>NC_058048.1:17772302-18118802 GCF_020085105.1 Siniperca chuatsi | reverse complement strand
AATTCCCTCACTTCCTCCTTATCTTCCAACCCTTTCCTCCCGTTCTTTAACATTTTTTTCTCTATCTGCCTGACATCTGTTCTCCATTCCTGGCCTCTCTTCCTCCAGTTTCCCCTCTGCCCTCTACCTCATTCTATCTCTGCCTTTTTTCCTCCTAGTCTGTGCTCCTTTTCCCTCTCTTTCAGGGGGGTCTGTAAGTAATGGAATCAGTTCAGCTAATCAGCCTGAGGCAGGAAGTCAAGCCAAGTGCAGAGTGAAGCTGCTGCTGGATCTCTGTTTGTGTGTGGGTGGGTGCATGTGTGTGCGTGGGTGTGTGTGCATGTGTGCACGTATGCCAGAAATTTCACAGACAGACACATACATGCAAATAACGAGACAGGGAGACAGGAAGAGACACAATGAAGAAATGAGCCCTGCTTAGGGATTAGGGAGCCCTGGAGCATCACTTGTCTTTCCCAAAGTTCCTCCAGAGAGAGGACACCCCTCTTCTTTGAGATAGGTGGGGGAGACAGCGGAGGGGAAGGTAGGGTGAGATGGAAGAGGAGGTAAAGTTGGAGGCAGAAGATGAAGGGATGCAGGAAAGGTGCCGCTAAATATATCGCAGCATAGTGTATCGCTGCCATTTTCATCACATTTTCATCAAACAGAAAGAAAACAGAAGAGCAAAACTATGAGAAAAGACAATGATAATGTTAACATAGGAATGCTGTAGCCACCAAGGAGGTTGGGAGGAGAGGAGGATCAGATTAGACAGGAATGAAAGATAAAAAAGTGCCTAAGAAAATATAGAGATTTTGAGATGCTGGCTAGACCATAGAGAAAAGAAAGAGACAGAAATAAAGAAAGAAAGAAAGAAAGTGATATCGGAGAGAAACAGAGCAAGAGAGGAAATGGCGTAAGTAAGGGGGTTTGTTCTTGGTGCTGCCATGCAAATGAAGGCGGCGCTGCAGCAATGCTAACTAACAGCAATTCACACAGTTGGACTCATCACTTATTAATGCTCTACGGCTCCCCCTCCCTCCCTCCCATCTCTTTCTCTCTACATCTCTTTCTCTCTACATCTCTTTTCCTCTCTCCCCTGCTCTCGCCAGATCTCTCTTTTTTGTTCGCTCTCTCGCTCGCTGTTGCTAGGGCCCGTGTACTCACGTGACAACAGCTGGGTAGGGGGCGCTGCGGTGGCACACAGCGACATGTGCAAGTGTTTTGCGTGTATGTGTGCGTGCTTTGTGTGTGTGAGTACCCTTCATTAGAGGTAAAAACGGAATCAGCCATTTAAATGATGGCAATGGAGATCAGAGGAGAGGAGAGAAACTGCTGAATGGATCTGTAATTGATTCACAAGCCTGGGCTATAGGCCACAGAGGAGCGCAACACATCTCTCTGTGCATCATGTCACTATATTTTTCACTCTGTGCTTTTTAACAAAAACACATGCTGAAGACTGTAATGAACATTATTGTCAAGGTTTGCCTTTCAGATTTTAAGGCTAATTGGACCACGGGCTCAGTACAATACAGACCAACAGTTGTACAAATGGACTTGCACACACAGATACGCAAACACTCACATATACAGTACACTCACAATCTGTCTCACGATCTACACAGTCCTACTCCCACTGTCTCACAATCCATGTTTGCAGAGTGCACTCAACAAATTGTGAGTATGTGTGTGTGTGTGTGTGTGTTTTTGTGCAGAGCATCCTCACTACAGGATGCCACAGCGATGAGCAGACAGTGGAGTACACCTAGACATTCCTTATTTATTCTCCTCCTCCTGATTCAACTTTTCATTTCTGCTTTTATTCTCTTTCTTTCCTTCCACTGTGTCTCCATGTATCCCCTTATCATTACATTGCTAATTTTCCTAGTTCTGTCTCTCTCACACATGTTTGTTTCACTATCCCCGTGGGGGGCAGTCATTGACATAATGCTTTCCTTAGCCCCTTACCTTAACCATCACAACTAAATGCATAACCTTAACCCTTACCCTAACCCTAACCTTAAACTAATTGTAACGTGTCTCCTAAAAGCAAAAAGCAGTCTCTACCCATGGGGAAATCAATTTTTGTCCCCACGGTGACACAAGTCCCCACGGGTTAGTGTGCATTCAGGTTAAAGTCTCCACCGGGATATAAGAACATGAAACACACACACACACACACACACACACACACACACACACAGTCCCACATTCAGCAGTGGCAATGGACCTACAGTATATGCAAGTCCACATCTGAATATGTGTGAGGCATTGAGGCTGTGTTAGTATGTGTTTCCGGATGTTTTAGAATCATAGATACAGTGAATGAGGGACTGGGCATATGTGCCTGTGTGTGCCACATAAGATGCCAGTGTTTTAAAAGTTCCATCTTAGCTGTAGTGACAAAGCACAATAAATTCTTCTGTAATTTCCAACAGTTGTAATGTTATCAGTCCAAACCACTTTTGTAATTGACAACTCTGTATCACTGTGCTGAGAGAAAGAGAGCAAAAAAGGGCGAGACTTAAGTGAAATCTATTCTATAAACACCCCTCGTCCCCTGTGCTTGGGTGTGAAAAGCCCATTGACAATGCATTGTTTTATTGCTGCCCTACCCACTGAAATCTACTGAAGAATAAGTAGGTTACACACACTAAATGTATTTAAATGGCAATATAGCAGTAGAAGTGAGGCTACACCTGGGTGTGAAAGGCCTGTTCATCTGCCCATGATTTACTGACCAGATGCGCCTACCTGTTCCCAGCAAGCTATAAGCCAGAACAAACAATATTGGTGTTGCAATGGAATAAAGTTAAAGGATGTCTAAGGATGTTTAAATGATGGACTGGTGTTGAGGTTACCATTACAGCTACTGTACATCAATAGTGTTGAACAAGATGCATCTACCTTAACTTAACTTTATTCATCAATCATGTATGCACTACCTAGTGAGCAAACATGAGCTAGAAAACATGCCATCATAAAAATCTACAGAAGCACATATACCCATGCTCACATCAGTGCATGAGAAGTGGTGCAGTTAGGAGAAATGTTCAAGGTCTACAGCAGATCAGCACCATGGACAGCTACATTTCTAAATGTTCAGGAATACTGGCTGAGGTAGCACCATGAGCAGCTCTGCTGCTGTAGCCCAAAATAGGAAAACCTTCTTGTGTAAAGTCTCATCATAGGGGTCTCTGTGGTACAATCGTTGGCACAATTAAACTGTGCGTGTGTGCATGTGTGTGTGTCTGAGGGTAATGTTAGCTACAGTGGATACTGTGGCAGAGTAATAAAATAGTAATGTGGCATATGGCCCAGTGCTACAGCCCAGCCTACCAGCAGTCAGTCAACTCCCTACCAGAGACATTCAGTAACAGAGCATCTAACATTGGTAAACTAGGTTGATGTATTTGTGTTGGGTAAATACACCATATAACAAAAGGGGGTAATAGTCAATAAAATGGTTTAACAAACAAGCATGAAACCTTGCAAACAGCCAAATACACAAGAGGATCGGTGAAGTGCACAAAGCTACAACAAGAGAGCATAGAGCACCAACAGTGACACACATGACAACACAGTGACGTCTTTGTTTTAATCCAAAACAGTCATCCAGTAGTGTAGCTAACACAAATGTGACACCATGCTGGGCCAGGTTAGTGTCAAGTTTCTTAAGTAGTCTCAACATAACTAGATAAACTGTATTTTGGCATTGGCTTTACTCTACCTATCTGAGAGTGACATCATAGACATCCAGTCAAAAATAACAATGAGAAAGATATATAGGTACATGTGGTATGTACATATCTACTGAAATAATAGCAATAATACTAATAATTAAGTTTATGCAGTATGAAACTATTTTGATTTTTGTATTCTCTCACCAAAAATAATAGCGTGTATGAGCCTGAAGACATGGGGACTGAAAATCAGTGGTTTGTTTGAACTGATGTGTTCACACAGGCTTGTTAGTCCTAAATTCATCAACTCTGCCTCAGCTGATGAGCACAATTTTACAGAAGGGTACATCATAAAACATGCAGTACACTATAATAAAACCAAGGCTGATTTGCATAACACCAACAGCATGCGTTCATGCCAAAATGCCTGTATGCAAAAATCATATAAAAAATAATGCAAAACATTTTTCTTTCAAATAGTGAACAGGTAAAGACGATGTTTTTCAGAGTGAAAAAGAACAAAAGGAGTCAGTCCTGATTCCTCCTCCTCTATTCCTTCCCCTGGCTAATTTATTTGATAAATACCAAGGGCCCATTATAGCTGATTTTAAGGAGGCATTGGGAAGGCCTACCAAAAGCTATTTCATTTGAGCTGCACATACTGTATCTAAGCGCCGTCCTTGCGCTATACATATGCATGCATACACACATACACACACACTATATAAAACATGTCTTGTTTTATATAGTGTGGGTCCATTCAGACCCAACATGTAATTAACACCTTCACCCCATCTTCACTCACATCTAGAGGCATGAGTGTGTACATGTGTGTTTGTGTGTCTAAAGCATGGACATGTGCACCAGTGTAGACATGCATGTCTGTGTGTGTAGAGGCTGAAAGGTGGGCAGGGATGAAGGATAATAACGATTGGATTCTAATAAAATGTTCTCATCCTCCTAAATCCCCCTCCTGCCCTCTCCCCCTACCTGCCATATTAACACCCCCATTACAAGGGCAGATGGATGAAAATGAACAGAGCTGTAGTGTGATTCCCCGAGTGTCAAATCAATACCACTCCCCTCCTCCTCTGTTCTTCTCCTGCCTTCCAACTCGCCCTCTCTCCCCTCATCCTTTTCTCTGCTGCTATAATTTTCCTATTCTCCTCTCCTCTGTTGGGTCTAAAGAATTGACATGTGTTTGACAAAGGGAAATCTACACCTAGCGACAATAGACTCGCTCCCTATCTGAGCCCCTCTCTCTCTCTAGTATGAAATGAATGACGCTTGCTCCTATCTCCTCTCTATTCACATTCAAAGTAGTCCATAATAGTTAAGTGCTACTGAGAATAAGCCAGACATGTAAAGAGCCACAAGGACAGCATATTACTGACACTTTCTTTGACTTAACCAGAGACAAAGGCTTGTGTGAGAACTAGGAAGAGGTTATGTCAAAATAATAGGAGAAGGTTAATAAAGAAGAGTGAATTTCACAGACTCTGTCTCTTTTTCTCTCTTTATGAGTGCAGGACACACGTGGTTACCAGAGGCAGAATAACTGAAGAGGAAACACAAGATACACACTCAGTCTATTCTTATCTGTCTACAAGTGTTTTGGTTTGTCAGCCCCAACCCTTGACCTTCTCATCCTTGTGCTTCTACCTTGTTCCGTCTGTTTACCAGGTTCAGTGTGATGCAGTGATCTGAGGATAGGTATGCAGAGGACTAATGCACTCATTAAATAAGGCATGCTTCACCGTCAAATGCCAGCTGCCGCCCTCCCCAACAACACAACCACACTGTCTCCTGTTTTCTTTGTCTTTCGCTATCTCAATATCTATCTGTTTCCTTGGTTTCTCTGTTATCTACCTCTGTCTCTCCTCCTGTTGCTGTCTCTCTGTTTCTCTTTCTATATCGGTTGTTAGAAGGTGACACCCCTTACACCCACACACCTCTCACCCTCTCTGAACAACTCATGCTTGAGACTAGAGAGAGAGAAAGAGACTTACTTGTATTTGTATTTTAACTGCAAGTCAATATTTATCATTATTATTATTATTATTACTGCTATATTATCTTACTTTTCTGTATATATTCTTACATCACATTTTTTCTGTTTGTTTTTATTTCACACATGCATTGCCAATGTTAACATCTGTTTCCCATGCCAATAAAGCCCAACTGAATTGAACTGAGAGAGGAAAAAGAAAAACAAATAAAGGAAATGGGAAAATGCACTCATGCAAACCAAAGAAGAAATCTGATGATCTGTCTGTTTTTATCATCAGCCCACTCCCCGTGTCTTTCCCTCTGTAATGGTTAAAGGCCATTAATTGGGATGTCCATAAATATTCAAGCAGCGAGATGGAGGCAAGGGTGGATGTCTAGATGAAGAGAAATTTGTTAGGAAAGTGGGATAGAAAGAAAAAGATACTAAGATAAGGACAGCCAAAGTGACACAAAAACACCCTGTTGTCCTCACTTTGTTGGCATGTTTTTCTTTTCTGACTCCTACTACATTTATCTGCAATTCCATTTGGTCACTGACAGTGACACATATACAAACACATACTCAACATGCAGTGCATTGTGTCGCTTTTGTCTTTAATTATTTAGTCTCATAGATAATAGATAGAGACATGCTCGCCAGTCATGAGAAGGCTAACAGGACACATCTAATGAATTATGAACACACACACACACACACACACACACACACACACACAAACACACAGAGTGAACTCTACTAAAGCGTGACCTTATTTCTGCTGTGGAAAACACAAAAATAACAGAGCAGGCTAATTTCACACACAGGTCGGTTTTGTGTGATTGTCATCCATTATGAAGAGGATGACACAGCAAACAGTCAAAAGACTGATCATGGATCCTCTGAAAGCAGCACATTGACTTTCTTGTTCAGCTGTTTAACTTGATTCAACTGTCTACTTGTGGCAGGTTAATGATTCTGTGTAAACGCAGGTAGCTGCACACATACAATGCTGTTACTTTTGCGCACAAGCAAGTGTGTGTATGAGGAAGAGAGGGACAGGGAGAGCGACGGCACACATGTGATAAACTCTCACACAAATCAATAAAGCCTTACCCTTTGTAAAGCTATTTTGTTCCCAGTGGGAGTACTACAGTGCCGCAGCATGTAAGCAGCACCACAGTGACACATACTGAATCTCAGGGAGCAGTGGGTCACCAGGGAGCAAGGCCTGTGTGCAGCTCAGTGCACCTTGCATGGCAGGCGAATGTGAGGAGCGAGGGAAGGAGGGAGGGGAAAGAGGGGGGAGAAGGCCTGCAATTGTCCTAAGCATTCCTTCCTTGGCTCCCCTCGTTCGCCTGTGCCACCACGATGATGCACCCTCAGCGCTGTTGCTGGGCATCTTGGCGACAGAGACCCAAAAGAGGATGAAGAGGAGGAGAAGGAGGAGGAGTCAAATAAATGAGGGATGATGGGAAGCAAAAGAACTGAAGGGACAGATGTTACAGATTGGAGTGGAGTAGTGGTGACATGCTAAAAGCGGGTCCCCCAGACGTTGCAGGGAGGCCTGAGGGGCCAGGAGTGCCTGAGGTATGTGCTTGGGGGCACAGCAGAGCAGCAGCTCCGACTGCCTCCCTGCCTGGCTGTCTCTCTGTCTCTTCTGCCTCACTGCCCCCCTACACTCTGTCCCACTTTAGCCCAATGTCACTGCCAGAGCAAGGGGGAGGGGACATAAAGAAGAGACAGAGAGGAGAGAGAAAGAGAGAGAAAAAGGAGGAAATCAAAGAGCAACTAAGAGGGAGAGAAGGAGGAAAGACAGATTGAGGACTGGAAGAAAAAGGTGGAACATCCCAGGGAAGATGATGACGATGATGAGGACACTGATGCTGGAGGAGAGTATGGGGAGTCCAGCTAAGGTGCCATTTCATGCTTTCAGGTATCCAGATTTTCTCTCTCTTCTTCTCTCACAATCTCTTGTCTGGGAATTATTTTGTCTCCATGTCACACAAACATACTGCACTCAGCATATGTAGAGTTACACAAGTAGTCAAGCACAAAGTCCCCACTGCAAATACACATATGTACAGGAACACACTTGCACACGCCTGTATACACACACAGAGTGGCAAGTCAGGCGTGCTTTGTGGTCTTGTCGGCTGATCCAGCATCCCATGGCATGGTAATGTGTGATTCTTGGAGATAAACATGCTTAACAGGACAGCAGTACAACAATCCAAACAGTTCAATAAACACCATGTTTCTTTCACTTTGCTTTGTATTAACTGTCCTACATTCCATTTACCATTACAGATAGCTCAGCCCACTGGACACACACACTTTAGCTCTGGCCTTTACACTATAGCAAGTAGTCATAATAAAGATAGTAAATGTGGGGGTGAAAGTAGTGGGAAAAAATAAAGTAGACCACAGTACTCCACCGATTTAGCATTTATACCCCTATAACACCCCTCAAAACCAGGGGCCTACATTACCCACAATGGAATTTGACCACCGACAGTTCGGTCAGAGATATGGATGTTGTGCTAGTAGCAGCTAATGTAGATTCAAGCTGATAGCCTCAAGCAGAGATGAGGAGCAGGCTACAGAGGTCTGGTAACCTCACTTCTTTCAAACTCCACACCCCCTTATTTTTTTCATTTTCAAACTTGTAATCTTCAGACCCAACCAACGCTGACTCAAGTGACTCTTGAGGTGATTTATCAGACTTTGGGCAGCTCCAATTAGCGCCACAAAAGGCTTTATAAAACTTTTTTCACATATGCAGTAGTACTCCCCAAAACCTGTAAAGCTCCCCTTTAAGGGATTTAAGAAGGTTACTGTAACTGTTAGATGGGACAATTATGAATGATGGAGGTGTGTATAATATAGCAGCAATGTACCACAGAGTCAAGTGAAATCTGCTGTAGCACTGCTTTTGGCCTTCCCCAATTTACCACTGTCCCACAAATTGAGAGAGAGAGAATATTCGGAAGCACCTGATCACACTTTGAACTCCCGCTGAAGACGATAATAATAATAATTTGGAAAAAAAATCTTAAAAATAGCTACTTTTACCCATGCAGCAAATGAACATGCAGGACATATTATATTAATTGATCTATGAAGATAATTTTGCTCTAAATGTTTAAATCAGAAATCAAATTAAGTGCTCTTTATGGCAATTAAGTGTTTGGTCCATATTTAAATAAGATAATTTAGCAAAGGGGACAAACATCCAGACACACATGCTCACATTGTGATATGGTGATGGATTCAAGTCTACACTTCACAAAAGTCCATCCTAAACACACGGATCCATTCAAATTTAAATAATGTTCATCTGATGTCCATCCATTCAAACTTCAATGGCCTTTCTGACAATGGCAAATTTGCCATCCTAATGAAACTAAGTTCAACAGGAAGACTATTATTCCAATTTCCTCTCCACCTCTCAGTTATCATCAGATGAACTTACTATGTTTGCTTGCTGTTCTGTCAACCAATGATCACTCTGGCTAAAGGACATTTAAACCACCTTATCTGCTATCTGTCATTGAAAAGAATGCTACTTATGATAGCTTTCGAGCCAAGAACTCTGAATTGGCTATCAAAGAGAATAAAAGGCTTTTCACCCAAATGAAATCAGTTTATAGGATTACCACCAAAAGATCTTTCAAATATGAAAATAAAACACTACATTTTGCCCACTTGTGGTGTCTTCCCTGACTTAAGTGGAAGAGCAGAGGACCACAACACAGCAGCAAAATTTATTATTTGATGCCACAACCATCAACGTGTAACTGGTGCTATAACTGCATTTATAAATTGTGGGAAGGAGAGGTATATTCTTCTCTGTATACTTTAATCCTCAGTTCCTTAAATCTAAGTTTGGCTACTCCATCCTGTCCATTGCTCACATAAGTCAACCTATTTCAGCTCAAACAACTGCAGTTCAAACCTCCCTCATAATTTTTTACCCTACCTCACCTCACACCTACCAACAGACCCACTGATCTCACTGGCCTCACTGATCTCCCTCAACTGACCACTTTAAGAGGAGCTTTCACGTCGTTAAATTCACCAACATCAGCACAACACGAATCATGTAGTTGAGGTTCTCCATGTTCCTTAACTTCTTCTCAATGCAAGAAAGGGCATAATCACATAAACACACCCAAGATATGGTATTGATATTATCTCTTTTCTTAATCACAATCACATAATTGTATTTTGTGTGTTGAGTGACTTGTATTGTGTGTTTGTATTTGTGGTCTCCTCATCATACTGCTGGGATGGCCGGGGATGGCTCCTGTTAATGATAGTCCAAACGCACCAGTGGATGAACTCTCTGAGTACAGACACATATGGATCCAGCCATGTAGAACGGAGCAGGATAGTATGAAAGAACCTGGGCAATGTCCTGGCCCCTGCCCATGCGCCCACCTCTTACCCACATCTAGGTTTTACAACAGAAAGCCCTCCTCCTCAGTCAACTTTCCAATCCCTGCACAGTCCTCAACATCCCTCCCTAAAGAGTGGGAGGTCTCATCAAGGGCTGGCACTGAGATATGGCAGTTTGACTAGAGGTGGCATTTGCCAAGGTCATTCAGCATGTCTGTGTGTGTGCTACTATCTCTGCTGCATGAGAGAATTCCAACATATTATATTTGGATACAAGAAAAGCGCAGACATGGGCCATTTTTGTATTTCAATTTATAATGCAGTATGCAGAGTAGAGGCCATCTTATGAGGCTGCCTAGCTGTCTGCCTGCAGTGTAAGGAAAGGAAAGGCTTGCTGCTGCTTAGTTTTAATGAGCCAGCAACTGAAGCTGAACCTCAAATCATCATAATGAGAGAGAATGAGATCCACATACGCAAGGGGGAGTAAGGGAAGGTAGATAAGGAAATCGGGTAGAGAGAGGGACAGACAGGGGAGCTGAAGAAACAGAGGGGGGTGGAGAGAAAGGGAGAGATAAGGAGAGGGGAAAGAAGGGTGAGAAATGAGAGAGATTCCTCTGCATCTCTGATTTGCTTGGGCGATATTCATCAGAGCGACAGAGCGTATAGGAGGAATAGATGGAGGGAGGCAGCAGCGAGGGAGGGAGGAGGAAAAAGAGAGAAAGAAAGCATAAGTATTTTTTGTTTCTATAAGCCATTTGTTTTTATTAAGTTTACCTGCCTGTCCTTGTAGCTGTTTCCTGTGCTCTCCACTGGCTTGTATTTGTTTATATTTGGTTACAGGGGCATGCCTATAGCAGTATTTACAAGCATAAAGCAAAGTGTTGCATTCAAAATATATTGATTTTTTTTTATTTTATTTCTTGTGGCTCGACAATAGCGAAGAAAAGGTAGGAGAGGATCAGAATTTACCCTACCTTAAATCTACTAGATTTCTTTTATTTTAATTCAGTTTTAATTGGCCTTAAATGATACGGCTGGTGATACAATATATTTTCTTAATGTCAACAACTCCCATGAAAAGACAGAAAACAATGACTTTATCTACAACAAGTATTGTATTGTCTGTGTAGCCAAAGCCTGATATAGCATATTCCTCTGCGCCATAGACCTCCATCTGCAAACTATTAAAAACACATAAATGAGTCACACCATTGCACTGGGTGATGTTCCTTCATTATGATGAATACAGCCACTGTAGTTTATTTTGACACAACCCCACATTTACGATCCTGCTGCCATAAATATTCACTAATGCACCAAATCTATATTAATTTGCAGATGAAATTGTCCCCAATAAATGCACATTCACTCCTTTTTGAGTAACGTGTGCCAAAAACCCTAACCCTATTTGTGACCTGTTAGAGATTTGCATCTTCAGTAGGAATGAATGGGCTTGTGGCTGAGTGCTACAGACAGGGCAGAGAAGTCGGAATGTATTGAGAGATGGACTAACGCATTGTTTGTTTTGTCTTTTCATGGAATGTGTTGACATTGAAAAATACAGAATAAAGCCAGTCTCATTATTTAATGTAAAATTAGACAATTTTATTTCAAAAAGACCACTTCACCGCTGTTGAAATGGAGTGAGCATTTAGAATAATAAGAGCACATAAGTAATAAGGAAAGTGAAGGTGATTATAATAACCATGGCCTTAAAAGCTGTGAGGAAAAACAAAGCTGAAAAATATTTAGAGACTGGGTGCAGTGCAGTGTGGGAGAAGAAGCTGGAAGAGAATGAGGGATGCAGGGAGGGAAGGAGAGTGGGAGAGCGAGGGAAGGGGGGAGCAGAAGAGAGGGAATGTGACAGAGTGGTGACAGAGGGAGAGAGCGGTGCGCTGTGTGTGTCAGGACTGTGTGTGTCTCTGTGCTTGTGTCCCCAGGCGCAGGCAAACATTAGCTGCATTAAGTGAGCTGACAGGTCCCTCCCCATTACCACTACTGGTGGCCTAGGGAGGAATAGGGAGAGAGAGGGAGAGAAAGGGGAGAAATGGAAGACCGTCTGTCTGTACAATTTAAAACACATGACGTGCGTCCCCTTCTGTGCACATACATGAGCATATATTACCATCACATATTTGCATAGAAACAGTTTTTGCATGCTGGCCACACACACAATCCAAAATAACAAAAATTATTTGCAAAAAACACACATAAACCACACAAACATACAAAGTCTTTACTCTAAACTCCTGCTACCACACTGCACACACAGCTTGAATTCCCTCTGTGTGCAGAAAAACACACTCCATATATCATACACACACTGACAGCCATGTACTGTCTCTCATAAGAATGTGTAACGGAGTTTATATACAGTACACGTGTCTGTGTGTGTGTGTGTGTATACATGTATGGTGTATCGTTCCTTCTCTGCTTAAATATTGATTGTTGTCTTGTCTGGGGTTCAGGGTTAAAGACCATCTGCTGCCTCCACTGTTCAATTATTCAGTCACACTATCACCAACCCCCTCTACACACACACATACAAAATTAGTCCCTGGGGGTGTATTTCCTTTTTCAGTGTGTCGTAATAGCCTTGTACTATGCATACTACACTGTACTATGCAAAATGGCTGAGTTATCTGTTACTGTCATTCTGATGGAGTTTCCGTCTTCATATTGCTTCAATTTAACATACACATACACACAGATAGAGCACAAACACACACTGTCAATTACATGAGTTTAACTGCTCACAGTGGAGTGGCAGAGGGTTAACCCCTGCTCTCTGAGAAAGCAGTACTCTGTGGGGGGGCTCAGAGATAACATCACACTGTGTTAAGGCCAACTCCTCTGACCTGAACAAGAGCACTGAGGACAATAATGAGATGAAAGAGGAGGAGAGGAAGAGTGAATGAAGGAGGTGGGGGGCAATCAGAAGGAAGTACAGAAAGACAGAGGGGAAGGATGGAGAAAATAGTGCAAAAGAGTTAAATAGTTGTAGAGACCGAAGAAGAAGCAAAGCAGTGAAAGACAGCGAAGGCAAGAGAGGTTGTTGACCTCTGGCTATGGAGCTTGTCGCTATAGTGCAGGCACGGGGGGGGGTCCGGTTCCTCAAATGCAATGTCTCCGCGCTGCATGTCTGTGTGTCTGTTTGAGTGTAATCTCCCCAGGCAAATCCCTCTTTAGCCAAAGCAGGGAAGAATAGAGAAGAAAAGGAAAAGCCATCTTTATCCAAATCCAATTGCAGCTGGAAGGAGAGAGTAGAGTGAGGGAGGTGGAGGAGGAGAAAGGAGGAGGAGGAGAAGACGTTGTAATTTGTCTGAGGGATTACAAGGAGTGCTGGCAGAACATGACTGCTGACTGTGTGTGTGTTTGTGTGCGCGTGCATTTGTGTGTGCGTGCCATGGCCTAACCCCATGAATTCAGAGCATAACAACATCAGAGACAGTATTTTTGTGACAGCACTAGAGCAGAAAATAAAGAATATTTCTGTATAGCCCTGATCACTCCAGGTAAACATCAAACCCTCCGTGTGACTCAGTTCAGGAGGTTGATTTGGAGGGCAGACAACTAGCCCTCCGTTTAGCCCAAAGTCATTATTACTTATAATTGTCTCTTTCATAACAGATCAGGGTTCCTTTGGGCTCCACTTTCATGACATTAGACGCACTTACACATTCATATCACAACTAAAGCAAGCTAGACACGAGACTGTGACCCAAAAAAACTCTGCTGAGGGTTACAGTCATGCAAGTCCAAGGCCAGAAACATGGCAATAATGTGGCAGCAATATGGCAGCCATCAAATATAGGATAATATCAAGTGTGTGCTTGAACACAGCCACAGTGTGGACCAAATATATACTGTACACACACTAGGGTTTGTTTCCATCTTGGATCCGAATCCAAGTTCATTAAACTCTGAATCTACCGAATGTCTTAGTGAACCTTTCATCTATATTATCTCTGTTTTTAATAAGCAAAGAACAAAAACCAAAACATTTATGAAGTAATTTATCAAATAGCAAATATGTAATCTATTTGGAAAGCTTAAGTTTTACTTGTTACTTTTTTTACTATTTTTCGACCATAAGGACCAAAAGGATTTTCAACTAAATAAAGAATTCAAATTTGGCCAGTGAATTCAATACTGGATTCAGATTCAATAAAATTCTATCAACCAAACAACCCTTACACACACACACACACACACACACACAAAATGTGATTGGGAACACAACAAATAGGAATAAAGCTACTTGTGTCCACTCATAAATCCTTCTGCTTTAAAGAGGTAACCAGACCGCTAAAGGGTTAGGGAAAGGAGCGAAAGAAGAAACAGGAGGAATGGAGCGAGGGAGCTGAAAAATGATTGCGGAGGAGAGGAATGGGCTTTAGGCCAGAGTTTGGGTGCCATGGTTTGATGTAATGTGACTGTATGACACACAAGAACACGTATATCTGCCTGGAGCAGGGTACGAGTTAAGGACAGTGGAGTCAGATAAGTGTCAGTGTGAAACAACATCAGTGTCTTTCTGTGACTCTGTGAGTGACAGTGATACAAGGCAGTCTGCCCATTACACATATACACACATACAACAACACAAACACATGCACACAGGTGCCCAACGGCTCTATGCAGAAACAGCTGTTTTGCTATGACACACAGCATACACTGCACATCACATCAGATACACAGCAGCTCCTTACACAGAAACTCGTGGACCACAATGACACACAGATACCGTCGCTTGCTTCACCAAATGCTGACACACTCTTCTAGGCATTTTATACTGTCAGGTTACATTTACCAGATACACACTCACACACGTATCTATGTACAGTATTGTCCTGCAGTATTCTGAGGGGACATGCAGTAAAATGGATGCACCTACTGTACATAGTCAAAAATAGAGATACAGTAGATGTAGTTTTGGCCAATATGACAATATATACAATGAGATTATAGAGATATGTCAACTGGTCGGGACTTTGCTACAAGTATATAGTTTATACCAAAGTAGCTATTTCTTTGATATCTGTGGTTGTATGAAGCCATTGTGGGGCAATTTGGTAAATCAGTGAGCAGAGCTGCTTTCTGACAATATAGGCCTTTTTTTACAGCAGATATTTTATCATAGTAGGAAAAGTACAGGTGTTACTAATAACATTAACAATTGGCTCTGTTCAAGTGTCCCACTATGACAGTGTGACAATGAGCCAGCACGCCCAATAGCAGGACACTGAAACCGAAGCAGCTAAATGGAATTTAATGTCATTATTTACGCTTGAGCCTTCCTACTTCCATGAAAAGGGTCTATTGGATTTATGTGATTTTGATTCAATGTGACGATGTACCTTGATTTATCAACTATTTAATTTACTAGATGGTATTGCAAAAATACACATTCCAACTTTCCATAAAATGTTTAATATCACTACTTATATTACTGTTGTCATATAAAATTATATACACGATTACAGATATTATCCCGTCCTAAGTAGGTTTGGGGTCTGATTGATTTCACTCCTGCCTGTTGTTATTGGATTTAACTGGATTGAGATTTGATTAAATGCTGTCAAATCCTAACCATAAATACAAGTAGATTTTGTCATACATATACCGTAACAGGCATATTACAGGCATTCAGCTCCGCTGAATGCATATAATTAAAGATTCAGTCCTTGGTTTTCCTCACAACTCTCCAATGCCATCCACAACAGAGATAAAGCCTGGTCTAAGGCTAGATCCAGTGGCACCCCTGAGGACTGTTTAACCTTTAGGCAACAAAGAAACATCTGCACCAGCATGATTAGGAAGGCTAAATCAAATTATTATCATGTATGTATATGTCATCTCACTCTGCCTGTGATACTTCCACTAAATTTTGGAACACCATAGCATCTCAATCAAACATCTATCTGGTCATATTACTGATAGATCTTCTATAGTAGAAGCTTTACTATATCTGACCAGCAGAGGGAGTCCCCATTGCCTCAGCTTCCTCAGAGTGCAAATTTTCTTTTAATCTGGTCAGCAGTGCAGATGTTTACAAAACTCTGGTTAGGGTAAAAGCTTGCAAAAACACTAGATGAAGCCACGCTTAATTGGTTCCACTCTTGCCTTACCGAGAAAACTCAGACTGTTGTTGCTGATGGTACTCAGTCAAGCCATCTTACAATGAGAAATGGGTTGCCACAGGGGTCTATCCTTGGTCCACTGCTGTTTACGTTATACATAAAAAACATAATACTTTCAAATCAATACTTCAATGTACATTTTTTTGCAGATGTGACTATTTTATATGCGCCAGGCGCCACCCCAGCCCAAGCCCTCACTCGTCTTCAGTCTGCCTTTGATTCTTTCCAAGTATCACTCTTTAATCACAGACTAGATTTAAATGCAGAAAAGACCAAGTTTGTGGTATTCTCCACCTCAACCAGTGACTGTGACTATCCTGCCATTACAACTTTAAATGGCACCCATATTACTCTTACTTAGTCTTACAAATATTTAGGAATTTGGCTTGACAACAGGCTATCATTCAAGATTCACATTCAATATTTGACTCAAAACTTAAAAATCAAACTAGGTTTCTTGTACAGGATGTCTGTCTTCTTACAACTGTAAAACTATTGCACAATCATCCGTCATGTCTGTCCTTGACTATGGCGATATTCTTTGTCATGCTGCCCCATCAACACTTAAATCCTGTGTATCACAGTGCTTTATGCTTTATCACAAATGACAAATTTCGTTCTCATCGTTGTTCTCTTCCTTACAGTCAAGAAGAAATAGCCATCTCATGTTACTCATCTCTTAAGCTCTACTGATGAAGCTTCCAAACTAACTCACATCTCTTCTCTCATTTAAATCTAGTAACTACAGTACACAATCCAGTAACTACCTAAACTTAGATATTTCTCATGTACGCACTAATGTTGGCAGAACTGGTTTCAGGTACTATTCACCTTATAAATGGAATGAACTGCAAACTGCCTTCAAATTAGAGCCTTACATTTCCCTTGGAGATTTTAAAGTTTATTATCTAAAATTTTCAATGATTCTGGTAACTGTTTTAATTACTTACTTTGATTATTGTGTAGTTGTGTTAGTTGTGGACTGCAGTGGGAATAGAGCATTCAAAACTGGGATAAAGGGGAAAATAATAAATAAAGTTAGCATTCTGATTGGCTCGATATTCTATAATAATTATTATAATTTTGCTCACATCATATAGCTATGGCTTACAAAAAAGGATACCTCACTAAACTTGTACTGTACAGGGTAATGCTCAAGTGGGAAGCTTTTGTATTCCAAAAGATATAATTATGCTCTCACTTACTCTGAGAGTGTGATAGACTCACACACATGAACACACAACCACATAATGCATTTGCACAGGCACACAAGCGTATATACACACATGCATTCAATGAGGCACATCATACAAATGTGTCATTGCAGTATCACTGCAGTATCAAGGTGATTCCTTTATGCTACAAAAGCCTTCACTTTCTCTGCTCCTTCTTTTCTTTTGACTCCTGTCTTTAGTCCAACAGTCTAATCTTCTTCTTTTATGAAAATTGAGTTCTGATGCTGATGCTTTTACACAGAATGACTTACAGTGAGTTCAACAACTGAATAAGCTTCAATACCTAGCTCAGTACGATGAATACTCCTGTGATCAAAATCACCAACATACATGAGATCTTGAAAACACTGATGGGCATGAAGAACAGTCCATCAAAGAATCAAGGTAAGCACCCTTAAGGAGATCCTTAAGGCCAACAGCAGTATGTTCTATGTATAGAAAGGCATAGAAGTTTGTACATTCTACTGTTTTCACTCTAAAAACTTTTATCAGCTGCAATGGTAAGACCAAGGCGTGAGAGCTAGAGTAGCAAGCTGCATTTTTTTAATAGAAGATGCCTCAGGCAATTGTGTAGCTGCTGTGTTGTTCTTAGGTGTGGTTCAAAGGAAGTGGACGGCAAACACATAACCAATAGCCATACTATACAGCCTGTAGTATGGGGGTTTAATGGGCCTGTCCTGGTTCAACAAAACTGGGCTGCAAATTTGACTGCTGCTCTGTGGGAAGCGTGTGAGGGAAACAGATCAAGAGTTCCAAACAATAATGCAACTTTTATGATTTTGTGTGTAAACACAAGTATGAAAGCTATAGGTATTGTGATCTAAAGCCATGATTTTTAAAAAATTATTCTTTAAGCATAGTTTTGCTTGCTGTTATATTAGCTAAGATGGTATAGATGGTATAAACATAATTTTGTAAACAAACACAAACAAATCATTAAGGCCATGTAAATGATGCACTCAAAAACAACCTCACATCATTGTGCTCGCTACTGGTGACAGTCGGTATGGTTAGCTATGGCCATGGCCACAGTAAAATAACTGCTAAGTCATATGTTGTTTGCTACTAACATCTATATAACTGCAATATCAAAACTATGTGTTACCAGAAGCTTTAAACCCTAAGCATTGAATAAGGCTTAGTTTCCTGTATTTGAGCAGACCTGACACTGCCAAGCTAATCTTATCAGTCAACATACTGTATGCATGAAGTTTTTTCAATCTTTGTAATTAGTAACAATTATATAAAAAAAATCTTCCAAAAGCTGAATCTTCTAATCTCCTGTCTTTTCTACTTCTTTTTTGTTCTCCCCTGTTGCTCAGGTAAACCCATGCTACTCTCTCACAAAGCCACAGGTAGGCTCTGAAAGACTGGAGGAGATTCTGAGTGCTTTTCTATGTTTCTCCTCTCTGCCTCTTCTCCTCTATCAGATGGAGGGATAGAGGTGAGGAAAGAATTGAGAGAGGGGACAACAGAGGGAAAAGACAAAGAAAGCAAGCCCCCACAGCAGCACTTAAAGTAAGTCTGCATTATTGATGAGGAGACAAAGCGAAACATTTATTTATCATTGAGGATGTGTAGAAGCTAAGCTGATCCCTGCAGAGCTGAGAGAGAGAGAGAGAGAGAGAGAGAGAGAGAGAAAGAGAGGGAGAGAGAGAGAGAGAGAGAGAGAGAGAGAGAGAGCGAGAGAGAGAGTAAGTGGGGGTCAAAAGATGGAAAGAGGCCATGTTGAAAGAGAAATGTCTGAGGAGGTTTGAGTGTGTTTTGTGTGTGGGTATACAGTAGAAGGTCAAGTCTAAGATGTGTCCTGTGTATTTTCTCTGGTCAGCTGTGGGATTTCCTCAGGGCTGAAGGATCAAGACCAGGCCAGAGAATTATTTATGAGTCCTAAACAGGCTTCCTTACTACACTGTGTGCTTAACCCCTCACTACACTAACTTTAATGCTCCAGGCTCAAGTCCATCCCTTGACTCTTTTCATGCACTTTTCCCATCTTTCTATGTATTTGCTCTCTGTCTTGATTTTGGAAATAAAAATAAAAATGGATACAGAAGGTTTTTTATGGGTTAATGTCACTATTATATTTTTCTATTATTTAATTTGACATTTAATCTATTTAGTCTCAAATCTTGTGACATTGAGTGTCCATCACAAGTTCACAGAGCCCAAGGTGACAACTTGTTTTGTCAAATCAACAATCCAAAAAGCAAAGATATCCCATTTATAATAATATAAAATAGATAAAAGTCCTTAATGTGTGTTGAACAGAAAGAACATTTTAGAGGTGACTTGATTGCATACAGAAGCAAAGGAGAGAAAAAAGTCAGCGTGAACAGACTCTAATTCACTCTAGGTGTGCAGTGCAAATTGAGGTAAAAGCATGTCCATGTGAAATTAACATTTTTCTACGGGGACAAGGGGGAGAGGAGAGAAACTGAAAGAAAGAAAGGAACTGCTGAGGAGTTCTGAGAGTAAACTGTAGCATTAACACACTCGCAGCCACACTCCACACACACACAATGAGTGAGTACATTTAATAGCTAGTTACAGCTAATGTCAGTACACTGGCAGTGTGGGGCAAATAAACATGAATTACAAAAACACGCCAGTGTTCAAATTCGAAAAACGCAAGGCAGAAAATATGGCTAGGTGTTCAATCTGATTGAACATTTACATTTGAGAAATAGCAAATGGTTTGCATTTTTTGCTTGATCCATGACATTAACATTTAATTGTTTATCAAAATTAGTACTTAGTTTTCTTTCAATCAAGTAATTGATCTATCAACTAGCTTTCCAAAACCCACTATAGAGCATGTACACATATACTGTAAATAGGGACACCCATACCCACAAACTTTATTTGTCACTTAGGAGGACATTGCATATATTGATTACCAGGGGCCTAAATACAATCCTAACCTTAACCAAAAGCCACTACTTTGTGGGGACCAGTTTTGTGTCCACAAATGGGAGGTGAGTCCCCATAATGTAACTGTGTGATATACTGTATGTCCCCAAAATGTAATCAATACAAGTTAACATACATATACATGCACTTTCAGAGGCTTCTACACAAACAGTAGGGATTTCACATTGCATGCAGTGTAGGTAACAGAAGACCAGATGATGAATGAACAAAGTTTGTATTGCTTGTAGTTAAGACAACAGACTCTAACATTAACAATAGTTACTATAGTGATTAAGCTTTGTATTAGCGGATAAAATTGTCATCTGTCGCTACCACTAGGAACCCTTCATTGCATGTCAGATTAGGCATAATGTTTGGTTTAAATAATGCACATTGTTTAGCTGTGACTGATGGATTTGCAGGGAACTGATGTGTGAAAGTGGCTGAGCATGAATGTATGAATAGCGCAATTTTATGGACATGGCTATACATTGTATTTGTGTTTGTGTGTGTGTTTGTGTGTAGGGGAGGACGTTAAGGGATAAGCACTCAATAACAGCTGACACTGAGCTGCCCTCTGCTCTCACTCACACAAAGGACTATGATTATATTACTGTTTGACTGCCTGTCCCTACCCCCCACCCCCACCCCCCTTGATCCCCTCACCATACCCTATACTGCCAAGCCCTCTGTGCAGTCAACGGCTAAGATAATTACCACTATTGTGTGTCACACACATACACACACTCCCACGCAAAGTGTGCCACGTGCTTGCCAGCTCCCCCATCTGTCCCCTACTCTTACCCCCTTTTTGTCTCTCTATTCCCTCTCTCTATTTTTATCTTTTTTGTTTCTGCACCCTTTGACATACGCTATTTGGCAGGAAAGTGGGAAATCCACTACAGAGAGGGATAGATTGGTGGAATAAAGACATGTAATTTTTACTACTTACATTGATTCAGTGTTGTACAGTAGGCTGTATTTTTCAGTGACAAAACATATTGATACTGTTGTTGTCAGTCATCCTATTCAGTGGTAAGAAATTTGCAATAGAATGACACATCAGTTGTGTGATGGACTTATTACTGAATATCAATTTTCTTTCCAATACCTGATCATCTCTTCTATTCTAATTAATTTCTCCTCTCTTCTCCTCATCAGCCTTGCATGTCCCTTTCACCTTTAACCTTTCCATTTAGCCAGGAAGGAAAGTAAAAAAACACAGAATTCAGATTGAAAGTATTGGGGGGGAGAATAGCGTGTGCGACAGTACTCTGATGTCCCCTTTCTTTCATTCCGTCTTCCTTTCTCCCCTACTCCAGTTAAACTTTAATGTGTTTTCAAGCACTCAGGGAAACTCCTCAGAAATGGCTTTGGTTGCAGAAACACCAGAGTGGTTGTAGTGTGGCTTCCGCGTTTGTGTGTGGCGGTATTGTAAGAGATGGAGATTTAAGTGGTTAGTGGCTGTGTGTGTGTGTTTGTGTTTGTGTGTATGTGATGGTGTGGGGGGGGGGGGTCACAATATGATTTTGGAGTGGTGTTTACACGAGCAAGCGAAGCCACAGACAAATGTAGCCATTAATACCAAAACCCTTTTCCACCATTTCTCCATCTGCCTTTTCTCATCCTTCCATCCAGTCTCCACTACCTGCAGGAACAAACACATACCTGGAAAACACTCACTCTCTCTTTGTGTGTGTTGAAGGTTGAGGTGACCACCTTGAGAGTGTATAATTGTTTAATAGCCTGAGAGCTCCCATGTCTACCCTAGAGGCCTTTGCTAGCTGAAGATCGATCAAATACTCTGGCTGCCGGTGACAACTTTGAAGACACACACATGCAAAGGGGCTAACAGTGAGTGCTGCTGGAGAGATGGACAGAGAGAGTTAAAGGAAAAGAGAGAGTGAGAGGAAAGAGGAGTACCTCCCTTAGCGGCTGCCATGTGGCTTTAGCCATCTGTTGGCAGAGTCTAAATTAATTAGCTCCACTCATTACTAGTTTGCAAGAGGCCTGCAGTCTAAACCAGACACCAGCTCTCTAACTTCCCTTTCTTACAATTTCTTCTTCGTTTACCTATTCACACGAATAAAAACCTTTTCTGTTATAATTTATTGTGATACTAAATTAAAAAGGTGTGAAGTTCCCATTTACACAAAAACAAACCCACAATCAGTTTTTACCTTTAAACAAAAACACTTTACCTAGGGGCCGCTGACCAGGTTGTTTGAAAATGTTCTCAACTTGAGCAAAAATTCACGCTTGTCTCGAGGCATTATGCTAATGTATGTACAGTTGGAACATTGGCTGTTTGGGGCAAATCAACACAGATCAGCATACACCATTAGAGAGGCCACTGAAACACAGAAGGTCTTTAAGGTTTAGAAAGAGACATTTTTAGGGTCAGGTGCTCAGAGTCAATCAGTGTTTATGGTAACAAGTTACACACTAAGGTGCACCTGGCTTAATGTTACATTTGAAATAAAGATCCAGTTTTGTAGTCTTACTAGATAATTGAATGATTATTCTAAAATAAAAGACTGGGGTAAAATCTAAATGGGAAAATGTGAAGAAAGATTTTGTGGGCCGGATGTAAAATAAATTCTAAACATGTGGAGGGAAATTATCTCATGGATAGCAGCCTGGCCAGTGGTTTGAGACCCTTAAAGCCCATAGTGTTCATTGTAATAATCTATTGTGATACTAAATTTAAAAAAAGGTATAAAGTTAAATCTCCCATTCAGACAAACAAACCCACAACCAGGAAATCTCAGTGTTGACACTAAACGGAAGACATGCTCATATTACCCTAGACACACCTTCCCTCACCCTCCTCCCTCTCTCTCTCCTTTTTTCTCTCTGCCCTCTTATCCCACTTTTCCCTCTCATCCTTGGGGAGTGCTCTGTGCCACCGCAGAGACGACAGATGGGGCTCAACATCATCCAGAGAGGGGGAGAGAGAGAATAGAGGGAGGTTGCATTCATTATTTACATCACTTCGTATTGGAATATTAATGCTAAAAGCAATCGGGCAACCCTTCATTAAATTAACTGGAGATGTAGGGAAAGAAACAAGAGGGTGAGATGGAAGGATGGGGAGCGAGGGAGGCAGAGACAGTGGGAGAGGAGAGAGGAGCACACTCTGTTAAATGGGCCCTAAAATTAGTGAAGCAAAAACACCTCCATTAAGAAAGCCTGCATCTCTCTTTTCCCTCCCTTCCTCCACTCTAACTCTTCTCTCCTCTTTTCTGCTCTCTCCCTTCTTTTAAACACCTCATTCCCTCTCATACGCACAAAAATCACTGCTTTACCCACAAGTGCCAGCTCCGAACCTCTTTGAGAAATATGCATTTCTGTGCTGTCCCTCTTAAGTGCCTGTTCAAAATTTAAACATGCTTATGGTGGCAGAATGTGTCTTTAGTCCCCATGTGCATCTCTCTGGAGAGTCCTCTTCTGTCTTTCACTCTCTCTATCACTCCCTCCTCGGCAACTGCTCTTTTTCTTTATGCTGTATCTCTCTCATCACTTCATCTTACCCTTCTTCTTCCTATCTTCTCTATTTCTCATCTTCTACCTGTCAGGAAACCCTAATATTGTCACACATACAAATGGTGTACAAACTGGATATGCAAGCACGCATGAATGAACACACTAACGAATATGTATGCAGACACACAACCATGCATATGCATACATAACTGTACAAACTCATGCACACAGACAGTATAAGGACATATCCACACATACACACAGACAGTGACAGTGGCAGAATGGTGCTCTCCTGCTCAGCAACACATTGCGTATATGCAGAGCCACTCTCCCTATTAGTGGAACACTGCTATGCGCTGTTGACTTCTGGAGAGGAAAACATACAGTCATGTTCACTGGTTCTCAACCGATGCCACAATTACCCACCTCTCCACCTGCCACCCGGCCCTTCACAGAGTGTGTGCACTGTGTGCGTAATAGAGAGGTGACTTCCATATATGATGATCATAATGACACCCAAGGAATTCATGTAATTGAAAAATTAGGTCACTTTCTTTTGGTGGAGGAAGATCAAAAATGGAAACTGAGTCTTCCAGATGCAAATGAGGTCCCAGTGACTCTTGTGAGGTCTTAAATAGACAGAACTAAAAGCTCAGGACTTGTTCCTTTCCTTGAAAAGATTCTACTGGTTACTGGTAGATACTTTCATCTATCTAGCAGCTATATCATATATTCTAATTTATCTGTTTGTTTGAATAGATATTGTCATTTATCTACTAGATATACTACCATAACATACAAATGGTTCACCACCAATTTTTTTAAACCAGTCAAAATAATAATGCAGGTATAAGAAATGCATCAATGGAACCTACAGGAGAAGAAGGAGTGAAGTAGAAGAAGTAAATTAAGACAATGAATAACTCGTTAGACTTAACAGTTGCTTGCTTACACATCCAGCAGACACAGAGCAACATGAACATCCCATTGGAATTTCTAATAACCTAATGCAAGTGTAATATTCACCCAAACTCAGTTTTGGTTTTGTCCACCAATTATTGAGGAAAAATCCAAGTCCTTTGTTTTTTTATATGCTCAACGTTTTATATCACCCACTTGTGTATATTGGCTCTCTGCTGTTTTGACAAACAACATACCCTCAGGTAACATACAGAGCAAATACACAGTTTGTCAGAGCGTATTGCCAAATGTTTTAAGTATCAAACATTAACCCTCTATAGACTTGCTAGCTGGCTAATATATTTCCTCTTGAGCTTGTGTGCGCTGCTTTTGTGCCTCTACTGACTGTACACTCCAGAGTGGCCAGCTATTTGTTGGTTAGTTGGTTGGTTTATTGGTTAGGAGCACTGCTCTGTGATAACTCACTCACTGGCTTGAAGGCAGTGCCATGGGTTCTGTAATTATTTCCCCTATTGTAGATTCAGGAATTAAATCTGAGGAAATGCTGATACATTCACACACCTGTAAGATGAAAATAAGCTTAATTAAATGTATTTAAAAGTATGAAGAAGCAGCTTCAGCTTCAGGCAATGGGAACTAAAAGTTGTATGTTAGTTTATGTTGTTTCCATAGCAACAGATGCTAACCTGATGCTGGAATTTCAGACTTCAGAGCAGCAGTGATGTAGTGTTTTTGTTTACAAATCAGATTGGCTTATGTTCAGAAATTGCAAATGTTACAGATGGTAAATGTATATAATTCACAACACCGCCAGTCTAACCAAAAGAGGGAATCTAAGTGGCTATATAGCAAGACAGACAAATTAAACTAAAACAAAGGTGTAATATTAATGTAATGTGATGGAATAACTTGAATGTAATTTTTAACTATTTGGTACCATTGGAGGCATGTTGTTTACTGGACAACAATCTATTTACATGCACGATTAAATTCAATAATAACAGCCTCTCATTATTTTTATACACAATGAAATTCCATCTTGCGCTCTTCCTGCATTAATGATCCTGAGTAAATATATTGTGTGCCCCCTACAATGCTCTTGGGTCTCAAGAGATTCACAGGATCTCAATCGCACTTCAGCCCTCTAGGATGATTCAAAAACGAGTCAGGTGACAAAGACTTAGTAAGACAAAACCTGAGTAAATCACTGGGAGAGAAGACAGATGTACTAAAAGAGACAAGGTTTGGAGTCAGTGATACAGCAGATGACCAAACATAAGTGAGAGACACGGAGATCACTGAATTCACCATATTGGACAAATATGCGCATGTTCTTATTCCATAAGGTTACATGCTGATTATAATCTATATAATCTATATAAACTGTCAACAACATTAAGTTAGCTACCTGGCAATATAAACCTACAATAAACCCTCTGAAACCCCATTTATCCTCATCTGTCCTCACTCAAATAACCTCACCTGGATGAAATATTAGCTCATTACTGTATGATGCTCTGCTATATCTCTGTGTTTGTCTGAAGATGTCAGAAAGAAGGGGGGTGAGAGTAGGAGAGAGCTTTGGAAGTAGGGGAGCGACGGAATAAATACCCGTCTGTTTTCCCCTCAACAGAAATAAACAAGGCGTTCACTTGTCAGCCTGTAAGAGAAGGGCACACTGTTTATGCAGAAGGAAAGAGAGAGAGAGAGAGAGAGAGAGAGAGAGAGAGAGAGAGAGAGAGAGAGAGAGAGAGACAGACAGATGCACACACACAAATGGCAAATCTGGAGATGGGTGCTTTTGGCTAGTGGGGGTGTTTAAAGAGAGACACAAGTCAAAATATGTGACACTGTCAGAAGCACTTCATATGTATGGCTGTGGTCCTAAATTATAGTACGTACAGCAACTCGTAAGCATTATGAATGTCACTTCTTATACTTTGATCTCCGACATTACAAGAAAATACATCATAAAAAGTGGAAAGGTCAAGGTCACTGTCGAGATATTTTTCTTGTAGCCATGTACGAAACATATTAAAACTGAGCAGTGACATGTATATGATTTTTGAGACCAACTGGTTAGACTGAGAAACCTAACTTCGTTTAAAAACGGCTGTGTTCCTCTTAGGAAATGGTGGTGGAGCACTGTGTTTCCCAGGACAAAAGAAAAATAAGTTTGGAGGGAGAAAGAGCGCGAAGACAAATCAGTTTAGTGCCTACGGTTTGTGTTTTCTTCCCATTCTTTCTATTCTACAGATTCTAATGTTTTGGGGGAATTTAAGTGTGCAAGTGATTGTAGCTATTACAATACATTATATTTTGTAGAGAGGCTGCATCGGACATACATTGTATTTGCAACTTGGCAGCAGAGATGTAGTCAACAAGGATGAATGAGCAGTAGTGCAAGCACTCAACTGTCAGTCTGTGCTCATACACAAGAGCTTTGTCCACAAGAGTAGGTGGGGGGGAGTGTGTGTGAGTTTGTGTGTGAGCCCGACTCCAGAGAGAACGTATCAAGGCTAGAATGACTTTCAACTGAAATGTATATGAGATTCAAATTACATTCTCTTTTTCCTCTATACCCTTCTTCCCGCACTCCTCTCCCCCTTCCTTTGTCTTCTGGGAGCCTTAGTCAGCTAAGCTCAGATGTAAAAAGATTTTTGTCTCTCTCTGTCTCTCTCTCTCTAACACACACACACACAAACACACACATTCTCAGTCAAAGGGCAGTTTAACTGACTTCTCCTCTAACTCTCGTCAAGAGACTTAGAAGATTGATACTACTCTTATGTCCTTCCATTAAATGTGAAGCCACCGCCAAACCGGCCGGTTAGCTTAGCTTAGCATAAAGACTGGAAACGGGGGGAAACAGCTAAACAAAATCTGTCTACCAGCACCTCTAAAGCACTAATTAACAAGTTGTATTTAGTTTGTTTGATCTGTACAAAAACCAAAGTGTAAAAATGGCAAGTTGTGGTTTTACAGGGGGGTTATGTGACAGACTATTTCTTGCCTAAGACACCTGGTGTCTTGTTGTCACCAGGCGACGAGTGGAGACACCGGGAAGTTACTGAGAAGTTACTGGTAGTATGTCCTACTAACAACTATTGTCTGTTTAGACCGAAGCATGATAAAGGTTTTTTCTCTGTGCCATAGACATCCA
Source organism: Siniperca chuatsi (assembly GCF_020085105.1). Lineage (NCBI taxonomy): Eukaryota > Metazoa > Chordata > Actinopteri > Centrarchiformes > Sinipercidae > Siniperca > Siniperca chuatsi. Next base: position 18,090,891 of record NC_058048.1, on the reverse strand, counting down.
TTGTTGTCCAAAAACTATTAATAGTACATCAATGAGTCACACCATTGCACTGGACCAGATGTTCTTTCATTACCATGAATCTTTGCACTGTAGTGCGCCATTGAGCCATTAGCTCAGTGAGGGTTGACTAAGAGGGAAAGGAGAAAAGGAGGTAAAAATGAAAAAAACATGGAAGATTCCTCACAAGACATGTTTGAAACTCACATTGCTGTTTTCAAACAATGTCTCCAGTGAGACAGAGTGAGAGGAACAGAAAACTTGCATTGCCCTGGGCATTGTAAAACAATGGCTATGCACATGAACAAAACAGACCAAAAAATAAATAAAAAAACAGACTGCACTTTCAAAATACCAAGAGCTAAGGTACAGAAAGTGAGAGCGGAGCGGAGAAAATAAGTAGGTGAGGGAAGAATAGGGAGAGGGCAGGCGCTCTGAAAATAGCAGAAAGGGAAGGAAAATAATGATGCAAAACAAGAGGCGGTCAGGTGGGCCTGATAAGCGCTTGAGAGGAATAAATGTCAAGTCAAGCAGTAAGACAACCCTAGGAGGCGGAGGTAAAATAGAAAGTGAGAAAGAGAGAGTGCATTTATGATGCAAACAAACCAAATAAGGGAACACGGAGAACAAACCTGAAACTGTCTAAAGGATCAGAGCTACTTGCATCATTTTGTCGCAGTGGCTAAATAAAAACATAATGAAAACTTTTAAAACAATATTGACAAAATAACCATTACATGTGTTATACTCCACTGACTTCTTTGAACTATTGATGTGTGTGTGTGTGTGGGGGGGGGATTGTCAGTGTGTATGTGTGTGCTGACACGCCGACATATGTCTTGTGGAAGTCCTCAGGGCATCCCATACATCCCAGAGAGCCCATTGATTAGCTATTAATAAAGCATAGAGATGCCATTGCGCACAGGGGAGGTCAGTGAGGGCGCGCGCACACACACACGCACACACACACATCCAAACAGACACACACAGGCTGCTACACACTTTAAATGAAATGATATGGCAGAGGTTAGGTGAGGTTGGAGGAAAAGAGCAGGACAGGGAGAAAGACTAAAGAAAAAAGGGGGGCGCACTCCCCTACCGACTTATTCTACCTCTATCTCCCTGTCCTTCTTTCACTCTGATGCTTTCTATCTTTCTCTTGCTGCCTCTGTCTGTGTCCATTGTGGGCTGCATGTCAGTGCCCCATTGGCTGTCTCCATACTGTCGTTGCTTAGCTGTGATCTATGAGCCCAATGAAAGAAATGAAAAAGGAAAAGTGAGTGAAAGCAGCAAAGATGGAAGGAAAGAGGTAAGAGGAGGAGCTCCTCCAGCTGATGGATATGACTGTGGTCAGGTCAAGACACATCCCAGCGTGAATGAGAGAGAGAGAGACTGATGCGTCAGACAGGACGTATTTGCATCTCTCATTCTGCTTTATTTGCTGCAGTTTTCATCCATTTTGTTCCTAGTTCTTCAACCCACTGCCTTCCTCCTCCTCCTCCTCCCCTTCTGTCCCTCCTCGGCTATAGCCTCCCTCCCACCCTCTCTCCTTCCCTAGCATGTACATCTTCAGGTCACGGGTCATTAAGTCAGCTCCAGAGGGGATGTGTCTGAACAGGATATCTCTCATAGTGCCCTGCCCCCACCACGCTACTAAAACACAAATACGCGCAAACACATGCACGTCTGTAACCAAACGTGCAAACACAAATGCTTGATTCGCTTTCTTTCTTTTTGTTTATTTATCTTTCTCTCTTTGTAAACATACACACACACACACACACACACACAGTAAAAGGAAAGACAAGTTTTTTGGGCTGTTACAAATGATGAATTCTCAAATCCATTATTTGCAGTGCTCCATGCTAACACTTTAGTATACACTATGTCAGTTTAGGGCCAGGAACCGATGTGGGGTCACTTGTTATGTTTGTGTGTTTGTGCAAGATTCCAGGGACTGATATTTGTCTAAAAATTGTTATTTTCATTATTATGATAGTATGGACATGTTTACATTATATTTCTGGAATACAACATAATTTCTATATTAGTACAGAAGCCTCCTCTCATGCTCCTGATATAAATATAATATAATACAAAACTATGCCACACTCAGTTACATCGATGTGACAACTCTCTAATAACAGGGGTCTTGTAATTTTTGGTAGCTAAAAATGGGGTCATGGGCCACAAAAGGCTGAAAAACACCCTGCACTATGTTCAGTGACAATAGGCAACTAGAATTAATAGTATCAAGATATTTGTTTAATATTGCTTAAATAAATGATTAAAGATAATACTTTTAAAAGGTGCCCTATGGAGTTTTTGACCACTAGTAGCACTATAGCCATGTCTTAACGAGTGTGTCCCCGTTTTGTTTGTTTGTATTATGCACACATCAGCATGCGGGTGGTACACATTCTGCAGCTGGTTTCACGCCATTCTGCTCATTTATAGTTGGTGGTAACGCGCAAAGAAAACTAATGAAGAAGAAGACTGCAAGCTAGTAAACACAGATGTAAACAATGTACAATTTAAAAAAAAAAATTAAATTTGCTTTGCAAAGAGGAAAGAGATGCACTGAACACGTTTGTGCGGCCTTAAGATAAACACAATGTTTTTGTTGAGTACCACTGAGTGTAAATATAAGAAAAAAAAAATTTTGCTTACAAGAAAACTCCACAGGGCCCCTTCAAGTCAAAAAAGCTGGTGTAGCCAGGTTTATTTTCAGAACTATTGCATATGAGCAAAACATATTCATCCAAAGGACTGTGATGTTTATCTATTCAAAAAGTTCACCATCACATTTTCCAAATAAATCCCACCAAAGAATGAGAGACTAAAATGTGTGCCATTTAAAGGAGCAGTGTATAGGATTTAGTGGCATCTACCGGTGAACTTGCAGATTGCAACCATTTGAATACCGCTCGCCTCACCCTCCGCTTCAACGGCTTATTCTAAGGTAATGAAAACACAACAATTCTTATTTTCAAGTGATTATACACTAATGAAAACATACTTATAAACATTATATTCCATTTCTGCCAATTGCTCCTTCTAAATGTTACACACGAGTCCTTTAAGAGTACTTGCCATTTAAAGCAAATATGTAATCTAATTCAGTTACTTTTTAGATAAACCTACAGTACCTACGTATTATCAAATCCAAATTAAAAGCATGGAGCACTGAATAATAACAGAACAACTTATCTTTAGGAAAGGTCACACAAAACAAATTCACTTCATTCTTTGCTCAGGCAGATGTGACAAACACTGTCAGACTCTAGCAAATGCTTGCTTGCAAATTCACACACACCAATGCACATACATACAAATGTACACACACACACACACACACACACACACATTTCTCCACCATGGTTGTTGTGCACTGTCAAACAACATTAGATTGCAAACCGGTGTCAGTGGGATAATTAGAATAACACATCCACTGTATTCTTCATTATGTGTGTCATCTTCACTTACTGGCTGTGCTTCCTCACTGACACCACCCTCCTCCCCCAACGCCCTCCACCCCTGACACACACACACACACTCTTACCCCACCCTGCAAGTGACTTGCTTTTTAAAGCAAGTCATGATCCCCATTAGTGATGGCCTCAAGTATAGATCTGATTGTCTGAACCCCTATCATGTAGTTTTTTCCTAATTAGTTCCTTGGGCTGGAGGAGGAGGAGAAGGAGGAGGAGGAATGCAGCAGTGATCCACAAAGTTGAGGCACAGCATCACTGTTTGAGGAAGAGGGTGTTGGCGAGGAGATCATGGTGGGTGATGAGTAATGCTCTGACGTCGGTTCTGCATTTGGCAAAATATCTGACAGCGATTCAGTCTGCTGGCACGTACTTACACTACTATTGTAAGTATATATGCAGGAGGATATGAGACGAGGCACGTATCCATTCAGTCAGAAAGATGCAGACGTGCCACCGCGTTACAAACACAGCGAGCAATGATCTCATTCAGAAACAACAAGGACAGTATAAAATTAAAAGCATGTCGGTTGGCAGGTCAGAAACAAACAAACACACAGACGAATTCACATGCATATACTCGCACACACCTTGGCTGCATGCGGTTAATGAATAACTAACTAGCAGAGAGGAAAGGGAGCCATCTTCTCTGAGTAAGGCCAAATGAATTCGCCGAAGCGCTATGCAAATGTTCCCTGGGCTAACGAGACTGCCTGCATGATTGGAGTGCCATTGAAATTCTCCTCGTGCACAGCCCTCTCTCACTTCCTACCTCCCTCCCTTCTTCAATCTCCCTCCATCTCTCCCGCCATTACAATCTCTACACAAAACATCCATGTTCCTGTCCATGTACAGCATCTATCTATCTATCTACTTACCTACCTATCTGTCTGTCTCAGTCATTCCACAAATAATCTGGACATTAATGTCTCAGTGGATCTTAAAAGCTACAAATCATCATTTCCTCTCAACACTCAAATCATGTCAACAACTCAGATACACACTGCGGCCCTATCAGTGCCTGGATGGCAGTGAATGCCCCTGTGTCTTACTCTCTCTCTCTCTCTCTCTCTCTCTCTCTCTCTCACTAACACACACACACACAAACAGAGTCCGCTCAAACAGAGCGCGCTCAGAGTCGCTCTGCACCTGTTCTCTCTGTAAAACATCCAAACACGAGTGCTGAATAAATAACCCAACCTAACACGAATCACTGCCAGGTTCACACTCGCACACACAAACACACACGCACGCACGCACACACACACACACATACACACACACACACACACACCACAGCCCATAAACACACATCAATAAGTAAACACCACCTATTTCCACTCCACAGCTACCCTGTGCCCTCTTCCCCCCACCCCTCACACTTGGTACAAACTGCTACCATCCTAAAGACAAACACACATAGATGCGAACGATGTGTGTAATGGTTAATGGTCAGAACAGGGATGAATACAAAAAGTCTCAAGGAGAAAGAGAGATGGAGGAGAGGGTAGGTAGGGGGGCATTAAGCACTTGTCAGATGCATCTTTAATGGCAGGACACAGCAGCTTTAGAGCCCCTGGCCTCCTCTTCCTCCCTGGGGTGCTGGGGACAGCAAGAAAACCGAGCACACACACCTCTCTCTTTGTCCAGCTGCACATCCTCTCATATGTCCTCATATACCTACCAGCCTTATTCCATCATCCCTCCATCCTATGCCCACTTTGCCATCTGCATAATTTAGCATGTCATGCTTTTGTGCCACTTTGTCTTTCTTTTTCTGCCTATTCTGCTTTTTTTTGTGGCTATCTGTTGTTCACTTTCAGGTTTGATGGAGTAGAAGGAAACGATGATGCTTTGTCACTTCACCATCTCCTAATAAGTGCCTCTAGAAAGGAAGGGTGAGAGAGAAAGTTAAGAGAAGGGTGGATAGACAGAGGGGTAGAAAGAGTATAGGGTCTCTGCAGAGTGGCCACAAAATGGAGACTGGGACAGAAGCTGCAGCAGCTGTGGTGACGCTACACTTCACAGAGAGAGAGGCAGTGTGTGTTAAAGAGAAGGGGGATTAAACAACCACAATCAATGAATGCAAAAACACAGACATCACACTTTTCCACTCCCTCTTCGCCCTCATTACTCTTTGTCTCTCTCCCACTATATCAACCAATCAATGACTCAATGAATCCACAGAAACTTTTAAACAAGTTATGATTAATATTGTTGTAATATTCTATATACATTTTTTTCTTAAAACGCAAACATTTTTAAAATGTAGTAGATTGTATAAAATGTAACAGTTGTGTGAAATTTTACAGTACTTTCAATTTCTTTCAGTTCAAGACAATGAAACATAAAAAAACTGTTCTCTGTATATTTTTATCATAGTTAGTCATTAGTCATGTTTTTCTTAACTCCCAAGAGACTGAACTGACTACATATAGTACAAATTTGTACTGAAGTACACTGAAGATTATGCTAGTCATGATGATACGCACAGTAAATATATAACATTTTTGTCAAGCATTACTTAAATTTGTTTTGCAACTTTGTAATGGAGACAATGACGCTAAATGCCTTTAGACATATCTTTGGCTCTAATGTATTTTTTTTATTTACTTATCAACTGACATATATGCAGATACCGATATTTCTGCAATACGGTGATATTTGACGATAAATTGGCCCAGCCAATTTAATGGTCTCGGTCTAATGTGTACCGTACATGCACACAGAATCACCCAAAAACCACCCATACACACACACAGCATCATCATTCTATTCAGGACCATGCACCATGAAATGTTTAACTTATAAAACTGCAGTCAGCGAGAGAAAGAAAAGTGTTACAAAGGTTTATCTGGACATTTGAGGATAAAAGATTCATTCTCCTGACAGTGACGACATGTATATCTACACTACCTGTCACTGAAGTGTACTGTATGTAAATATGCAGCTATGTCCTCTGTGTCTGTTTGTGTGTTTGTGTGTGTGCTCGAGTGTGGCGGAGCTGAGCCGTGGTGATGCACTAATAAAAATCAGGCAGCGATGCATCCTCACACCTTTCTTATTCCGCCCGCCGGTTCGCACCCGTTACCATGGTGACCAGATAAAACTCACACTGTTTTAAGCTCCAACTGGAGGAGGAGATGGATACCAACAAAGTGACACACACTCACACACAGATGAAGTTCCTTCATACACATCCGTCAACAGAGCATCCTCTTTCAGTTCCTTAACTGACAAGCAAACAAATGCTAATTTTCTAACCAACGGCAACACCAGCAAACCATCAATTAGAGGGAGAGACATGGCTAGATAGAGAGATAACAGGAGAAGGGGAGGTGTGACAGGGGAGTAAAAACCAGGATAGCCAGTCAACACACAAAGTCCTCCTCTGTTTGACTGTCTGTCTGCCTGTCTATCTATCTGTCTAAACCCCCCCCCCACCTCACGCACACACTGCTCCATGAACAGGCCCCAACGCAAACAGATTTGGCTGTCAAATAGTGACACGACACCCAGGCAGGGTCGTCTCGCAGTGAGGCCAGCTGTCAGCAAACACCCTCCTGCCTCTTCATCAAAGCCCATTCAAACTCAGCTTTATTGACCAACGCAGCCGTCTGTGTGACATGTGTCATCCTGTCAAGCCAGTACCTTGGCATACACTGTCCCTAATAAATGGCAAACCACTAGAGCATCTCGAGTGCTATCGAAAGAGAGAAAGCTGTACATGCCACCAGGAGCTGATAAATGGAGTGGATGGATGGATGGATGGATGAGGTGTGTGGTGGATTGTAGTTGGGTGGGAGGGGCGCACACGTGCACTCTGAGTGAGTGTGTGTGTGTGGCCATGATGCTGACACAGGCTACCAGTCTGTACCAGGGAGGGAGAGAGATGAGGAGGCTTTGAGCCAAGGATGGACGGAAAGAAGAAGAGGAGCACTGTGTTACTAATAAGACCTATTCATTAGCCCTAGAGAGAGAAAGAGAGAGAGTGTAAGATGGACAACAAAAAAGCTCTCAAATATTTTCATATGCAAATTCAGATGGTGTACTGTAGGAGGATTATTTTCATTATCGAATAACCTAACGATTATTTTCTGCATCAATTGATTAATCAATCAATCAATCAATCAATTGTCTATAAAATGCCAGAAAATAATTAAGGTGACACCTTCACATGTCTTGTTTTGCTAGATTCCATCATCCATAACCCAAAAATATTCAGTTTACAATGATATACAACAGAGAAAAGCAGCACATCTGCACACTGGAGAAGCTGGAAAAAAGCAAGTGAAAATTAACTAAAATGATTAATTGATTATCAAAATAGTCAAAATAGCCATTATTTTTCTGTTGAAAATGTATTGAATTGATCAAATAATCATTTCAGCTCTAAAATGTGTGTTTCATATTATTTACCACTTCAAGAATATACTGTATTTTCTACACAGTAAATATATATAGTGTGTAAATAAATAAATGAATATCCATAATTTCATCCAATTCTTGAACATCTGGAAATGATCAAAACTTATGAAGACTCTTCACTGTAAACTGAAGGGCAAATTATATTGCAGCTTTTTTATTAAAGCATATGAATGACTTGTCCTCATCAGCTTAGCCACAGAAAGCTGCTCATGTGAATATATGAGTATGTGTGTTTGCACGTGTGTGTATACATGTTCACACACATGCTCTTGCTTGTTCATATGTCCATGTTTTACTGTCAAACAGACTGGCCCGGTCTCACCACTCTCACACAGAGGGATCTGTGACAAGAGAGAGGGGAATCCAACAGCAAGCTTTATCGATCCAGACTGGAAACCCCCCTCAGGCCACACACACACACACACACACACACACACACACACACACACACACACACACAGACACACTCTACAGCTGTGCTGGATCAATGAGTGCTCCCGTGTGAAGGACAGAGCCATACAAAGAGGCACACAAACACACACACACCTCTATACACACACTACTGAGAGAGATGAAAGAGGTGCTCGGTATCAGAGAGCGAGATAAGGGGCAGAGGGAGCAATACATATCATCTGACCTAAACAGTCTCATCTGACACCCTGCAATTTGTCACTGCTCCACGGAGCAAATGTTAACACCACATAAGCCTGCACACACACACACACACACACACAGCACATGTAGACATGACATACAGCAGCATGTAGAAGGCTCAGTTTCAAACTGATATTATTATTCCTCAGTTAAACATCGAATGATTTGAATAGAGGATCAGATTAAGCAGAGAGAACAGCTACAGACACAGCAGAGCCCTAGAGGTGTGGCTGCTCTCTTTTGGGTGACTGTGATGAGCAGCTAAGCAGATCTATCACTCATCAAATTAGATCCCCCCAGCCCACACACACCCCTCAGTCCTTCTCACTCACACACACACACACACACACACACACACACACACACACACACACAACATGTCTACTAATGCCTGATTTATCCCTGTAACGCAGCTATTAACCACAGTAGTGTCAGTTTGTGAGTGAGGAGCCAGGGCTGTGCCAGGCAAAGGCCATTTCATCAAACTTCTTTTTTAAATGATTGGACCATTTATTACACCTTCCTCCATCTTCTCTCACTGACGAAACAGGGGATGTCAGTGACACAATTAAATTGATTAGTATCGATTAAGGGCTGTCAACAATCACAAACATGGCAAACAAGGAGAAAATCTTTATTACAATAAAATCTGAAAGAAAATCACATTTTTAAAATACTGACAGAACTCAGTATCTGTGGTTTGGGATTTATTCAGTTTAAAAATAACAGCAGAAATTTCTCATTTCTCTAAGGGCAAATGTTCTTGAGTCCATCAACATATTGGGATGACATTAGATCAATTTGCTTTGCATTATTATCCACCACCTGATCAAACACAACAAGCACACACTTAGCCAAATATAGCTCACATGGTCATACAAATGGAGTTTGCAGTGACAGTAACACAAGGTGGATGTGAGGCTGGTTTTGTCTGAAGACTGACTTAGTTTGTGTTTTTGGTGAATCTTTCCTACCTGGGACGATGGAGACGGTGTCTTTCTCCCAGGACACCACGCTGACATACTCCTGGACGGCTGACGGGATGAGGCACTTGAACACGGCAACATTACCCCGCATGGAACGCTGGTCGGCCACACGGACTGTGTAGGGCTCCCTGAACACTGTTGTTTGGAGAAAATAACTGAAGTTAGTCAATGGAAGGATGTTGGTTGTTGGTGAGAGTGGATGTCTCAGAATGGGAGAATAAGGTTCAATAAACCATGATCTTTTGCCCTATGACAAGTGGTGAAAGTGAAAGTTACTAATAGACAACCTAGTTTGTTTTTTGCAGCAGGTAACAATTATTTTGATCAATTAGTTGTCAGAGAATGCCAGAGAATAGTTAAAAATGTCCATCACAGTTTCCAAGAGCCCAAGATTACATCTTCAAATTGCTTTTTTTGTGAGAACAACAGTCCAAAACCCAAAGTCATTCAATTTATAATGATATAAAACACAGAAAAGCATCAAATCGTCACATTTGCAAAACTGGAACTAGCTAATGTTTGCCATTTTAGGCCTTTAGGACACCAAACCATTGGCAGATGGTTGTGGTGTTACCATGCAACATTGTACTTCAAAAAAATTGATGGTAGCAGTAACACTTCTCACTTTGATCAATTTCCCAGAGCCCAAGGTGGAATCTTCATATTGCTTGTTTTGTCCGAACAACAGTCCAAATCCCAAAGATGAGAGCTAATTGATTAATCGACTAATTGTTTCAGGCATGTATAAAAGTAACACTTCACTCTTATTTACTATACATGTTGACACTGTACACTTGACATCATTCTGTCCCGTTTAACCCATAGTAAAAGCAGGGGCAGGTCCAGTAAACAAACTTGTTTGGTGTTCTGTTCAACTACATTAAACCAGTGTTTCTCTCTTTAGTCCCAGTTTTGAAGTCACACTATGATTGTAAAGAGGGCTGACATGGAGCTGCGTTGGAGGGGATACACAGTGAGTGGCCTGTGGCCTTTTAAAGAACAACGCCACAGATGCTATGAGACGGCGAGGAGTGGAGGGTTGCTCACGGCCGATGGACCTGTCACATGCAGGTGCCAGGCATCAAAAACACACCCCCTGCACATGGCATACAGAGCACTAGGCTGTGAATCTGTGCCAGTGTACAGAAAGGATGGTGGTGATTAAGACAGGCTTAATGATGAAAACAGTAGCCTGTAGCTAACCAAATTATCTCTCCAGTTAACTCTGTCACATTTAGATTAGTGAGAAATGTGAAATGCTGAATCAGAGCATACATTTTCATTAAATAAATTAAGTTAAGTGAAATTAAATTAATGGATTATTTTCGTAAGTAGGAGAGACTGGTAGTTCAAGGGCATGCTAGCTTGACTGAATGAACACTGACCTTTCTGAATTGAACTGAGCTGAACTATGCAGGCTTACCCTCCACCCTGATCTCATTTGTTTAAAGGGGCTTTGCCAACATTTTCTCCAGTAACTTAATACAAGTACAAGTACAAAACTTAGACTATCGGATATGAATAGGATTTTTAAAAAAAACACAATTACAGATTTAGATGAGATCTCAGAGAGCTTGATGTTGGGGAGTGTTTCTGGCATCACAAATTAACACAATCTGTCACTGCTATTCAACCAGGCTTCCCTTAGAAATGAGGACAGTAATGGTTTAACAATGTAAAACACACATACACACACAACACAAGGAGTGGCCCCACCCTCCCGTGTGTTCGCTCTCTCCCCCAGCTCTCCAGTGATATAATTAACGCCTAGCCTGAAGGCCAGTTTCCTTGGTCATTAATAATGCTTTATGCCAGCCACCACTGTCACTGGAACCCAGTGGAGCCAAAGTCGGTGTCCTTGTTCAAATGGTGGGGAGTGTTTCACCTTAAAGTCCAAGTCCGAAGTTTAATCTCCCAAGTCTTTGTCTGATTCCGTCCATTGCTTTTACACTGTTCTACTTTTTCATAATTGGCTGAACCTTGGACCCTTTCTTTCTTCATTCCTGACTTGTGAAGGAGCTAAGACTGGAGTAGAGCAGGGACTATTCTGTCATCATTGTAGAAATTTAACCTTGCATCATATATGTGAACATGCCAAACATAGATGAGGTTCATTACATTGGATTTAGGGTCTTTAGAATATCAAACATGGTGTTACTCATGCTACTTTGTATCTCTGCTAAATTAATAGTTGCAGTAAGATATCCTCTAGAGAGCATATTACTTCTCACTTTGGTCACCTGACACACATGCTGCTAATGTGAGCTGAAGCCTCATTTGTAAAAAAGTCAAAGCTAAAGGACAAATAATTCCAGTCAAGTCTTCTTCTGCAGATCAATAGCCAGGATCGACTGATTAGGCTCGGCTGTTGTGGCCAAGCCAATTCTTTCAATCTTTTATTTACTCTCTGATTGACCCTTCTGCCTCTCGTCAATAGCAAGGCAAATCCCAAATGCCCACTGTGCCTCTCATAGAGTATTTAAAAGCAGCTTGACAGCTTGTAGATGTTTGCTGGAAATGATGACAGTCATCACATGTCAATTCAGTGGAGATTCAAATCCAGTCAAGGTCACCTCAGGTTTGTACTTCCTCTGCTTTGACCCCAACTTGTCCTACATCTGCTAACCTCTAAAAAGTGTTGTTCAACCACTCCTCTCCCCATTAAAATCAGACAAAAAAGCCCTGTATGGCAACATGCCCTTGTACACAACCATGTTACCAGCTCCAATAAGAGGCACCTGTTGTGATAGCATTGTCATTTAACACACGTTCCTCTTCCAAGATATGAAAGACACAGAGGGAACAAAAAATACATATTCATTCTCTTAAGCCTTGTGACAGGATGCAAATGGTAGCCCAACTGATTTGTGTGTAAATTGCACTCCCCCTCATCGCATGCGCAGCAGAATCATTAGGATGTTACTGATGCCTGACTATATGCAGGCTGGTTGCCTAGGAACGAGCTAAAACATGGGTCTGGTGCACTGGGCGCACTGGGAGGCAAGTCTTGTATCACTGTCGCTTCAATAATTAACGACGGGGAAACCAAATACTGCATTTACTTATTCATAAAGCAAGCAGCAAAAACACAGAGAACGAGAAAGATAGAGAAGGAGAAAATAATGAAATACAGGAGAAATGAATGAATGCAGGTTTCATTACTGAATGGATAGGATAAGAAAAACCTTGTGTATCATGTTCAGGGACCCTACTTACTGTATTAGTAAGGAAATGTCAGCCAGAGAAAAGATGAGGAGGGCAGATGGAGGAAAGGGATCGAAACACCTGCTGCCTTGGCCCGAGACTACATAGGTTTGTGTGTTTTAGTTGGGACAAAAGGAAGATGAGGTGAGTTCATTGAGCAGGTGTCCTCATTTCATTTTATTAAGTTTGTGTACGGAAGTATTGGGTGCACAAAACATGAAACCCTTGGACTTATAGAATATTTTTATAGCACAAATGACTGCGTGAAAGGTGAGTGAACTCACACATCTGTCATTGGGTCCTTGTTACCAAAAGTGAAAAGGATTTGTGCATCTTAAAGAAGAGAAAGTGATAAAAAAAAATGCAAAATGCACTGGGAGTAGGTGCTCAGATGTGAGAGGAGAAGAGAGGGGATTCTTAAAATACAGTGAGGCCTTATTCCTTATTCCTGAGGCTATAGATTCTGCCAAACTGCTAGATATGTTACACACACGAAAAGCTTTGCTTTAGGGGTTAAGATCCAATTCACAAAAATGGCTTTATACTGAATCTTTTTGTTGATGTGAAATTTATTTTCTGCCTTTTTTCTTTGATAATACTAGGTTTAAAAATTGACAGATTTCTTTGAAAACTCAACCGATTGCCTTCCTCATCCTTCTGAAAGGCATAAGTCAGTTTCAAAACTGAAACGGGTAGAAACCCAGTCTCCACGGATGAGTAGAGTTACCTGTAGGTAAAATGAACAATACATTTATCAGAAATGATTCTGTTTATCATTACATATAATTAATATGTGTAATAAAACATCAATATGTGTGTAGTTTTTTGAAAACCTAACTTAAAGGGTTAAAGTTCCACCAGCCAAATAACTGAGAACAACTAAGGAATTATTTTTTAAAAACATCATTGTACTTTTGGAATTTCATTTTTCTACTCCCAACTGTTAATCTAAGGCAACCAGTTTAGAGAGAATGTGAAACAGCTATACAATAATAATTACCAGTGGTGCAAAAGAATCCATCCAACATAAATGCATGCTGAAGCACATATGGTGTATAGAATGGGAGTGAGTAATAAAAAAAACAGTTTACAAGCAAATACATTTTCAATTCATTTGATCATTTTGTTTATTGAAAAAATATCTTTTTAAAAGACCTTACAAGTGATTTTGCATGTTTAGCCCATTTAACTCAAATAATATGTGATGTATTTTGCAAAACATGGTGTATTGTTTCAGATTTTTAAATGTAATTTTCCTTCTTTCCAAGCATCCATTGGATTCAATTAATTTCCATATGGTTTGGCAATTAAATGGCAGACTTTTGAAATTTACTTGAGTTGCGTAATGCATCACAGCGAACATCAAGTCTGCTTTCATTTTTGTTCTAGTTATCTAATTGTTGTGACAAATCAATCTGGACTTCAAACTGCATTATCATGTAACAGTAGTGGGGAGAAAATAACAGACATTATGTTTGGTATGATGAATTACGCAACTCAAGCAAGTTTTAAAAGTTTGCTAGTTGATTTTTATACCATACTTGAATGAACAGAAACCAATGGTTGCCTGAAAAGCAAGAAAAGACGTACAAAAATCTGAAAGTCTACAGAATGCATCTGAAAATGATCAGCACTATTCATCAGCAAATACACATGATTTGTAGTTAAGGAGCAAACTACGAGGACCTCAATCTGAGAATGAACTAGTCCAGGATGAAGACCAAATTGAAGATGTCCATGACATTGCTTTGGAGTGCCATATACACTCCAGTATATGGTAATTCTTTCTGTAACAATCCTAAAATAGTTTTTGTCCTAAAAGTAATTATTATTTAATAGCTGTTTAGCTGCCTAATTCTGAAATCTATCAAACAATTTAACATTTTTAAACCAACAAATAAATGTGTGCAATAGATTGATTGGTATTTAGAATGACACTATCAAATAAGTACTGAGTAAAACGATTACAGAAAACTAGATTAGTCGCAATATGAAAGGCAAATAAAAACATACACAGGAAAACAAGCAGCCCACATAGTGATTTTCATAAATGTAGAGCTATCCAGACAGGTGCTGGTGCTATTATTGGACCACAATCAGCATGCATGGGAGAGGGTGACAAAGAGGGAGAGGGATAGAGAGAGATGTGAAGATGTGAAGAGAGGGGAGAGAGAGAGGGAGGGAGAACGGGACGGATGGCGAGGGGGAGTGGGGGTGGGGTAGATTTTTGGGGGTGTCACACTGTGAACTGTCAGCTGTCATCATTCTCCTGCGCCACCTGAGACAGGGCATGCCACACCCTAGCGCTCACGCCTCTGTCGCCCATGGCAACTGCAGGGTTGTGTATGTGTGTGAGTGTGTACGTGAGCGTGTGCGTGTTGTGTAGGACTCTGGAGGTAATGAGGTGCACACACATGCACGTGAGCCCTGGTTATGGAGCTGTGGAGTTGTGGTTGCCTCAGCATTTAATTGATTAATTGTTGTAATTATTTGGGCGGGAAGGTCATCCCAACACTGAGGCTGGCTAGAAGGTCACTCTCACGCTGGAGGGACTGCCCTCCTCAAGGGACCACACAGGCCATATGAGTGTGTGTGTGCATGCGGTGGTGAGGAAGAGAATCCAGCAGCATTTTGGAGAATAATTTTGTTCGCATCCATGTGTAGGGTAGGGAACTGCTGACTGTCTCTTCATGCAGGATTGATCAACACAGTCAAAATGTCTGCCTGGCTATTACCATGACCTGAAAATCCACTTTTTTTCATGATTCTGTTCACATCTTTCCATGTCTGTAGCTGACTCTCCAAAATATTTTCTGCCAAACACCCTGACAAAGAGCTGGCAACTAAACACCAAGAGCCAGCTTGACGAAAATGGCTCTGTGTGTGTGTGTGTGTGTGTGTGTGTGTGTGTGTGTGTGTGTGTGTGTGTGTGTGTGTTTAGTTAGGGGACTTTCCAGGCCATGGACAGATGGAGAGACTGGGAGACAGGAGGCTTGCTGGCATGAGCTATGCACAGGCTGGTGTGCATGTAAGTGTGTATGTGTCTGAGTTGGTGCGTGCACGTCCATATGCATGTGAACATACATGCATGCATGTATACACGTGTATCCACTGAGTCTCACATTAGGTCATATTCATGTGTTTATGATGTTTATGTGTGTGTGTGTGTGTGTGTGTGTGTGTGTGTGTGTGTGTGTGTGTGTGTGTGTGTGTGTGTGTGTCTGAGTGTGAGTGAGAGAGAGAGAGAGAGAGAGAGAGAGAGAGAGAGAGCAGTAACACCTTCCCTCAGTGTGTTCAGCGCCTCTCTCCAGCTTTGACCTTGGCAGGGAGTGCGGACAGGTCACCAAACCAACTGTCTATGTGGCTGTGTGTCTGTCTTCTAGAGGATTTTTAATACACAGGGTCAAGACACTGCACTTTGAGACACTTCACCCCCACTGAGAGAAGTTGTTGGTTTAGGATGCCAATATGACTGCCGTTTGGGAGACCATATTTACAGATGCTGGGATGTAGCTAGGTAATACTGTTGTGACGATTTTAATGTGTGCCAAAGTAAACTGCTCCCAGCTGGGTATTCAGACACATTTTTATAAAGACATAGCAAAGTGAAATATTTGGGAATGACCAGAAAGGGATTATTTTAGGTATAACCTTAGTGCTCTTAAAGGGGCACTCACCAATTTAACACATGAGGATCAGTTTACTTTACGAGGAGCACTACTCAACAGTTGTATAACGTCTTCTGTGGCCCTTAAAGGACTTTTGAAAAAACAACCTTAATGATGTCATCAGGGTTATCTTGGACTGGGCTTGAGATTTAACATTTTTAACAGAAAGTCTGTTACAAACTGGATATGTGGAGTTTGAAAGAAGTGGGCATTTACCAGGGAGGGAGGGTCTATAGACAATATTGAGTTACATTGTAGGAATTGTAGGATCCAGTGTTTTTTTAAGCCTGACCCATACCAGGGAATAAAAGTCAGGAAATCTCAACCACAGGTGCTTTAATTTTGACCATTCTTATTTTAATCTGTCTCTTGTGAGTACCCCATCTTAATGAAGGTCCAGTACTAAATTTCTGGAGTACACCTTTAAATATTGTGCAAGTCTAAGAATGAGTTAATATCATTGGAGCAAAAAATGTGGAATCCAGAAAAAGCACTGATCTCCCACTCTCTTTGTTATTACACAATTTTAAGAAATTACACACAACATAATATTGTTGTTAACACAATACATTCATATACATTGTATATGAAGAATTCTATCAATAGTATAAATGTTGTTAGGGTGCCCTGTTAGCCTTGGGGTAAAGGTGCCAACTGTGAACCACAACATCCCCGGTTTGTGTCTGGCAGGGTCCGCCAGCTAGGCTACAAATAGTATAAATGTTGTCAGCTTTGCAGATTAAAAACTGTAGATGCCTTTTTAGGAGGTTGAAACTTAAATTACACGCCGGCTAACATTTCATGGTAGTCTGATTTAAGCGGGCACACAATGTTTACACCCCCAACTTGTAGAGGCTCTCCATGTCACTCTTAATAGTGTTAGCAAGCCGAATGGAGGTGCTACTGAGCTAGCTTAGCATAAAGCGACGCCACTGGCACCCCCCACCTCACTCTGATTGATTTCCAAATAAATGGAAGGAGGTGGGGACAGGCTTTCATTATTCTTTACAGTTCATGCCTATGCGTGCAGTTTGATTAAACTTGTGCTTGATTCAAGAGAGCCATCCAAAAATTTAGCTAAACTAGGGTAATGTCACCATTCAAAATATCTTCAAAATGCATACAGAGACCCTCAAAAGAAGAAATATTAGTGAAGTTCCCCAGTAATTAAACTACCCCTTTCACCATTTGCTTAGTTTGCATCTAGTGTGTCCAACCCTCACCTGCTTTGATGTGGATGCTGGGGCTACGAATCTTGCCTGCTTGGTTCTCAGCAGTGCAGAAGTACTCGTTGTCGTGGATAATGCTGTTATAGGCAGAGGGGGAGAAGGGGTAGAGCTGGAGGGTGCCGTTGGCATGCACGTGGCGGATATGGGGTACGTCGTAAATGTCGTCTCCGGCGGCCAGGTACCAGCGCAGGACGGCATGGGGGGCGCCGCCCGCAGGGCAGGGCAGGGACACCCCCACCGAGCTGGAGAAGGTCACCCGCTGCAGGGAGGCGTTCACAAAATACAGCCGCGTAGAGACAACATCCTCACTGTTGACTGTTAGAATGAGAGAAAGGGAGACAGAGTTAGTTAATTGGTAAGGGTCAGACATACAGGCAACATTCATATATCAGACAGGTATGAAGAGAAGGAGCATGTATACAATCAAAGTGCATTGCTGAGGAATAACTGAAATGCTCATCATTTAAGTGACACTTAAAACTGATAATGAAATAAATTCAAACACTGAATAAAATAGCATAGAGTAAAAAAATCCTAAAACTTGACTATTTTCCAGTATGAAAATACTGCTAAAATATTGACTTTAAAAAGACACATTTTTGACCAAACAAATATGAACCTTGGCGGATTCCCCTCTAAAGAAAAGTAATTGTAAAGGTTTTGATCAAAATGCTTTATTCAATAATTTTTAGTTAAATGTCTTGACAGTTGTGTACCATGTCATATAAAGCAAATAATGCAAATAAGCAACAGTTCATTGAAAAATAAAGAAAATTTTTCCATTTTTCCATATTTGTGTTGTTATTTTTTTAGACACAGTATGTTATAAGTAACAGTATATTTTAAGATGACCGTGACTCACGTTGATATATTACTGAAAATACTTCTTGATCTAATACATGCACTTATACAGACACCCACATACAGTATATTCAGGTCACCGCAACACAAACAACTTCCTCCCTGTGTGCCAAACTGCAGCCATCCATCTCATCCTATACGCATTATCCTAATATCTCTAATCTAATATGTGTGTCCAGAGAGGCCTTTGGAAATCTGCCTCTCAATAGGAGGGGAAAATGGGTCACATAACTTGACCCCCGACCACCCTCATCTTTTCTGTTGATATCCTCCGTCATTCAGGAAAACAGAAAAAGTATTCACACGGGTGTAATAGCAAACTGCTGAACTTCTTAGGCCTGCTCAACCCTGTCATATCTACTGTAAGTACTTGTCTATCTGTAGCCGTACAAGCGTGGGGAGCTGGATACCACAGATGTTTGCTGTAAAACAATTGTATTGTAGCACAGATGAATAAATTGTCCTGGGGGAGATAGACCACCATATATCCTCTCTCTCAAAACACCCTCTTCCAGTTTAGAGCGGGGTAGCGAGGCATCTTTTAAGATCTGTGTCTTTCTGTGTGTCTGTCTGTGTGTGTTTGCTGTGGGGGTGCGGGTGTAGAGGAGTGTAAAGAAGTGCTGAGCTCAGCTTGGCTGGAGGCCAGGGGAAGACACTGTGCCCCGAGCCGGAGAAGTTTCTTCTCAGACAATGATACTTAATTAATCTCTTTTCCCGGATTGTGTCAACAATGCTTGGATTAGCCCTATCTCTTAAATTCTCTCTGTGTTGGGAGAAAATGGGGTGTTGGCTAAGACACATCAATGGAGATATAAAGACACTATCAGATGTAATTTAGGCTCTAATTTTCTACAGAGCCTCTACATCAATGGATATCATTAGTAACTAGCTATAAAATGAGAGACAGAAGCCCACTGGCTGTCTTTTTAAGATCTTAATACCTGGCAAGATAGATGAATGGTTGATACAAAAGACCATTTTTATATCTGTTCTGTCCAGTATAAATAGTAATAGGCAATGACATAATGACATTAATAGCATGACATGAATGGGATGAATTACATGAGAAAGGGCTAAAAAAATGCAGGTATTAGGGATAAAACCCAAACTGACATAAGATGATTTTCACTCTGTCTTCCATTGTCTGCTGTCTCCCACTTTATCCATCTCTCTGCATCCCTCTATCTTATCTTTCTGAGTTACTCGTCTTTTTCTTTGTGTTACCCATCTGCCATCATTCTTTCACCCTTATCAGATACCCCTCCAAGACACAAACACACTTCCTCTCGTCTTTTCCTGCCATGCTAGAGACAGGCAATGTTATGTGATTGAAATTTGTAGGCCAGACGCAGAGAGTTAAACCCACATAATCTCCTCTCACATTTAACACACACAGTCTATTCACTCTGTAATCGCACTGCTGTGGGAGGCCGATGTCCGACTTCCCTGATTCTCATGTATGTGTGGGTGTGGAATGGAAGGAGAGATCGAGGAGCCAAGCGGGAGTGCAATATTGTAGACAGGACACGGGTGGCTGGTTGGGGGAAAGGTGCTCAGGTGCAAAGGTGTTAGGATGCAACTGAGTGAGCGAGTGTGTATTGTGTATGTGTGTGCGTCTGTGTGTGGTAAGGTCAAAGGGATAGAGAGGTTAATGTTAAATGACTGTCTCAGTTCTTGATGTCAAACTCAGCCAACAGCAGAGGCTGAGGTGTGCAGCAAAAAAAGATGTGATCGCTGCTCGGGGAACAGCAGAGATGCTGAAAAGGTAGAGAGTCATTGTTCTCTTTCCTACCAGCAAAAATTGGAGCAGATCCTCTGTGTTCAAAAATCTGAATTCAGGTCAAGTTCAATCCATCCTACCGTTCGAATCCATGTCAATCACTCTCACAGGCTGCTAGGCTGACTGATCTGCACTTTCAGCACCACGGAGAGCAGCACAATGTACGGCTGGGTGAGGCACGCACAGGGAAGTGTTTCCATACCGAGCAAACAAGGAGGAAACTATTAGCAGATGATAACAGTGACAGTGACCTGCTTCTCTCTGATGATGCTATATTTAGGAGCGGAATATTTTCATGACACAAACTATTTATTCTAGCAGTAAAAGCCCTCACAAAAGAAACTCTTGCACTGTATAAGAATTTGTGTTCAGAATACTATCATCCTATTCCTTTCACATACCGGTAATCACAGATAATGTTATCCTTCAGACTAGTTGTTCCAATGCACCCCCAAAAGTACCAACTAGGCTCAAGTACCCTTTCATTATACACCTTTGATAGATGGCCTTCATGGAATTGTTTGATAGTATTTCAACACAGAGAAAATGGTGGTTGTGGTGGATCTGTGGCTGCACATGTGAATGTCAAGTGATCCTGAAATCGTCAATGTTCAGGTCTCTTTTTTATTTCTTTTTTGTTAGTAGGTTTGGTCAAGTTTTCATTCAAACTAATACCACTTTGAATTGCAGCAGCTGGATGTGTCAACCATTTATCCATTATTTTCTATCTATCTATTTTGACTTATATGCTTATATTGTTAAACTATGTTGAAGTGTGTAGTCAGCTTGTCATAGCTTGAAGTTTAATGGTTAAATATCAGCATTAGCACACCAATTTATAGAGAGAGACTCAGCCGAGCAGGGTTTTTTTTTATAATTTCTAAAGGTCTAAAGAGGTCAAATTATCCAGTAATTCATAAGGGAAAAAAGCAAAGATTAGAGGAAAGCCTGAATAAATAAACATGATTTTGCAGGAAAATGCCTTTTCTCCTTTAGCATGTTAATCACCTCCCGCCCCGTTTTTTCTGCAATCCCTTATATGGGTCCTGCCCCCAGGTTGGAAACCACTGTTTATTCCCAATATGCTCTAAAACTGGATAATCTGTTCAAAAATAAACTTTAAACCATCATGTGATATCATCAAAAAATGGCCTCAAACTAATTCAAAACAGCTCAGATGCAACAACTCAAACACAGAGGGAAAACCAACCAAAAGCAGCAGCTTATGATGCGATGGCTAATCACTTTGTCCTATGGTATGAATACAGGTCACTGAGTTCACATACACACACTCATGCACGCAAAGACACGTGTGTACAACCACACAGACGCAAGACCCGGTCTACACTGCACGGATTACAGCCTCCAGCAGAAAACACCATCACGACGATGCCGACCACGTGTGTTATCGCGGAAATGGTTTAGAGTTTGATGTCAAAACATCAAAATGGAATGAGGAAGAATGAGAGTGTGAAAGAATGGTTAAGAAGGTGAAGCATTTGCCTAAAGACTATCCACAGTTTGTCACTTGGCATAAGGGGTTTCCAGGCTGCAGCTGTTGGTCATGTGAGATATGACAGATGTAGGAGAGATGTAATTTGTTGCTGGACAAGAGTGGAGTTCTTATTTTCTTGTCTTCCCTGGAGCCTTGACCTCTTAAGGTTATCTGACAGTTGAGATGTGCAAATCAGAGAAATCATAGGCATTATTTTCATCTGAAAATGTACTAAGCTGCATTAAGTAGCATGATTAAGGACATAAATTATCCAACCCAGACCTTCCATGAAATTGGAATAAAATGTATAGATGACCACAGGGAAATTACAGAAACAATGCTATCAGTCAAATATCATAATCAACTGTAAAAATCTCATGCAACCACATGAAACACAATAACCAAGTTTTACCTCTTTATTTGGACCTTTCGTAGTCCCAGGCTCCCTTTCCCCAGCAGAGAAAGAAGGAACAAAGGAGCAGCACTCATCCGATCATGAACTGTATTTTGATTTCCTTCTTCAAGCCTGGATGCATTGATTACAATGAAGAAGGTCAAAGTGATTTTGGGTCAAACACCCAGAAACATCTTTTCCTGTCGGTTGAATCTCTCTATATTTGTTCCTTTTTCCCCGTTTTTTTTAACCTTCACTTTTCTTTTTGCCTGTGTTTCCTTTTCCATTTTTCTTCTGACTCAAATCTTTCTTTGTTGTAAGCTCAAAACACATTTTCACTTTTTTCCTGTTCTTGCAGTGGATATGAAAATGGAGTATGAATATGTATGCTGGAAAAGCAAGGATATTGCCTATGGTGAACCGCTATGCATAATGCAGCTTTTTCTTTCTCATCTACATTCATTCAGACACACACACACACACATAGATTCATACCATCACGTGCATAGAAAACCAGGGCTATAAATCCCTCTCCTTTTCCCTCCCACTTTCACACTCTCTCTCCTTCAAACACACACACAAAGTCACATAAATAAATTTCAGATTGCACATATACGTTCATAATAGCAAGTAGATTTTCTATGTGGTGAACCATGTAGCACTACAGATAACAGCAAACAAAATACATTCAGGTCAAATAACAGCTGAAGCACTGAAGTCAGTGGCAATACAGTCTTTGCAGTGATGCCACAGAAAAATGGCAAACATGAAAGCCAAAAAGATATGATCATGTTTCATAGAGCTGCTCATTTACTATACAATGACTCCAGAGTGAGATGCACATTAGGGTTGAATGACAATGTGTCTCTCTACTTTGTGTGCAGTCAGAAAATAAATTTCTAACATGGTGTCATTTCACTGGGAGAAACACTGTAGTGAAGAAAGAAAAACTGCATGGCATGATATTAGGGATGTGAATACACTAAGCATGCACACACATATTCAGGAGAGGGGAGGCATGGGGTAGTAAACAACCCCTATACATAGCTTATGCAGTGTCAGTAAAATATTAGGCAGCCATTTCAGCATTTGAAAATTCACATCTCCCACTTCAAAAGCATGATTTCCACTGTTGAAGTGAGTGTCAGATTTGCAGAGATGTTTTTTTCCCCCTCATCTCCCTCAGAGACAGGGCCATAAATTGTTTGATAGTAAGCAGGGGGGGGAGTGAAAGACAGAGTTGATTGTGAGATGCTAAAGCGTGATTGTTGGATTCTCTTGTCATTCAAGAGAGGACCATCAATCATTTTCTGTGCTTAATGGAGAGACCATTGGGCCACCGGACACTACTGCTGTGCGTAAAACCTGTTGAGTGAGCAGTCAAAATCCACTTCTGTGTGACAGCTTAGTGCAATAACAATGCTGTTGCTATAGAACATAAGATCTGCAGCTGTATGATGATAAACAGCCAGACAGTTTGGAACAGTTGAGATTGTTATTTGTTGTTAGGTGAGTGGTGCATGACAACTGAATAGGCTCAGTGCAAGATTATCCCTCTAACAAGTCTACTATTGTTCACTTATAAAATTGTATTTTCCTTAAGAGAAAAGAAAAATTCTCCAGATCAATTTATTAGAATTTCCTGTTTTGATAAAAGTGCAGACATATGCTTTAATGCGTCTTCAAGACAATACCACACGACGTATTCGTGTGTTTCAAGACAGACAAAATGTTCAGACTGAATATATGAAACCAAACGACTCGTTCAGATGGATGTGTTTGTGCCGCATGGTTCAAATGCCAAATGCAGAGCGCCAACACTTGACAATGAAAACAGGCTTTGCTCGCCGGAGCACAACGAGGGAGGCGAGTTAACCTGAGAGTGACATGTAGCTATTATACCGTGGAGCAGTCTCTCTCCAAGAAAACTGACAGGTTGTGCAGGCACAGCGGGACTCAGAGCCCGAGAAATAAGACATATAGTCGTCTGTTTCATGTTTTGATCCATCCTTTTTGAAAATGATCATGCATTATGGGAGATATGCGCAATTTATAAGTTTTAGGTTAATTTAATAATCCAAGTTATTAATCTTAGTTCAATATGACCGTGTGAACTGATCAAATCTTTATATATAAGTGATGTTGGTGGTTAAGTGTTTGAAAACGAGAGAGTGGAAAAGGGGGTCTCACCTTTTACTGTCTATTGGCACGATTCTGTAGTAACAGTATGCTAAGGCACTTTAACACGTGGAATTTAAAAAAACAAAACCTCCTGCGCATAGACCGCCCCCTCCAAGTTCTGCACATTCATGGCCACTCACCTGCACAGATCACTTTTACTTTCCATCAAATACACCAAAATAGTGAATCTAACTATATTCCACACAGCACACCTCCCAAATAAGAACAAATTCATCCGGATTTTACCCCGTGACATTTAAAGATAGCGACAGAGAGACAGAAAAAAAAAACTCTGAAGTTGTCATACTACTTCCATCAGCCACTAAAGCCTCAGTTGTCCAATCCAGACCCAACATCTCTGAGTGCATCGTGCGGATGTAGCCTAGTAGCCACCAGAGTCTGACTCATACCGCAATTACTGGCCTCCCCCGCCAAGCACTTCTCCTCTAGTCGGTATCTGTTTTGATTCCAAATTTACACACAGCTCGTGCTCTGCAACGCCGCAGATCAGGGGCTCAGGCCGGTCTCAAGAGTACACAGGAGTCCCTTGTAAAGGAATGAGAAAATACTCTACTGTATGAGTGAGATCACCTGTATGGTAAAGTATTGCCATACAGGTGATCTCACAGCAGATAAGATGCCCAAACTACCCTTCATACTTCACACATGTATTGGAATGGTCGTGGAATTTGCTGTATTATTTACAGAGATTTTATAAAAAATGACTGACATTAAATGGCATAGGTGACAACAAATCAGCTTATCAGATAGTTCACATAGACAGACAGACAGACAGGACAGACAGACACACACTCACTACGGTTCTTAATAAATGAAAAATGGGGAAACACGATGTTTAGTCTATCAAATGCACAAATAAAAATAAAGTGCAGGCACAATATAGAAGCCAAAGTGTTTTACATCTGTGCAGGATCAACACTGTTACACAGTCAATATCCAGTTTAATGTCGAGTATGTGTTGCAGGGAGTCTGTCGACCGAAACTGGATAAAACCGGAATCACATTAATTGATGAAATAATTATAGCAAGAGCTCTCACTCCATCTCGATCACTCTATGGCATTTTTCCTTGAAAATTGTACAATTACTGATTGAACCTCCTTCAATTTCACACCAAAACGACTGTCGTTTTTCTAACTGATTTAAAAAATATATTAATTGTTATAATTATTTAATTCTTTTCCAGTTTCTCAGGCCCTGCTCTGGCCTATCAGGCCTAAAAGAAGATTCCCACACATCCCTCAGCTACGTTTGTCTCAATTTTATTTCCATAAAATGACAAGCAACCTCCCAAATCATGACAAAGAATGAGTGTATCCTCCCCTCCTCCTCTATCTATCCATCACCCCCAATCATGGGTGCAGGTGTGCTGATATGCAGCCAAAAACCTAATGAATGTCACACAAAAAGATTAAATTCCCTTAAAAATATGTAGTGGTGTGATCTGAAATATGTTTTCATACTAATGTAAAAAAAACAAACAAAAACACAAGCAAAGTGTGTGCCATTCTAGGAGGCGCGGCCAAGCCAGGAAAATACGCAGTACTAATGCATATGCTTGTATGATAACAGACCTACCTTTCCCCCTTAAAATAAAGTTTACTAAAAATTATACATATCTAAAATACACAGCAGACACATGAAACAAATCACAGTTGATTCGTGCAAAGTGAGTGGAACATGGCGTTGAAAAACAACGGAAAATGGAAGTTTGTTTTCCACTGCGTTATCTACATCTCTCCCATCTCAAGCACTCTTTCCGCTCCAGTGGCTGTTAGCAGCCCCCAACCCTCCTCCCCTCATCCCTCTCCCCACACGCACACACACAGTGCATCTCGTTCAGTCACGGGACAGGGCGATGTACAGTGTGTATAATCGAAATAGACCCTGTAATCCAATTACATACAACAAAAACAGCACAGAAGTCCTCGCCGCAGCTGCAGCCTGGCAGAGGGCACTGCCAAGGCCAATGATGGAGACCAGGACCATGAAACACGCGTAGTGCCCACAATAATAAACAAATGCTTGTTATTTTAGATTTGTTAACTAATAAGGTTTATAATAAGGTATGTTCAGTTACAGACCAGTGTGCACAGAAAACGGATGAAAAGAAAGTGAAAAATAAAATCTTGGTCCTTTTTTCCATTGTCAGGTTGTTACGAAGTGATACAAATTCATATATAAACAAAAGAACAGAATATTTTATATTTAAAAAGGCAAACTGAACCCTTCTCTCCCATCTGCAGCTTTTAGAGCGAAGCCAATCAGTAGAATCTAGCCACAGAAAATGGTGGATGAATAATTAGACCAGGGATGATAACAACTGAGTCTGCATACACTGACACTCCTACATTTTATCAAAGAAAATAAATTGTAATATATGACCTCGTCTTTTAAATATCCAACTGGGGCACATTATCTACAAATTAAAGGTCAGCGCTCAATACCCCCAGCATCAGTTCACACGTCTCTCATAAAATGTATTGACCCTTGTTGCCACACAGCCGCACACACAACACACACATACAAACTGGTGTTTATGCCCTATTTCAGTGTTCCTTCCAAAAAAAAAAGAACTGATAAAAAGGATGCTTTAACCCCTAGGGGGAACACCCCCCCGCGTACACACACTAACATCTTATTTGTGTTGGGACAGGACAGAAAAAGTCAGCAAATGCATTAAACTCCTCTGCCCCCTTGGTCTTTTACGAGTAAACAGCCTACAGCTGTGGCCAGCATCAGTGCTCGAGGTCGCCCGTCTATCCGTGCACGCGCCTGCAGATCCTTATCAGCCTCTCCTATAAAACAGCCTCCATATTCACGACACCTCCACATATTCCTCATGCAAAATGCAAATGCAGTTTTTCATCTTAACGAACGCAGTGTGCACTTTTGAGATCTATCACCGTTCACCCAAAATCAAGTGCATATTGATTTTATGCTCATTATGAGCTTTTTAAAATCATTTTTTATTCATATTAATCAGCAAATCATTATGGAAGCATTGACAACAGAAATCCGAGCACTCGTTCAGGAGGAAAATGAACGCTGATCAGCAAAGCATCATTTCAAAACACTAAGAAAAAGTTACCAGTCTTCCTCCAAAGGTGATTTAGAGTTTGATTTAACATCTCTGCCCCTCCTTTGAGAATTTCATCAATTCAATCCAACAACGTTTATCAACCTGATAAGCTAAATAAACACGCACAGTCAAGTTAAGCATTGCACTGGAGAGCAGACAGCATGCAGATAAGCAACACTTGAAGAGGCACATTTCCAACCTACCTTCTTGCAAAGAATACAGCAGAAGTAAAGTTACAAGCCACATGCCATTAAAAGCAGTTATATTTCACAGGAATGTTGTGCAGTCCCCCAAGAAGAGTGCACGGCGCAGCGGTCGGCCAGGCGAGGCTCCGTGCTGGACTGGTTCTGCTGATGCTCCCCGGCGGTCTCTCCAGCCCTGGTCCCACACTCTCCAGCGCCGAGAAACGAGCCGCGAAGAAAGTACCGCCTCTGCTCCCTGTTCTCTCCTCCCCTTACCGGGACAGGCTGCTGTCGCCCCACCCCCGGTATCCTAATGATGCACCGTGATGGAGAGGTGAGCTATACGCACTGATGGGGGACCAAAAGGAAACCACTGGGACCTCTGTATTACGCGCACCGGATCGATGCTTTTGTCAGGCAGCTTGATGGAGTTCCAGTGGTTCAGTTCAAAATTTACCCTGAACAAGTCATTTAAATATTGTTTTTATGCAAGGAAGTTCAAAAACAGCCGTTGGAGGGAAATGCCTGCGCGTATTTCCCATGCAAATCAACTCAAGAATTTCCATAAATCAGTTGTCATTGTCTTAACAGTGGTGCGCAGTAAAAGTAAAATTGTCCACACCAACAGAATGTGCCAATTGTAAAGTTAGAAAAGAACACGGGCATTTTGGAGTGTGAATTCCAAGTGAAGAGGAGGAGGAGCGCAGAGAAGCTGCAGCCTCCGTTTCATTCAAGGGAAAGTGGGAATGCGTGTCACAACCAACACTCGCTTAAATCACTTTTCTTTAGAACAGACTGAATAGTATTGATATTCAATTTATTTTCATTTATATAGCGCCAATTCATAACAGAAGTTATCTCATTGCACTTTTCCTATAGAGCAGCTCTTTATAATATTTACAGAGACCCAACAAATCCCACCATGAGCAAGCATTTGGCGACAGTGGCAAGAAAAAACATCTTTAAGAGGCACAAACCTTGGACAGAACCAGACTCAATGGTGGGCGGCCATCCGCCGCTGCCTTATTAGGTTTTGAGAGAGAAAGAGAGGGAGAGAGAGGTTTGTAGAGAGAGAGAGAGAGAGAGAGAGAGAGAGAGAGAGCTAGACCGGGAGAGGTTTATAGAGAGAGAGGTTTTGGGGGAGGGGGTTGGGGGAAGCACAATGCAAATACCACCTAGAATTTTTAAAATAGTAATGCAACTGTAATATTAATAAATTAATAATAATAGGAATGACAGTTATAGGAATAATAATTACAGTATTAGTAACAGAGCCAATAACAACAACTGTAGTAGCATTTGTCAAGCAGGAACACGGGGCAGCAGGTGGCCCACAACCACAGATCCAGTCTCTGCAGCTTATGAGGCAGAAATACCTGCTGAAAGCGACAGAAGGAGAAAGGAGAGAAACAAGAAAGCACAGAACTACAGGAGAGAGAAGATGTTGAGTTAGTAACATGCAGTAATGGGATCAAAATGCATACAGACG
Source organism: Siniperca chuatsi (assembly GCF_020085105.1). Lineage (NCBI taxonomy): Eukaryota > Metazoa > Chordata > Actinopteri > Centrarchiformes > Sinipercidae > Siniperca > Siniperca chuatsi. Next base: position 18,061,750 of record NC_058048.1, on the reverse strand, counting down.
GAGAGGGAGAGAAGGAGAGAGGACGGCCTAGGCCTATAGCAGCATAACTAAGAGATGGTTCAGGGCTCACCCAAGCTAGCCCTAACTATAAGCTTTATCAAAGAGGAAAGTCTTAAGCCTACTCTTAAATTTGGAGATGGTGTCTGCCTCCCAAACCGGGACCTGATTCCACAGAAGAGGAGCTTGATAACTGAAGGCTCTGGCTCCCATTCTACTTTTGGAGACTCTAGGAACCACAAGTAACCCTGCATCCTGGGAGCGTAGTGTTCTAGTCAGGTAATACGGTTTTATGAGATCTTTAAGATATGATGGTGCCTGACCATTAAGAGCTTTGTAGGTGGAGAAGGATTTTAAATTCTATTCTGGATTTTACAGGGAGCCAGTGCAGACAAGCTAATATTGGAGAAATATGTTCTCTTTTCCTAGTTTTTGTCAGTACACGTGCCGCAGCATTCTGGATCAACTGGAGAGTCTTAAGGGACTTATTCGGGCAGGTTGATAATAAGGAATTGCAATAGTCCAACCTAGAAGTAACAAATGCATGCACTAGTTTTTCGGCATAATTTTGAGACAGGATGTGCCTGATTTTTGCAACATTGCGTAGGTGAAAGAAGGCAGTCCTTGAAGTTTGTTTCATGTGTGAGTTAAAGGATAAATCCTGATCAAAGATAACTCTGAGGTTCCTTACAGTGGTGCTGGAGGCCAGGGCAATCCCATCTAGAGTAACTATATCTTTAGATAATGTGTCTCAGAGGTGTTTGGGGCCAAGTACAATAACTTCAGTTTTGTCTGAGTTTAACATCAGAAAATTGAAGGTCATCCAGGTCTTTATGTCCTTAAGGCATGCTTGAAGTTTAGCTAACTGGTTAGTTTCATCTGGCTTGATCAATAGGTATCATCCGCATAACAATGAAAGTTTATGGAGTGTTTCCTAACAATATTGCCTAGAGGAAGCATATATAATGTGGATAGAATCAGTCCAAGCACAGAACCTTGTGGAACTCCGTGACTAATTTTTGCTTGCACGGAGGACTCACCGTTAACATGTACAAACTGAGATCCAACTTAGTGCAGTTCCTTTAATGCCAATTACATGTTCCAGTCTCTGTAATAGGATGTGATGGTCAATGGTGTCGAACGCAGCACTAAGATCTAGCAAGACAAGTACATTGTCTGATGCAATTAACAGGTAATTTGTAATTTTCACCAGTGCTGTCTCTGTGCTATGATGCACTCTAAATCCTGACTGAAAATCCTCAAATAAACTATTATTTAGAAAGTCACACAACTGATTGGCGACTGCTTTCTCAAGGATCTTAGAGAGAAAGGGAAGGTTAGATATAGGTCTATAGTTGGCTAAAACCCCTGGATCAAGAGTGGGCTTTTTAAGAAGCGGTTTAATTACAGCTACTTTAAAGGATTGTGGTACATAGCCTTTTAATAAAGACAGATTGATCATATCCAGTAACGAAGTAAGGGTAAAACGTCTTTAAGCAGTCTAGTTGGAATGGGGTCTAAGAGACAAGTTGATGGCTTAGATGAATTAATTGTCAAAGTTAGTTGAAGAAGGTCGATAGGAGCAAAGCAGTCAAAATATATATCAGGTTTTACAGTTGTTTCTAAGATTCGTGTGTTACCGGTTGAAGGCAGGATTTCATGAATTTTTTCGCTAATAGTTAAAATTTTATTATTAAAGAAACACATGAAGTCGTTACTACTGAGGGCTATAGGAATACATGGTTCAATAGAGCTATGACTCTCTGTCAGCCTGGCTACAGTGCTGAAAAGAAACCTGGGGATGTTTTTATTTTCCTCTATTAATGATGAGTAGTAAGCTGCTCTGGCATTACAGAGGGCCTTCCTGTATGTTTTAAGACTATCTTGCCAGACTAAACGAAATTCTTGCAGGTTGTTGGAATGCCATTTCCTTCCAAGTTTTTGTGATGTTTGCTTTAATTTGTGGGTTTGGGGGTTATACCATGGAGCTAACCTTCTTTGTTTTATTATCTTCTTTTTTAGAGGAGCGATAGAATCGAGTGTCTTTCGCAGTGAGCCTGCAGCACTATCAACTAGATGGTCAATTTGGGAGGGGCTGCGATTTGCATAGGAGTCCTCTGTTATATTGAGACATAACATTGAATTAAATGCAGATGGGCTTGCTTCCTTGAATCCAGCCACAGCACTATCAGATAGACATCTAGAGTATGAGTTTTTGCCTAATGGCGTGTAGTCCGGTAATAGCAGTTCAAAAGTTATTAAATAATGGTCCGATAAAGAAGGATTCTGTGGAAAGACTATTAAATGTTCAATTTCAATGCCATATACCAGAACAAGGTCGAGGGTGTGGTTAAAACACTGAGTGGCTTCATGTACACTCTGACAAAAGCCAATCAAATCTAATAATGAGATAAATGCAGTACTAAGGCTATCATTTTTAATGTCCACATGAATATTGAAATCACCTACAATAATTACTTTAACTGTTTTAAGGACTAAACTTGATAGAAACTCTGAGAATTCAGATAAAAATTCAGAATAAGGACCAGGAGCACGGTACACTATAACAAATAGAATTAGCTGTCGTGTTTTCGAGAGACTAAGAACAAGGCTTTCGAATGAGTTATAATTTAGTTTAGGTTTAGGGCTGATAATAGACTAACATATTCTTCATGACTCAGCCAGGTTTCAGTAAGACAAAAAAAGTCAATATGATACTCTGATATTAAATCATTCACTAGTACAGCTTTAGATGACAGAGATCTGATGTTTAAGAGTCTACATTTAATTCTCCTATTTTGTTGTGCTATTTCAGCGTTTTTGTTTAGGTTTTTTTGTACAACTCCTCTTCTGTTAACTTTTTGGTTTTAAGTGGTCGGGGGGTAGACACCGTCACTAAGGAATTTTGGGTGGGTAACTGCTCTGGAAGCGCAGAGAAGCATGTAGGACTGCAACTCTGCCTCCTGGTCTCAACTCTGAGTTGTCATGGTTTAGGTCCACTAATAAAATCAGTCAGATTTCTGGATATGAGAGCTGCTCCATCCAAAGTGGGATGAATGCCATCTCTCCTAATCAGACCAGGTCTTCCCCAGAAAGTCCACCAATTATCTACAAAGCCCACATCGTTTGTGTTTGAAGCACATCACTAGGGAATAATCTACAATCAACGTCATTAAAAAGGTGTGTATATGTACATATACACACACACATACATATATATATACACATATATGGGGGGGTGGGTGCACCACAGACACACTGATCAGGGTTATCTTGTTGGTTACTGACTTGAGAATCTGTGTGTCTCTGAACAAAATAGATAGATAGATAGATAGATAGATAGATAGATAGATAGATAGATAGATAGATAGATAGATAGATAGATAGATAGATAGATAGATAGATAGATAGATAGATAGATAGATAGATAGATAGATAGATAGATAGATAGATAGATAGATAGATAGATAGATAGATAGATAGATAGATAGATAGATAGACCATAAGCCGTTGTGGTGGACGTGGCAATACCATCAGGAAAAAGGAACATGAGAAACTAGAGAAATACCAAGGACCAGTGACCCCCAAACTGGAGGAGTGGCTACAGCAGATCCCTGGAAGAACACCAGACATCTCGGTCCAGAAAAGTGCAGTACTAGGAACAGCAAAGATACTGCGCAGAACAGTATCTTTGCTGTTCCTAGTACTGCACAAGGATGAGACCACCCGCGGAGGGTGAAGGACAATGTTTTTTTTGTACATATGCACACATTATATATATATATATATATATATATAAAACAATCTAAGTGGGAGTGGATGCCACACCCGATGCAGTGACAGTACCACTGCACCAACTGATCTACTGATATCTGGGGTTCATGTTTTGGAGTGTGCTTTCATCTTATACATATACTTTTTATAAAATAAATGTCTTCCCAAACAAGTTTTAGGATGTCATACTTCACTCTAAATCAACCATTAGAAGAAAAAAAAAACAATCAACTGAACCACATGGCCACAGATTTAAACACTGCATGGGTTCAAAGCTGTCTCATTCAATCCTCTCCTCTTCACTGTCATTCAGTTCAACACCTGAATGATCAACACACAAAATAAATACCAAAGCACAGCTGACTGTTGTTTATCCGTTTCAGACCAACTGTGGAAACTCTACTCGTCCACTCAGTCACACTACTTATCTGACATCAAACACCTTCTACTTGACAGTACCTCCACCATCACTCTTTTTCTGTGTCTCTCTCAGTAATATAATGTGGCATTTTGAGTGTCGTAACCAAAAGCAGTCCTGGTTATGGAATAGAGCTGAAGCAAGCTGTGGCCTCTCTCACTCCCACTGAAGAGCCGCTGTAGTGTGGCAGCCAAGGCAGCACACTCTGCCTCCACTCTCTATTATGTAACAGGTGGAAACACACACACCCACGCACCCTCTCTGTCTCTCTCTCTCAAACAGACCGACAAACGTGCACACACAAGCACCAGACAACATGCACAAGGAGCACTTCCATTATACATTCTGTACACCCGGATGTGTACTCTAAAATTATTTTTATAGATTAATACATTTTCAGCTTTATGCACTTCCCAGCCACAAACCAGGTTGTCCAGGTTTAAAAGTGCAGTCTGTAGTGCATGGTGAGCCCCTTGTTTAGAAACTTGACAGCCCTCAGGGAATATAATCTGTCTCAGCATCATGTATTCTGCACCTCAATACTCTGTCTCCTCTCCCAATGACAAACTGGTCATAACAGTACCCAACACCTAAACACTCAAACCAAGCTCCTCATACACAGAAGATCCACCCAGTAGCCTTGTTTGGTAACACATGAAGTCTCCGTCAGGACTTCAAAAGGCAGCGTGGCAAGCTGGTTAAGGGGCTGATGTGAGTCAGTCTGACAGCACCAAGCAGGTCGTACTATATGTCAGCCAGTGATCATCATGGAGGCTGACAGGCTGAGCTGGGCCTGCCAGGCCAGAGAAAAGGCAAGCAGCTCACAGACAGCTCAAGCGACTGTCACCGAGGACAGGACCCAGGACAGGCTGCCACCACACCACTGAAAACCACAGCACCATGTGACTCATCTCCATCACTCTCCCCATCACTCTGCTTTGTCGTTGCCTGGAGATAGGGAAAGAGATAGGAAACGAGGGGAGTGAGAAGAAGAGTTTGTTGACTGAGGAAGAAAACGGGTGAGCAGGGCAGTCAGAGAAACAGAAAGCAGAGGGAGGGGTGAGGGGCAGACAGAGAGAGTGATGAGGCGGATAAGTTAATGTGGATGTTAATGTTAATGCTCAGACAATCAAAGCTCCCCTCAGGCCCTGACTTCATGCTAGGATCATATTAGTGCTAATGTATCCAGTATTAATGCACAGCCCCTAGCCCAATGAAACCTCAGCAAGGTCAGAATTAGGGGAGGAAGAGGGCACATGGTACTACTGGTTAGCTCTACACAAGGTCACAGGAATCTAAATGAGAATGGGGAGAGAGCTGCAGGAATAGGGATGATGGTGGTGGATTGTGGTTGGAGGAGCTGGAGGGTAGCGAGAAAGAGGCTAATCACTTGATGACGGATCAAATGGAGGAGTTATGTTCCTTTAAAACCACATCATGACAGTGAAAATTGACTTTAAAACACAAAGACTGCAGTTTGTGTTAGGCGTCAGTCCTAAACATGGTCAAAGCCAAGGAATGTGCTGCAGAACTCCTATTCCTCAGAGGTGCTGCCTAGCTAGCTCTGCATGCCGCTGTGTATGAACGAGCCTCTGCATTAGGCTAATGTGAATCACACACCACCGTGCTGCAGTACATTAACAGGAAGGCGCTGACCAATGGAGTGTGTTTGCCTTTAACCAAGCATGCGTGATTGTTGTGGCAGATGTGTGAGAGTGTATCAGCACATTAGAGAATGTGTGCATGTGTGAGCATGTGTCTACAAGGCAGCAAAGCGCAGGACATATTTCTGGCTGCTCTGACACCCTACAGTCGGGTGTGCATGCACATGTATTTGGGAGTGTATGTTTGCTTGAGTGTGTACGTGCTTGCGTATGTGTGTTTTTGCATGAGAGTATGTGCGCTTGCACATGAGACATCAAGGGGTGTTAATTTATTCAAATAAGCTGGGGAGGATAACGAGAGGATGGGGTGAGGGGTGGAGGTGGTGTGTGTAGGGGGGCACCTTCTCCGGCTGGAGGTTCATCTCTCCATTTCTCTCTTTCCCGCCCCCGATTTGTTTTTTCACATTTGCAAATGAGACTATTTGCATGGCTGAGAAAGAGGGAGGCAAGGGAGATGAGGGAGACGATGTGACTGAAAAAGAGAAACAAAAATAAGTGGAGATAGGGAACGGTGCGATTCTGAGGCAGACAGAATGCCCGCAGAGAAAAACACACCGTGCCAGGGCGATACCACAAACTCCAAGATGGCTGCCGCTGGAGGCATCCTCTGTGGGACCAACCTAGAGATCTGCTCTCGCTCCATAGTGGGTGACACACAAACACACTTTCTGACTTCAACTGTGTTCCTCAAGCATAACGAGGAGAATGAAATTTGAACAGCTCAGTAAAGGATTAACATTTATCATTTGAATATATTAAATACTCGACAGATGAATATAGTTGTGTCTTGTACAGAGATATTGATCAGAGTTATCTAGTGACACCCAGTGGTCACAATTAAAGATGCTATCATTAGAAGATCATACACTACTGCACGCCCTATATAAGCTGATCTTTGTTAAGTTTTCAGTGGGGCAAACCAATCAATGACTCTAATTCAAGGTCTTGGTCCATAGATCAATAATGGCAAAACTCTGGCTTGAAGATCGATTTTTTCTCTCTTTAAAAAGACATTTGGTTATCAAAAGAATTTCAAACACTGAAGAGTAAATTTTGATTTAAATTTAAAAAATTAAGATGTTTGTCTGACAAAACTGCCCTATATCAGTCATACTTAAACCACTGTCACACTAAACAATATATGAATCCCTTGTGGCATTTCTAAATAATCAGTGCCTTTAGCACTTTTCTTGACAAGGCTGGATTACTCACTGCATTTCAGATGGTTTTGGTAACATGACTAATTTTAAATTTGCAAGGGAATTTGCACAAGTACAATATCAACTAAGAGGGTCCTGCATTATGGCCTAATCCTGTGGCTGTGAGTCAATAGTAGACTGGTCCTGTGTCAAAATCTCATGCTGTTTAAGTTTTTCTTTGCATCACATGATGCTTATTCCTCAATAAAGTCGTGTTTAGTAAAATTACCACAAACTAAGTGACAAAAAGAAAACCTGGGGACACGTGGTATTAGGAGAACTGGCTGGTTTCTGGTTGCTGTGTGCACTGTACTTCGAAAACTTCGAGGCAACGGGGTACATACACAATGCACAGAGAGCAGTAGGGAGTGGGGGACTCGGGACAAAACTTTGTTGCATTTTTGCCATCTGACTCCATACGCCAAAACATGTTATAGCAAGATTAATGCTCTTCTGTTCTCCAGTCTTAAATTAACCACAGCATCGACAGGTGTGTTCATTCGATATAGACACCTGAAAGGGAACAAGAATTGTCACAATGTGGTGTTATTATACACACACAGTGGCATGGTCAATGGTGGTGAGACAATAAAATAGGCTTATGATACAAAACCTAATTGATTAACATCAAAAATAATTTATACTAAAGTCCATGCATTTTCGTTAGTGTCTTCGATTGCACCACATATCCTTCAAGAAACCAAACTAATTGGTTATTACATAAACTGGGTTGCACAAACTTTTTATCTAGTCATTCAAAGTAACTTAGAAATACTGTGCATGTAAGCTGTCATACATCAAACTGTAGCAACCTCCAGGGCATTTAGAAGAGTATAAATAAGGGATGAACAAACAGAAATAAGCTGTTTACACTCAAATCTTTACCGTTCTGGTCTGTTACATCACATTAAGGCAATAACGTAATGCAAGAGAGAGAGAGTTGGCAGGTGTGAGAGGACATTGTAGAGTTTAGCTGAGGGCAGACTTTCCATCTTGACCCTCTGTGCTTTGATCTTATCACTTTCCCACGCTTTAACACTCCTGTACCTCTGTCTTACTGGTGAACCTGTTCCACACACACACACAAAAAACGCACTGACAACAAAATTAAAGGACATGTCAAATGTAAAAATGTTGCTGTTGCTGCACAACAGAGAAAAGCTTATTTAAGCTTTATTTTCTTCATTTTCTACAACTATATGAATACATGTTCATAGTGTATATATCTTAGCATATTCATATCTACCCCTTACTGTTTATTCCATTTATTACCTCTATACATACTGTATGTACATTACTCTGCTTTTTGCACTTACAGCATTTCATCGTCTCAGTACTTGTACTGTGCACAGTGACAAAGCTGAATCTAATCTAATATCAAGCTGAACTTAAAAGATGCATCACCATTTATCTTTAAGAAACTGATTTGTTGGTCTGGTGACTATGACAACTGATTGTTCAAAACCATGCAGTGACCAAGGTTAACTTACAAGGGACCACTGACATTCATTTGAAGGACGAGCCTGGTCATATTCTATATTTTTCTTATCATCAAATTCCATGAAAAGACCAAAACCAACAATTAATTGATCCTACTAACAAGTGCTACGTGTTGTTTGTTAAAAACTACCGTCCAGTAGTTTATTTAAAATTAAACTCTACATTCCAGACCTGTTTTTAAAGATGAACAGCTTCAGGAGGAACAAGGGGCTTTGGGCTGAGAGCCATAGACTGGTTAGGGCAGTTGAAAAAGTACAGAAGTTGTTACAATAGCAAAAAAAATTATATATATAGTTAAGCTGCTCACTAAACTGCTACAAATGTTGTTCATATTAGTTTGAAGGCAAGTTAGCAGCATTTTGTCAGCTATGACAGAGGTCTGATCATCTGCACTTTGTGAGATTTCAGAGACTTGCAGAGATCATCTCAAACCAAACAACAGGTGCATAATTAAAACTGAAATTATTTAATTTGTGAAGGGACACGCCCATTAGAACTAAACACAGCCCAAACTGCACCAACTTCAAGAGCAGCAGTCAAAGTTTGCAACAACCAGCTGAGAAACAATATGTAGCTTTGGTGTTAGCTCGTCATGAAGTGTTTAGGTTACTTTGTCAGCACCCTGCCCTTAAAAATGTTGTGTCAAACCCATCCATGCAAGGAAAAACACATTTCAATCACCTGTTTGTTTCCCTCAGTCACCCTGATGCTTTTTGTCTCAGCAGTTAATAGACATCCTAAATGCTTATGGGAGCAGTAACTTATCAGCCCTGTCACACCTGTCCAGCAAAGTGTGCATTTGTTTCTGTTTGTGTGATGTTATCAGCGCCAATGAACTGTGTGATAAATGGCTTCTCATGCTTACCTCAACTGAAGCCCTTATGGAAAGCAGCTGACCTGAGCCCTGAGGGATCCCAACCGGTAAAACCTCCTGCTTTCACCGCTTGACCGTAGGCTGTGTTAATTTTTACAGCTCAGTCCTTCATTCTCCCAGATTTTCAGGAGGCTGAGGGGAAAGAGAAAAACGAAAGAAAGAGATTGGATTCACATACTCCTCAGCTCTTGGGTCTAGTGTAGTAACTATGCAATCACTGACATGGACCCCTTCATTATCAATGCATTCACTCTCAGACAGCAAGCCCCCCTTTCAGACCACATAAATGTGTTCTTTAAACTCTCAAGTCAAATGAGAGACAAAAAGGGATCCCAGTAAGCTGTTTGAATTAGATCTTACTTACAGATGGGCCCAAAACAGTGGAGACAAATTCATCATAGCCGTGAACTCACCTGATCTGATGAATGACATACCAGTATATAACCAAAATCACTATGTCCCTCCCAGAGATGGTGTAAAAAAGGACATTGCTGAGATCAATGATATTTCATATTGCAGCTTTTAAAGCTAACCTTATAAAACATAAACAGAAGCCTGTTAAAAACCAAAATGCAGACAAATGGTGGGATCAAGATTCCAAGACCATCAGAAAAGACTTGAGAAAAATAGCAAATGAAAAACATCGCCAACCAAACTATCCAGCCTTACACACTAGGTACAATGAAATGTTAAACAAATATAAACATACAATAAGGAACAAAAAACAAAATTATACCCACAAATAAATTTAAGATAATTAAAACCTCATCAAAATCAATTCTGGGATATGTGGAACAACTTCAACACAAAGCAACAACAAGAACTACCCATCCAAAATGGTGACATCTGGAGAGCAACATTTTGAAAATCTGTACAAAGACATACCAATAAATCTAATTAATTCAGATCAATGTATTATAAAAGAAAAATTCCAAACATTAGAAGAAACAATTAAAGACAACCAAAGCCCCCTTGATTTCCCAATTCCTTGAAGAATTGACCACACAGACACCACCAACCATGTATGCACCTTTCACACTTTAACAAACATGTACACCAAACAAAAAATGGTAAGATATTTGCTTGTTTTATTGACTTCAAGAAAGCTTGACTATTTGGCATGAAGGGCTCTATTACAGACTTTTACATTGTGGTATAGGGGGCAAAATGTATGATCTGGTTAAATCAATGTATATGGAAAATAGATGTGCTGTAAAAACTGGAGACAAACAAACTGAATCCTTCTCCCAGAGAAGAGATGTTCATCAGGGCTGCAACTTAAGCCCGACTTTATTTAGTGTGTAATAAATGAACTTGCTGTACAGTTGGATCAGTGTGCTGCTCCTGGCCTCTCCCTCCTAGATAGAGAGGTGAAGTCTCAGTTTTATGCTGATGACCTTGTTCTACTGTCTCCTACTGAACAAGGACTACAGCAACAGCTGGACATAGTAAAAAGTACTGTCAGAACTGGGCCCTGGCAGTAAATATGAAGAAAACAAATGTCATGATTTTTCAAAAATGCCCCAGATGCCAGGAGAACAAATACCTGTTTACCATTAATAAACATATCATTGTACACGGTATGAGTTATACCTACCTTGGTATAACCATAACAGCATCAGGGAGTTTCCACATGGCAGTGAATGCACTAAAAGAAAAAGCTCGAAGAGCTCTAAATGCGTTTTCAAATTCCAATTCAATTCAGTGTCATCCAGCCCATTGTGCTGTATGGTAGTGAAGTACGGGGTCAACTCAGCCATCATAGCCATAGCCGTTGGGACAAACATCCAACAGAATCTTTACATGCAGAATTCTGCAGATACATTTTACACGTCCACAGAAAAACACCGACAAATGCATGTAGAGCAGAATTAGGCAGATACCCACTGATAATTTAACATTCAAAAGAGAGCGCTCAAATGTTTTAATCACCTTAAATCCAGCCCTTTAGACACCATCTATTCCAAAGTCCTCCAAACCCAAGAGCTGAGCCCAGGAAAGAGTCCCCTATGTCAGTTGGTGCTGAGACTAACTGCCCACCTCAGACACACTCTGACCAGTCTCACAACAGCACTGCTTTCCAAACACCAGTCAGAGTAAACCAAATAATAAAGCAATGTAAAGAAACTTATTTGGAACATTGGAAAGAAGAAACTAAAAGCCAAAGTAGATCAGAATGTTGTCTGGCCCTAAAAAGTGATTATGAATTGGCAGAATATTTCTCTACTGTCAGCGATAGAAAGTAGAGACAGATGTTGCAATGTTTATGTAGTTTTCACTCACTTGTATTTTTAGAGAGAGAGAGAGAGAGAGAGAGAGACCTTGAGGCTCACGCAGTTGACAGCTCTTGTCTCTCCATGTAACGACTTATTTATTCAGGGATAATTAATCAGGCGCAGTTTTCTGGTGGTATGATTAATGCGCTTTGTCATCTCTGCTAGAGCGATGAAAATACAGTAGCCTATGATGCCACTGCTCGGCTTTAGCTGGCTCTGATGTAACGGCAAAACGGGACGTACTGTTTACACTTGTGCTGAGCAGTGAAAGTAACTTAGTGACTTTTTCGCAACCAAAAACAGTAAAATCTGCAACTTGTTTTGCTTTTTCACGTTGGGACGGACCACCAAGTGGTCTGCTGCTGACAAATACGTTTCAAGAAAGGGCCTATTTTTCATATTCCTGTCCCTGTGTGGTGCTACAGTGAATTTATAGTGCCCCTATTTATGTTTTTATTTAATCTCTGATGTAATGTGCAGCATTAACATTTCTCAGGCTGCTATCTGATATATTCTTACTGATCGTAGCATATCTGTGACTTTCCATCAAAACTTTATTATTAAAGCTGTTGTTTTTTTTTCTCCACCTACTTTCCCACGCAGTATTTGGGGTCATTTGATTTCCCTCTTCAGTCAGCAGCTTTCACTTCTCGGCCTTTCGAGGGAAGCTGTTGGCCGGTGAAGTTCTTCTTCCTGTGGTCATGTTGGTCTTATGACGCCACCTTGTGATCGTTTGTTTTACCTAATTCCAGCGAATCATATCAACACCAGTTTTCTATCGATTGTTTTTGGGAAGCAAGTGGGCCTACGAAACCCTTTTTGTTATAAAGCCTAAATACATTTGCCACCATCTAAAGTGCACCATCTCAAATGGATTATCTCTGAATGGATATTATACAAATCCCAAAGCAAAACTTTACTGGAATAGTATAAAGTATATTAAATCGGCAAACTAGCAAATTAATAGATGGTATAAATATTTTATAAATGGTACCAACAGCAGTTGTGCAGCTTAATAAAGAGTAATACTTTATAAATCCATATTATCCCACACTTCCACACCTGTTACCATCCTTTTACTATAGGTTACAACTGACTATAATCTGCAGTACTACGGCTGTAAACCTATGTGTGTGAGAGACCCACAGAGACGAGGCAGGAGTCCAAGCTTGCAATGCAGAGCACTTTTATTTTATTAGATTTGTCGGTTGATGTTTTGGTATTTGTGTGGTTTAAGCGCTGCAAAAAGAGAACAAAATTATTAACATGCAAATCAAATAACTGAAATCGTGTGCAGTGACTCAAACATTACACGAGAAAGTCCACTTACAAGAGGCGTATAACACGTGGCTGAAGTCAAAAGAAAGAACAAACGCAAGGAGGCAACATATGTAGACTCTCATTAAGGTGAAGTGATTGCACCTGAGGGGGGCGTGTTGTTTCCAGGCAGGAGCGCTTGTTTTGTTCCTTTTCTGGAATGATCAGGTGATTCTTTTGATGGGGACTTCTGATTGGTATTTACATTGTGATGTCTAAATCTAATAGTAGTTCCTTCTTTTTATTCAATAGCTGTCTCTCTTGTTAAATGTGTTACTGTACATTGAGCACTTTATTATATATTATATATTTTGGCACTTTTATATTATTATTATTATTTTAAATTGTATATGTTAGCATTTTTGCATTATTATTTTATATTTGATGCTTGATATTGTTGTTTTTATATCTCTAAATTACTTGGCACCTTATTGGAGATGTAATTGGGATTTTGTTGAGATTAAACTTAAATTTATTCTTTAAACTCAGAACTCAGAATACATTTTTCACATGTGGGCCTGATCTTCTTCAGTAACAGATACTACAGGAAGAGAGCCTTCAAAGCTCATTTATTTGTATTGATATGAAAAATAATTCAAACTCCAGGTGGTCCAGAGCAGCAGTGATGTCAAACAAACATGAACACAGCAGGGTTACATAAACTTTATTATTACAAAAGCCTCATATTCTTACACACATAACAGTTGACAGCATTGTAGCACGTTCCAGCAGTCTCCTGGGTTTAGTCCTCTTCAACATGTCTTGGCTGTAGACAGTAAAACAGCAGTTGTCATTTTTATCTGGGGATTATGCATATTAACACATTTTTATTTCATCTCATGGTAACATCAGCTGTTAAGAATAGCTTGTCACATTTAACCAGAAAGTATGCAGAAGTTCAACTTTGACCTTTTTGATTTTTGTTTTTATTTGTATTACCAGCAGATGTCCCTATAAAGCCATATTTCATTTCAGCTGTTGGACACTGGCTGCCTTACCTTGGATTTGCCACAGCTGATGAGCTTGTTGCCTTTAGAGAAAAATTAGATTGAATGGTTAGTTCTTCCCAAACTTATACTGTGCTTTTCTTACAACAAAGCTGCTCTAATAACAACCGTGATGGAAGCAGAGCTGTAAAATGGGAGCAAGAGATATATTTCAGCCCCCTTTACTCAATGAGTAAACAACATACTATGTGATAGAATCTCAACCCCATTCACAGACACAGCTCTTCTGTTTCACAGTGTTTTGTCTTCTGTCTCTGTTTTCACTCCCAGTATCAGACTTTACTTTTCTCTTTCGGCTGAAATACACACACACACACACACACACACACACACACACACACACAGAGGCATGCAGGATGAAGCTGTTGACTTACCTGCCAACATAATGATGGAAAGGAACACAACGATCCCAGCAAAGACCAGACCTCCAACACGTAGTGTATAGTAATCTACATATTCACATAGGACATTGTCACAACACCACACCATCACTGTCACCTATGGCAACTGCCCTCACACCCTTAACTCACACCCTTTTTACTCCTCACGATCTAGCTCCTGCTATTCCTCCAATTTTTTCCTCTATCTCTCTACACGTGCCCACTTTATTTGCCCATCTACTTATGCTGGCAGAAACTCCCTTTATCCGGTGCATGCTTTTACATTCTCTTATTTTAGAGCACTGGACGAAGTTAAATATTTAAACTATTTCATTCGAGTAGATACACTTTTATAGTTGTAGTTACTTACCATATACAAAGTCTGCATCAAGGTCAATGTCTGCACCTGGGGATAGACAGGGAATGAACAATCAGTAGAAACCCAGTAGAAACATAATTCTAGAGAAAAATTGCTGTAGCCTAGTCTAGCTGCATGCTTATGAGAAATATTCAAAAAGTGTTTTTTCACTTATCAACCTCCAACAACTTGTTTTTCTCCCTCTACAGGGTTACCTGTATTCATTGTCTTCCATTTTCTGGGTAATCTTCTAACTTACTATGTCACCCTATTACCAAAAAGGTACATGTACAGTACCACTAGCACTAGCAGTACATAGTTTGTGAACATGATTAGCTGTGGCAGAATGCTGAACTGTGAAAAGGTGAGCCTGAACTGTGAGGAGGCAGGACTCCCCTTTGTTTTGTTTTTGTCAAGCTATCAGGGGACACTCTGTATGACCTGTGTTAAGCTTTATATTGTTGTTCGTCATTGCCCAGCATACCTGTTACTCTAATAAGCAGTTAATAAGTCATCCTTGTGTTACCTAGGTACATGATTTACATGTTGTTGTTAGTGGTTCTGACTCAGAATCAGAAAGCAAGAATGTCTTTGACCTTGCAAATGTCACTCAAATGGAGTCATGTTGAAGTGGCTCTTTCATACACCCATCAGCAGTTCAGCTGCTGTGTAACTTACCTTTAGAAGACATGATGTCTCGTCTGCTTGTGTGTTCACGTGACAAAACTGGAGGGACATAATACAAACCGTTAACAAAAGGCAGGTGATAATAGCAGCCGCCAGCTGGCGATCCATCCATGTCTGCTATTTTAAATTATTTAACTTGTTTTTATATAATGACAGTAAACTTATTCACCGTCAGGTCTTGTATCTGAAAACCGTTGTTTGCAGGGGAGAAGATTTGTGTGGATTTGGTTTCAGTAGTCTCTCCAGTTTAATTAGGTTAGGTTAGAGACTTGTAGGGGGTCGTTTAAATCGTCTTAATCACTTTAGATGAGAGGTAGTTGAAAGGCTCAGAAACTCTATATGTCCTGACAAATTGCCTTATTGGGTTGCCTACTACAGACTTACGAGTGCCTTGATCTTCACTGAGAACTTTAAGAGGCTAATGGCAATATTGATCCTCGTTCCCCCACCCTTTCTTTCTCCATCCTTTACACACACATAAACACACACACACACAAACACAAGCCTCTCGTTTGATCTACATCTCCTGACCTATAATCATTAATTTACACAGATTAGCAGACTAAAAATTTCCCTTGCTGTCTCCATTTTGTTCAAGCATGCCACTGTGAACTGTGGACTTCATTGCTTTCATTCATTATGTGCCTGGGCCTTTTCAATGCACCACTGAGCATAAGGGCATACTGGACAGTTACTCATTAATATATTACAGCTCTAATATTCATTAACCTTGAACCTTGCACAGTCTGACAGAGGTTGTAGATGGGGCAAGAAAGAATAGCTGTGGTGACGCCTGCCTAATTATGCAGAATTGATACCCAATGATTTTGGCAGATAACCACACCACCCCTAAAATGCAGCAATGCATCACTGTTATTAGATTTCTTCAATGGGGGGCAATTAACAAGAACACTGACAACAGAGTACTGTATGTCCTCTAAACCCACTTTTACAACATATATTAATTGGAGCATGTGTGCTTTTATATTTTGCCTCATTAAATGATGGTAACTTGGTTAGGAAAAGTTAAACTTTTCATTGCGAGAATGCTAATTTCTATTTTACACAGAAATACACATTCTAGATCAACTAACCCCTCCAAAACATGGATTACCATTGCACCCGTGGGAAACTTGATCTTATGATCCCAGATGCCTAAAAATACCCATTTTTAGGCATCTGAAGTGCACACAACCGATTGATTTTTATGACCTGCAGATTTAACATTCGTTAAGGAAAGCAAGTTATTACTCACCTGAGCTGCTGAAGGCTCTGTATTACCTCTGTCCAGGTGTCTGTGCGTGTGTGGCCCTGTCTGCGTCAGGGGCAGACCAAACTCACACCCCACAGATCCACCCTCTAACACCCACACACACAAACCACCTCTCCACGCCCACAGCCATATTTCAGTCTAGCCACTCAGTTACACATTTACAGTCACATAAAGTTTGTACTCTGATGCCAATAAAGAGTATATCTGCCAACCTTTGGAATCATAGCAGAATGAGCAGCATATTACTGGCTATGCTGGTGAGGAACCCATTTTCTGACATAGTTTCATAGCCCCAAGTAGCAGCTTGTAACCTTGATTGACACTGATAGGAAATTACCAGATTGATTTGAAATGCTATTGGAAGGTTTCTTGTGAAATCTGATGTTCTAGGCAAAAATGTTCAAGTATAAAGGAAAAAAAATGCTTACGACCTACACTAAAATCTGGTTTTCATCTAATTGAATGCAAAAAAACACATTATTACATGTGGTCAGAGATACTTTTATTCATTTATGCCAAAAGCACAACAGGTTGCTACACAACAAGGCCTCATGCGTAGAATGAACATAGCATTTACTTGTACAGCGGTCGTCTTTAAAACAGGTATACTCAGACTTAAAATTGGTGGAAGCCTGACCTGATGAGGGGATTCACAACAAGGACTGTTCATTTGTTCTATGATTTGGCTTACATTAGGCTACTATTAATGTAGTCTTGCACATAAATGTTATCAATTTTAAATTTCACTTCTCAAAGTCAGCACTCAAACTTTGTCTCTCTTTTTCAGAAATGTACTACATGTATGGCCATTTAAAGCATTGCGACAATTTAATAAACAAAAAGCAAGAAAGAGAAAAGAAAGAGATCCAGGCTTCATAGAGTTGCGGCACTAGTGAGTGTGTATGGGGAAACTAATCATAGTCTGCTGGAGACTAGTTAATCTGGAGCCAGTGACAGAGCAGTGGAGTGTTTGTGTGGAGAAGAGGGCAGTGAGACAGCTGATGCAGGAGCTCCCACCACTATAGATGGTAAAACACTGCGGTGGAGAGCTCATGCAGATACCTGCAAACCATTCCTGTGCTCAGTCAGAGAGCTGTGGCAGTTGAGATTGTCTTATATAAGGCTCATCACATTTACATGTAGAGATACACATGCACTTGTGACATACACAATCATACATATAGAGGATATGCAACAAACATATATACCTACATGCGCACACAAACACACCCAACCATTCAAACGTAGACCTAAAGGAAGGATATTTAACTGTATATCTTATCTGTAAACTATCTGTATTTATATATATACTCATATATGTATACAGTATATATGCATATGTGTTATAATCCAAATGTGACAAACATTATCCAGGACAACTGACAAAATAAACAACAAATTGACAAATCCTAAAACCTAAGAGCAATATATAGAAGTACAAAACGAAGAACAGTGGACCACACAACTTTAACAATTCTTCTAGGGCTTCTAAGACAATCTTGTGTCAAAGGTGCTACTGGCTAAGACAAAGAACTGGAGTGAGAGACTGTCACAGAAAGGCACAGGAATAGACAAGAGCAGTGAGGGACTGGCACGGTCACAACGGAGCACAACAGGCTAAAAGTTTGTCTTTAGGGCACAAGATTTATGTACATATTACACCTCTGAATGTTTACCTCCCCTCTTACCCTGTCATATAACCAGTTATCATAATCACCAATTTCTTCACTGTTATAGTGGCTTAATATCAAATAAAACTGATCATCATTTCAGAAGGCAGTCCGGTCCGGAGGAAATGCCTCAGTTCTCTGCTGGAGTCTCTTTGGCAGCCGCTGCAGCTGAAAGAGGTCAAGGACGAGTGATTTAGTTGAAGCACAAGTGCAAAACATTAAACTTGCCCACAGTCGTTTCACATTTCAGTCCTTCTCGCTCTCCTTTACTCACTCATTCACTTAGATGAAATCACTTGAAGGACTATGCTGAAAGTTCTGCTACTCACTAAGAGTTTGTGAGTACATGCAGTACTTAGGATTGCGTATTGTTGATCTTTTTCTAAAGGATATTTTGAGCTTTGTTTCTTACAGTAAGTGCATTTACTCCGTACCGTACCCAGGTGAAATTTGTCACTATTTTATACTTCTGCTCCACTACATTCCAGAGTTCAGGATTTTTTTAAACAGCTATTGTTATTAGTTACTTTGCATATTAAGATGTTATGTGCAAAACATATAAAGACCTTATAAAAAATGCATTGTTATAATATAAACTTCCTAACAGCACCTTGACCAGCTTGGACATTAGAATGATGGGTACCTCTTTTTAATAAGGTATATTTACGATTTCCATTTTTAAACAAATTACTTTTAACTTTTGATACTACGGTATATTTTTCTGATCATACTTTTTACTTTTACTTAATTAATTATTAAAAAAGACTTTTACTTATAGTGGAGTAATTTATTTTACTGTGGTATTGCTGCTTTTACGTGAGCAAAGGAATACTTCTTCCACTAGTGCCTTCCAGACAGCTTAATGAAGACCACATTATGAAAATCAACTTGCACAGACTTGTGCAATTGAAATTTAATTGAGATTAGTAACACAACACTCTCAACATTTCATCAGCTTTATGTTAATGCAGTTGCAAGCAGGAGCTGTTTTAAAACTGTCTCTTTGGTGGTGCCTTCAAGGATATCAGAGCATCCTTGAACTGATTTGAAAGCACTGTATGAATCAGCATTGTTGCTAACGTATTGAATTCTATGTTAGATATAACTACTTTTCAAAGCTTGTTGGTGACTATTATACCATAAAAAAATTAAGTGACATTTTGATCAGACATTAGCTCTCCAGATGGTTATTCAGAATGGCGGAACCTGGTTTGGGCAAATGACCAGAGTGAATGAGCTGTGCATGTGGGAGTCACCAGAGAGAAGCATTCAAGCTACAGGAGGAAGATCGTGAGTTCTCTTTTAGCATGCTTTTCAGAGTCCACAGAGCAATTAACCCAACGTATCATCATACAAGAGATCGTAGATATCTTACAAGAAGTAATGCACCGTGCATAATCTTACGAATGTCCAGCAACAGGCGTACCGGACCTTCTTTGTCATGGTAACAATAACCACATAGTTAACGTTGTGTAACGGTCGTAGTTTGGTTAGGTTTAGGCACCAAAACTACTTAGGTTAGGTTTAGGAAAAACTCACGGTTACGATTAAAATAAGTAAGTTATGTTAGTAACTCACAGTAAGTCACATGACTTGACTTACGTAACTTACAAACGTAACTTACAATAAGTAAGCTTAAAATAACTCAATGTTGACTTTTGGTTTCACACAGGACACGACCCCCGGTGTCCCCGGTGAAAGTCCTGTGTTTGACCCATCCAACCAATATTTGAAATAAGCTAAGTGTTGACCACTTAACTTAAGCAAATATGTGTTGGGTTATTAGACTTTTCCCCCACTTTATTCTACTCTACTATTCTATTCTATTGTTACAGTTTGTTACACATGCGCCTTCCTTTATGTAACACTATACTCAACAATAACTCAGAAATCAAAGAATATGCTAAACGAATGCATGGCATTCTTTACAGACGACTGGTGACTTACCATTAAAAACAGTTGGCATGGGCTACACTGTCAGAACGTCAAACCCAG
The DNA here is from genome assembly GCF_020085105.1 of Siniperca chuatsi. Taxonomy (NCBI): domain Eukaryota; kingdom Metazoa; phylum Chordata; class Actinopteri; order Centrarchiformes; family Sinipercidae; genus Siniperca; species Siniperca chuatsi. Next base: position 18,041,361 of record NC_058048.1, on the reverse strand, counting down.
GAATCAAACATGGATGTTGTGAAAATGATCATAAATTTGATTGTTTCTTTCATTTAAAAGGATGGCAACTGTGAAACCTCAGATGTTGGGGCATCCTGAAATGCAACTACAGGGAGGGCTTTTAAAACAGTCCTTGCTTGAAACCACAATTAACGTTATGATAACCTAATTTTGGTGACAAAATGTTCTCTGTAATAACTTACCTATTACAGAACAGTATATATAGCTTGTCTGCTCTCTCTCTTTCTGTCTCTCTCTCCATCTGTCTCACAAATACAGTTGCCTACAGTTCAACATGTGTGAACACGAATGGCCCCCTCCTCCCCCGTGCTATGGGCACTCCCAAAGGGAAACTCAGTTATGGATGTATGTCAGGGGGTGAGCCAGAGGTGAGAGGACAGAACAGAGTTTAAATGTGCATCTTACCCTTGGAGACAATCAGATTCTCCTCCTGTTTCTCCTCATCTCCTGGGGCCCTGAAGAGAGGATCCACAGGTTGTCATGGTAACTAAATCATGCAGTATGACAAAAAAAATCCCTTACACAACTAAGTCTTTGTTTTTTTCAATCAGAGAGGGACACTGACATACCTGGCCTTCTGGTTGATACTGCAGCGGCATCTTCGACCTAGAAACAAGAAATCATTAGCTGTGTCAACCAGAGGTCTAATTAGTTAGATGTATTATCTGTCATCAGTGATAACAACGGTTCACTGTTACCTGATAAAGATAAAGATATATTAATGCAAAAGTGTGAAAACAAGATGGTGTAGTAATATAGTGTGGAAATTCAATAATGATTCATTCATTTATTATGAATTATTTTTAATTTGATTGTAACAGTCGATTACATCGAGTGCATGTATACATAATAAAATTATACACAAGCACACACACACAGACAGAAGTAAACTTACTAAGAATGAGAAGAATGCCCAGTGTGAACAGCACCACGGCCAACACCAATCCCCCAATCCTCAGGCTCTCATAGTCTGCAGAGGAATGACAGAATGCCATAGAAGAGACACAGGAGCAGGAGAAAGAAACGTAATCAATGTGTCATTTATTGCAAAAAGTTTTTCTTGTGTGTGAGACACTGTCTCTCTGTCTCGACAATGGGCTGATGATGGCCGGTGTTTACAGAAAACACAGATTTTTTTATACTTACCATAAACAAATGGGTTTTCAACTTTCTCCTTACCATCTGTAAAAATATAATAAAAACCAGACTTTAAGAACCAAGGTGTTCATATTTTATCAGCGTTGTTCAAAACATAATTAAATGTTAAACATAGTGAAATGAAAAATTCTAATCCTGTGCCACTGTGTTAATTGTTCATTTATCTCCTGTTACAGACTAAATACGTGTTTAAAAAAACAAATCATTTTTGAGCATTTCTATTTTAAAAAATCCCTCTCTTTCTTCTTCCTGTAAAATGTTTAAATTCAGCTGTTTCCAACATTTCCAAAGAATGTGTTTGAGGTCTAATTTGTTCATTTAACCTTGTCTACATGTCTGTATCTCTCCACAGCTCTGAATCATGTTGTTTTCGCTAAGCCACTTTTGAGCAAACCAATCACATCTGAAGCATTGCTGTCTGTGTTTTTGGATATTACCACTCAGAGGTGCCATCATCAAAAATTGCCTTAAAGATGCTAGCAAAAAAAAAAAAACTCGCCCAGTATTCCTAAATCCATTTCGGACAAAACTGCACCTGACATTTAAAAACGTTCATGATTTCATGCAATAAATATGTAAATAATTTATTTGATGTAAATGGTAAAGGCGGGGTTGTAGCCACTAGTGCATTAGTCTATTGTTTATATTTTCATGTTTCTGTCCCAGCACTAACGTTCTCCGTTTGTACTACCACTGTGACGGAATTAGTTGATGGACTGTGTACAATCCAACAGAGCAGATGTCTCTCACGAGGCTCTGCTATATTGCATTCAAAGTTACAATTATTGACATCTGAAGCCAAAGCAGACAGACAAAGGGACTTTCAAAAGACTTTCAAGGACTCAGGAACCTCTTTTCATGACATGCGGCCAAGAAGGTATTTTGTCCCACTTGTAGAATGCCTTTTGCTTCACGTTCGTGCTAGGCGTCATTTGTATTTTCATTTGTTTCATGCTATGTATTGTATAATTTGCTTATGTATTTTGTACTATGTTCATTCACAAATAGAGTTTGCGACTAAGGCGCAGATGCATCAGAGAAATAACACGTGCCCAAGCAATAAACGTCCATTTCAAAGAACCGACCTGTGTCCATGTTGTTGTGAAGAGAGCTAGAAAAGCATTTTGCAGAATCATCCAATACTGACTTCTTGTCTGGCAATAGGGTTTAAAAAGTAATAGTATTGTTTATACTCTATGCATTAGAATATAATATATGTATTATGTTATGTATTCATACAGATACATTATCATCTCTCTTTCTTACCAAACAACCACTCTCATCTCTTCAGCATTGATTTCACTCTATAAAAATCTATATCTAATCAACACACAGTTGGGTCTGGTGTTTTTTTTGACTTAATCCATACATCTACCACTGATCGCTGTAGTGGGGCAATACATAAGGGTTGGATTTGATCTGGAAACCAATAGACCCATCTATGTGGCTGTTAGGACTGAGATGTGACCCCATTAGAGATTACATCAAGGGTACTCACCCTGTGCACCGGGGTCTGCTACAGCTGAGAGACAGTGAAGAAGGGAAGTGGTTTGAGTCAGAGGGTGAAAGAAAAAAGGAGAGGGTAGAAACACAGGAAATTAGATAGGACACCATGAGTGAAAAATACTAAAACACTATCTAGCTCCCCATTTATCTTTCTATCTATCTATCTATCTATCTATCTATCTATCTATCTATCTATCTATCTATCTATCTATCTATCTATCTATCTATCTATCTATCTTTTATCTCACACAAGCTCCAAGTATCACAAAAAACAGTTTGCAGCACAGCACCACATCATTTATTTCTAGTGTGTGACTGTCTGAGCATGTGTTTACGTGTCTTACATTTAATCATACACTAGCCAGTCTATGAAACCCAACCATAAAGCTCTAAAGTAGTAAATAATGTTTTGCTATGGGTCCACACCCAGTGAGTGCCTTTCCACGTAACATCACTCCCTGCCTCAACACTGCCTCCCTATGGACAACTAGTGTGTGCAAGCATGTGTGTTTGTATGCATCGATGTGTGTGTGTGTGTTTCGTGAGTACGGGGGGCACTTACCAGCCACACACACCAGGAGTGAAGAGAGGAAGAGCAAAATAGTTTCCATGGCAACTGTTGACATAGAATAATAAAGAGGGTGGAGGGTGGGTGAGAGAAAATGAAAGAAAGACAAAGAAAAATACAGTGGGTGAGGTTTGTTTTGGTAAGCTAAGCTACTCCAGCACATACATGCCCCTGCAATTTGGGACATAAACAGTAACAATGAACGCACGTACACAGTGTGTGAAAGGGGAATCACATCACACAATGCTAGCTCTATCCAAACCCCTGGAGTTTAACTGATGTTAAAGGCCTACTGATAGAGTTTTTATCTTGCATAATGATCCATGTTCAGAGCCGGTATACACGTTCTCTTTTCCTGGCAGAGATTACTCCTTTCTCCCAGTGGACATCACATAACCTTGGCCCATTTTCATGTAGGCTATTCAATGCACACACACCAATTGTGTCTTCTACAAAATGTGTTCCTATTCAACTATTTTGCATTGGCAAATACATTTCTGGTAGGATTGTAATGTCGCCCAGATCAGTTTTAGCTGTATGGTTTCAGGGGTGGCAATGTCGATCTGTCAAGCAGTCAGTTGGTGGGTCCCCAACATTGCTGCAGACTGAAATATCTCAACAACTTTTGCATGGATTGCCATGGCGTTTGTACAGGCATTCGCGGTTCCCAGAGGATGAATCCTGATGACTTGATTGTGATCTTCTGACATTTTTGGTTTTAGAAACATGTCTTGACAACTACTGGACGGATTGCCCTAAAATTCAGTACATATATGGTTCCCAGATGATGGGCCCTAATGACTTTGGTGATCCCCTGACTTTTCCTCTAGCGCCACCATGAGGTTGACATTTGCAGTTTTAAGTGAAATCCAACTATTGGATTGATTGCCATGTAAATTTGGTACACACATTCATGCCCCCTCAATTAACTTGAGGGTGATCCCTTCACTTTTCCTCTAACACCATCCATCAGGTCCAATACTTTGGTTTATGACTAAATATCTGCAAAACTAATGACATTCCCATCAGCTTCAGATGTACTTAGCATTTAGTGCTACTTGCTACTAGTATACTAACATGCTAAACTAAGATGGTGAAAATGGTAAACACTACGACTACTAAACATCAGCATGTTAAAATTGTTAATGTGGACATGTTAGCATTCTGACTTTAGCATTTAGCTCAAAGCACCGCTGTGCCAAAGTAGTCTTGTTTTAATCAATATGATGATGAACCACTGATATCTAACTTCTCTACAAAATGTTCACAGCCAACACAAAATGTTCAAATTGAATGTATCTGCAAAATGTTCAAGTTTTCCTTTTCCCCCCTATAATATCTTCTCCTGGGAACTAGTGTGATTATGGTTTTATTGTTTTGGCAAATCAAAGCACTTGATTAAAGGTACTGTGTGGAGACCAGGACAGGACACAGCCTCCGAGACCGATGGAGGCCAGTTTAATGACAGGGAATACAGGGAATACACTACCGAGGAGGTTTTCTTGCCGGGTTTGGCTCCTGGCACCCCGGGGCAGACCCCGCCGTAACCCCTGCTCCTGCCTCTGGAGGTGGGCACTGACTCTCCCGCTTCACTCTTCTTCCTGTCTCCATTTTTACCAGCCGTGTCTTTATCATCCCCGGAGTCAGAGTCCTGGTTGGAGCTCTGTAAATCACCTTGGTACTGTTTTCTCTGTCATCAAACTGGCCTCCATTGGTCTCGGGGGCTGTGTTCAGTCCTGGTTTCCTCGCGCCTACAGAGTGCGAGCACGAGCAATAGGATGCTGACTGGAGTTCACTTAACTGCCATCGGTGTCATAAATAAAAAGGATTTTCTGAAAACTCCACACAGTACCTTTAATGGCATGCACTTTATATCACTTATGTCTGAAAATCCATTTAAAGCCACATTTAACTTGATGTAAGCATTGCAATTTCTTCCTTTACTTTTATTCAGTGACATCTGAAGAGAAGAAACAGTGTAGGTAGAATGAGTAAATGTCTAGGTCCTCACATTTATAAAACTCCCACAAAGACAGGTTTGAAAGGTCAGGTAAGCTACAGCTTTCTCTTTCTGATATTTCAATAAAATAATGGCCAGAGCACTTACAATTGTACAAATGCAGACCTGGTGACAACAACAAGTCATAAATCTATATATGTGAGTGGTCTAATTTCCCATCAAATTCTCCAGTGCAAACTAAGTGTCTGGTAATGTGATATAAATCAAGCAATCAAACAAAGTAAAGGGGCCATCAAACAAACCCCATCAAAAGGGGCCAGTAAGAAATGACTCCGTCAGAAGTGCTTGACGGATGGTCGAATGGCTCCGGAAACCTCCTCCCCCCACACCTTTCCGATGTCAGAATGGGGCAGGGGGGGGCGGCAATTTCTGTAACTTTCCGATACATAAAATCCAACATTCACACCCGCTTCACGCCCTATTGGCCACCTGTGCGTAGGTGAGAAAGTAAGCTGGGTATGAACTTCTCTCTCTAGCTCTCTTGGCTGGCACTTTTTTATGAACAACCACGTGCAACGCTATGAATGCCTTCCAGGAGAGACTGTCTGAAAATGTGCACCATTATTCTCATATTAAACAATATCGCATCTCCCCCCTCTCTATGATGGCCGACTGTTCACTCTCATACCCCTGCCCTAACAGGGAGTATTGAGAGTTCAATATAGATGAATACAGATGGCAACAAGAATTGAAAGCTATGCATTTGATGAAGCATGTCAAAGCTCCACAGTGAAATAATAGAAAGTGACAAGTCTGCAGTACAACATGTATGCTCTATGTGCAAACCATGGAAGCATCTGTAGCAATCCCTCCACTAGCACTCTTGTCTGAGAGTGCCACCTGGCTGTACATCTGTCTGTCTACATGCCTTTCTTTCCATCCGTCTGACTGACTGGCTCTCTGATTGACTGGGTCCAATTATGTCTATCTACCCATCTGCCTGTTTGTCTGTCTTCAACTGCATCAGTTGTGAAGGCATAGTGCACTTAAATGAACAGAGTCCATTATAATCATTAATAGAGGTACTGACTGTGGCATTTCTACCCAGTTGCTATTTGTATGTTGATACTTCGTATATTTAATTTGTGAGCCCTCATACAGATCTGAGCAACACACTGGCAACTAGGACATTTATGAAATAATGTGGTACAAGATGACGACTGAGGAACATAAAGCCTATGGCATCCATTAGACTAATGGCATCTACTCTTAAACTGAAAATCAACCCTATGTGACCATGGATAGAAAAAATATTTTGTTTAATGGGCTGTTTCATGCTAGAATAGTTAACTAGAAATTATAATTTTTATTTATGTTTGTTGTGATATTTTTGAGTGGCTGTGGAATAATTTTGCTATAGGGAAAATGATTTGTGGATGACATTTGTTGGGGGACATTTTTTGTGTTTTAAGAAGTAGCACAGTCATTTCGGAGGTAGAGCTTTCTTCTGTTAATAAACTAATTTTAATAAGAAGCGCTCTTGTTTCTAGGTTTGCATTATTCTTATCCATATATGTATATATACTAAAATACTAGTCATTTAACACTCATAATTACTAAAGACAAAAGAGAATTTCTTCTTCATGTGAGGATTTTCATTTCAGTTGTGACTACACAGTCAAGACTCAAACCTTTTAAGTCTTTTCTGAAGTCTTTTTAACCACCACAGTGTACCTGTTGAATGAAAAATGTGGTGCATTCAGAGTGGCACTTTTACAGTTTAGTTAAAACCACACCCAGATATGAATGATGAGACATGACAATATGGTTTTTAAGGGCATGTCTGTCACATCTGCACATCTTGAAAGAGACATCTTTTTTACACATCAGAGTTGATGATTGATGATCAGCCCCCAAACTGTACATCATTTACATTCAGTTCAGACACATTAATAAACACTGATCCAGCTCAAGTACAGCAGGCGGGGAAATTATTCACACTAAAGGCCTTTGCATACAGGGGCAGTTTTTTCATGTAGTTAATTCTCACGTCAACATATTTTTTCGAACTGTTGTTTTGTCATGAGTATGTTCACACAGGACAAGCAACATATTTTTTGAATAAAGGCATCAACCAATGAAGTTGCGCAGAACGGATACCACGTCACAACTCCTAATGACAAGTTACACCTGTTTGATTTTGTTTTTGTCCAAAGAAGCACAAACAGTTTTTTAAATTTTAATGATCTAGAGAGGATTTCTGCAGCAGCAGCAGCGGAGTGAAAGCCTGATCCCAGTGAGAGAGAGAGAGATTCCACCTGGATGTCTCTAATGTTGTGACAGCTCGGGCAGAAGTGTGTGATGGAAATGGTGCTGCTGACCATCCTGTCCTTAGTGTCTGTGTGGGTAGAGGTGAAGATCATATTTGACAGACACGCTGTCTACTGGAAAAGCTTGCACGTCAATTAAAAAATTTAAGCCCATCTGTCTCTATCTACACCGAGTCCAAAATTTTCATATTTCGCCATGCAAATTGGGGTTTTTTTCTGCAGTTGTTTCGATTTCTGCGATAAAAACAAGCCAACCAATAATGACTTTTGCTCACAAGATCAATAGATTTTCTCGGACGTCAGTGTCATAATTCCGTTCACACTTCACACAACAAGATGGATATTGATCGATTGATCCATGTGGTCTCGCAACACAGTGACCTGTTTGACAAACAACATAAAAATACCAAAGAAAAGATCGAGAAACCTCTGTAATATCTACATTAAGAGGAGGAAGGAGGATAAATCCACAAAGAGTGGACAGGCAGGAGGAAAGTCAAAAAAGCAGTGGAAGCATATGAGCTCACTGGCTTTCCTTAAGAAATCCACCGAGCCCCGGAGGTATAAAAGCTGACTATTATAAAATGACCATTAAGCCTTGTATTAAATGCCATGTATCACATATAATAAACTCATACATATGATAGACACATTTAGACTCTATTCAGACATGAATGATGAAAACCAATGCAATGAAGCTCAGAATTTACACTTGTTACAATAACATTGGCGCCACCCATAGGAAATGTGATTGTGTACATTGTAACTTTTCTACACAGTACTGGACACTTGGAATAACAAGCCTGACTCCAGTGTTTAGACGTGAGTGTGGGTTTATTATTGTAAAATTGTTTTTTTACATACCACTACAACTTTTTGATCATTCCACCGCTATGCCATTTCATTCATGGTCATTTATGACAACGATGAATCGATGATTGTGTGAACATTCGCATCAGACTTGGTGTGAAAGGTTTGAACGCGAAAAATCGCCAATGAGTATTCCACATTTTTGTTTAATTTTTTCGTTTCATCCCCAATGTGAAAAAACCTTTTAAGGCTGGTGTGCCCTTTGAAAGGCAGCGTATTGCTGCCACCATTATAGAAAAAAATTGTTTTACAAGATCCCTTCAACGTTATAATAAGATATTTGTCACATATTTGTCTCTCTATATCCACCACCATCACCCCTCCACTTCCGCCCTGCCCAGAGAGAGACTGAACAATGCTTGGATCCTTTTCCACACGTATAGTTTTACATATAGTTTTTGATCTGGACAAAAACATATTTAACACATTTATCAGCCGTGTCCCAAGCAACAAATACCATGTTTAAACCAGCCATTTTAGTTTTTAATAGCGATGTAGACTACAAACTCTCGCCCTTTCTTAACACCAATTAGAAGTTTCTAGTTATAACAACATACCAACCTATCATGTTATAAGAAAAAATGCTTGTTGTAATGAAATATGTTTATTATTGTGAAATAACAAGAAAGTTTTGTGAAATAACAAGATAAAGTGACATGTTATTACAAAAAACGTTTCTTGTAAAAACTGAATAATTTGGTATCTTGTAATAATGAGAACATATGTCATAATAACATGAAAAATATCGTGTTATAATGTGAAAAGGATCTTGTAAAAACAAACTTTAATTTGACACTATACACACAATAATTTGACGCAGCATTCAGTACAGTTTGAGCAAACAATCAATGAGCAGGTCATCTATGTTTGTTCTATTCAACAGTACGTTTAATTGAATAAACATGAGTTAGCTCACAATTCACAAAAATCTGTAGAAAGCTAGAGACAAAAATTTCACTGACTGACTCTCTGCCATTGCAAATTTGGCACTTATGTCATATTGGCTCACAATTATCTGACGGTTTTTACAAAATTAAAGCTCTAAGACACAGAAATTTAAATATAGATGTGGTTTACATAATTAGTAGACTCTGAGTAGTGGCGTAAGGTAGTTACGACAGGCCCCAGTGCACGCTAGTTAGTAGTTATGAAGCACACACACCATTAGGCCTATTTATAATTTATCAATGTGTGTTGGATTTTACAGTTGAATGAGTTACTTAGGCTGTTGTACTGGGAAGGTAGAGTTAAAAGAGAAAGCAATCAGAACCATGAATAGCGCCTAAACTAGCTACTGTATGTTTCGTCACATGATCAAATAGAGACTTGAAATTGGACATCATCAACATACATATTATCCAGCAATCATCATTGCATATCTGTATATGACAAAAATACCAAAGAAAATAAGAAATGATTAATTTAATTGAATTGTTTTTTATAGTTTTTTATAGTTTATGTAGAATAAGCATATGTATATTTGTATATTTGTGCTTTGCATCCATGTCAGACGCCTTGTTTCACACATTGACCACTTTCTTTTTTTTTTTTAGCTCTTTAAAAGTTCATCTTTTGAGTAATATATGCTTTACTGTGGCTAAAAACTCACATCATTGGAGAGCTGGCTACCATGATGAGATATTGTTAGGTACATTTGAACATCCTGAGACACCTTGATCTCTCTCTTCAGTAGCAACAGGAGCCTCCCTTAACCCTTTTCTTTCTCCTCTTAACCCTCCTCCTCATCTTTCAATCATCACATGCTGCCCAACTGGTGTCAAAACGTTTATATATCTGAGCGGATATGGGATAAATGGGAAAGGTGGGTGGAGAGATGAAAACGCAATCTAACTTGAAAAGATGTGGACCGCTGGGATTATCACACTCTCCCTTCTGTCACTGTTTTCAATGAGAAACAACAAGAGTTTGACCAAAAGTAAAAAGCTTTATACTAATGACAGAAAACTTCATTTGGAAATATAAATTGTGCATGAGGCAGCTCCTAAATAACATTCTCCAACCCCTGAGTGTGTGTCCAGCCAGATGCTCTCCTGTACTGGCAGTGTAAAGATAGGTCTGTCATTGTGAAACTAATGGAAAGGCAGAATGTTGGAGTGAAAGATAACGCTTAGCTAGTGGATGGAGAGAGGTCTGATGCCCTATTGTGTCTCTTCTCACTAAGAGACTTGCTAATAGCATAGATATGACTGTAAGTGTTCAGGCTTAAGCGGCCCGTTGGACAACCGCCACCGATTCTGGAGGAACGAAAGATAGTTCGGGGTGAAAGGCCAAGCAATCAGTCAGACTCAAAATACTAGATGTCCATTCACACCACAACAGCCGTCTCTCTATTTAAGGACTAAGGAAGCAGACCTTTATGTAATACTAGACTCAATTTGAAAGAAGTTCTGCATTGATTATTATAATTATTGCAGCTTTCATTTTAGAAGTTATCTGAGAATCTCATCCTTCTTGACAACAGAATGTGATACTTTTGTTGAGTCTGCCTTTATTTTATACTACAGATATATTGGCCGATTGTGATGATTTTACATAAAGTAAACACAAACTGTATTTTTAAAATTAGTTTCTTGAATTGGGTTTCTTTGTTTGTTTTTCTTGAGAATTGTGACCAAGCAGGGGCATTTTACAGACAAACAATAAAGTCATCAGTGTTCTTTGGTTGACAAAGTATGTAATGGTGACACGGTAACTAAATGCCTTTAGACATATCTTTTGCAATTCTGTCCTGCAGTTACTTCCTATACATCGGTACCAATAAACCTGATTTATTCTAGCTCTGTTTTATTTGTTAAAACCTACTTTTCTGACCAATATTTTCAACCCTCACATAAATAAAGAAAATGATGAGATCACAATAAAGAATACCACTTTTGTTAGAGTGCGATATGAATCTCTTCTGAGGTGGAGTATTTTTAACCGTTAGTGGGTCAGTGTCACGTGTTTGTCCCGTGAGAATCCTTTAGTGTTTGGCAGCATGGCACTGCCAAATGTAATGTATCATGCAGCTTTTCAGCACCAGCGTTTCTCTCTCTAGTTAAGATACATGGCACCTGAGCAGTTGCCACTCCATCTTTCCATAACCTACCTTATCTACACCATTGTTTTGCAATATCAAGTTCCAGTGCCAGATTCCCCTTTGTCGGAGAGGAGAGGACAAGAAAAGGACAGGCAAGGCGACTGTATCTGTTTGGGAAGGGCAAGGAAATAGTAGGGAGGGAGGCTGTTTTCTGTTATGTGGGGACAAGGAAAGGGCAGGCTGAAAGACAGTGAGAACAGGAGATGAGCAGACAGTGACAGACATTATCTGGCTGGAGAGTACAGGCGAAGGGCATGCAGAGGAGACGCTGTCTGAGGAGACAGGACAGGGGAAGGGCAGTCTGTTGTATGATAGTAGCATTTCCAGTATAAAATACACTGAGCATTAAGAAGAAAGGTCAGGAAATGTGGTGAGGCAAATGTGATGAGGGAGAGGAAGAAACAGGAAGGCAATCAAAGAGACAACATCACCAAAAGCAATTGGAGCAGTGAGACGATAAAGTAGAGTAGGGCAGCAGAGTGCTCAACAGTCACAGAGACATGAAAAAAATAATGATCTAACCTTTGCCGCCATACTATTTGGCAAATGTGTGAGTCTCAGACAAGCTTGAGATCAGAGTGACACAAACTTTTGTAACACAAACATCTAAAATGACATGGTCATGAAAGGAAAAACTATATTTAAATGACAACATATGCCTACAGTGTCCATTGTATGTGTGTTTTTACTTGAGACCACACCCCACCCTGTAATCATGTGCTCAGGGTCATATCCTGATATCTGTGCGCATTTAAGTGTGTGCCCTTCTTTAAATGCAAAGTTTTAAAGTAAGGTTGATTAGCATAACTGAGCCAAATCTCCTCCTTTCACTCTCCGCTTTTGTGGGTGTGCTGGTTTCTGAAAGAACATCCATTTGGTGACCAGTGACCCTGAGGCTAAACAAATTAAATACAGAAGTCCTAGTGTCAGTTAAAAAGGTAGTTCCTATTTTTCAGCATTAATAAACAATATATATATATATAAAGGTTTAGCTAATGCAGCTAAATAGGTCGAACCACAGGTCTCCATAACCTTTGTGAAAAAACAACAACTTGGCCCCCTATGTCTGCCATCATAATGATGTTACATCACCATGACAACAATTTGCGTCGTTCTATAGTAGTGTCCAGTTATCTCCATGGTAACTGTGTCCAACAGAAAAGTCTGGCGCCGAACGAGAAATGGGTTAAGATGGCATATATCATATCATATCACAAGGACAACCGGAGTAGACACATAAACAGGAGAGAGGGGTGTGGCACCCAGATTCGAAGTCAGAATTAGTCGGCTGGAATTCAGTCGGTGTCGAATATAAATCGGCACACATCCATTTATAAAGAAATACGTCAGCTATAGGGGATAGTGATTATACATAGCATTCAACATTCTGAAGTTGCGCGCCGACAACAATAGCGCACTGATAACCTCTCCATTATGTTGTAAACGCACAGCCTACACGGCACTGCCAGGATTCACTGACAGACTCACAATAAACAATTGGCACAATATATTTCAACAGCCGATGTGTGACGTCTGCGCATCCATTCACCTTTGCGTCCCTCAACCTGTGGATCATCTGATGGAGCAGAAAAACGAGCCATCGTCTACCTTGTGATTTTCCTATTCAGTGAAAGCAACTAACCAGTTTATAATAACAGCAGTGACATCATGCACGACATCGGATTGCTATTTGGTTTTCAACTTTACTGTCACAAGGCTTACGATAACAGTCGCGTCAGTGCATTGGTCGCGCTCGTTTTAAGGCTTTGATTTGTGTTTGCAAGTATTTTTTATTTGTTTTTGGGGGGTTTCGCCGCGCAACCAGTGGAGGTAATAGTGATCAGTGCCAGTAGCTTAGACACACCCTCATTCTATAGCAGAGATAAACAAGTAGCGTTGTGAATGGCATCTCTGCAAGTTAATAAGACCGCGTCCAGCACTGTGTAAATTTTGCAACCACCGCACATGTTGGCGTAAAATTATTTCACATAGAAATTTCCGGGATTCACTGAAAATCCTACTAATTAACCTACACGATTTATTTACATTCTCAAAACAAGCTATTGGAAATAAATTATGATCAAATATCCCTTCCGTTCCGACTCCATCTTTCATGGCTATTATGACCCCTCCTGACTCTCATTTCATATGAAAAAATAACAATAACACCATCTAAGACATCAAAATATGCGCGCTGATCAACTTAGCCTACCTCTTGTTTCTCCAGCGGACCGTTGGCCAGCAAACTGATATCCACCCACAAAGAAATCAATCAGCTTGTCTCACAAGGCTTTTGTTCCAGATATTCTCATCTGTCAATATGTGCACACTGCTCACATCTACTTGTCCTGGAAAAATATGTGATGGATAACAATGTGACTCCTGGAGTGACTGCTTATTCAGTGCATTGAACCCTCTCTGTCGCTCTCTCTCTCTCTCTCTCTCTCTCTCTCTCTCTCTCTCTCTCTCTCTCTCTCTCACACACACACACACACACACAAATCATAGATTATTACTCCATAATAAGGATTTTCCTTATTTCATGTATCTGTATTTATGATCACACACGTTAGACCAATAGAAGATGATGTTAGACAAAATGCCCAAGGCACATAAATATGACACACAAAGAACACACAAGTTGACATGCAATGTAAGAAGAAAAATGTCTGGAAAATTTCACAGTGTGAGAACAAGGGGAGGTTTAGGTGCACAGACAGAGTGCCAGCTCAATAAGGGAGTCAAGGGTCATACTGCTTTCTTTCTTCACAAAGTGAACATGTCAACAATGTCCATTTTTATTTATAATATGGTAAATTATAGTCTACATTGAAAAGCCTGAGATGTGTCCCTGAGAAAAAACACACCTGGACAATCATTATTAATTTTAAAAGAGTATCTTTTTCTAACCAATTAAGGAGATCACAGTGGAATGGACTGTGTTTCATTGGCACAGAACATGTACAAAGAGAGAGAGCCATCTTTAAAGCTTGCTTAACATGTAGGCAAACATATAATTATGTTTGACTTATGGCTGAGACACAGGGACAGAGGAATACAATCAAGAATGCAAGACTTGAGTCAGTGCGTCGATTAGTGTGTATCAATAATCGGGTTCAGGTAATACACATAACAGTTGTATGACAGAGGATGAATATAGATGATGCAGAACACCAAGACAGAAGTCCTGTGTTCAAATTGTGCATTTTGTCGTACTGCTACTCCCTAAAACCAGCGTGCAACCTTTCATCCGTCTGCAGTATCTCCTCATCAATTTATTCTTCTACGTGTAAATCCATCCATATCTCTGAGACGACTTCGTAGTGCAGGGTTCATTGGGTAAGGGGGGAAAGTAGTCCACCAGCAGGAGACAAAGGGACATCACTGCCTCCTTTGCTGTAGGAGGCACAGGAAGAATTAAGATGGTGAAAATCTGTGACCAAATCTAAATGCAGCTGAGTCATTTGGATGTCAAACATGCTCTCCTACACTACACTATTCTTTTTTTTTTTTCTCGCTCCATCCATTCTTACCTGCATGTTGCTATAGATCCAGGGCAGAACACTACTGACTTTGGTGTAAACGCCAGGCTTGTTTCTTTCACCACAGCCGGCTCCCCAGCTGGTGATCCCCACCAGGTACCAACGGCTCTCTGCCTGACACACCAGAGGTCCACCACTGTCACCCTGGAAAATATGGTTCATACTTAGTTAACATAAGTTTAACTCTAAAGTTTGCTGGATGTTAAAGGCACAATGTATATTCATCTGATTACTGTACACCAGTCCCTTGACACTGACTGCTCACCTGACAGGAGTCTTTGCCTCCTTGCAGGTCCCCAGCACAGATCATGTTCTTGGTCACAGCGCCATCATACACACTAGGGCTGTTACACACTTGTGCACTAATGATGTCCACAGTCACTTCCATCAGATTCCTGGAGACAGTGCCTGTATTGGAGGAAACAATATGCTCAATAATTTTTCTAACAATACTCTAAAATATTCAAAATAGTGGCTGAATAAATGGGAATATTTGCATTGTGTCATGGTTTTGGGTTTGTGGTTGGTTATTTCCTGTTTTATTTTTAAATATTCTCCTTCTCTCATGTGTTTGTTAGTTTTGCTTCCTGTCTTTGATTGCTGTGATTGTTTTCACCTGTATTATTGGCGTCAACTGTGTCAGGTTGTCTCCCCCTACCTGAGTGTATTTAAGTCAGTGTCTTCTTCTGTGCTGTGTTAGATCGTTGTAGTACGTGTGTTAAGTTTCCTAACCCTAGTATACTGTGTTTCTTGGATGTATGCTCTGTTTCTGGTGTGCCTCTATTTATGGGAGTTTGGTTTTTGTTGGCTCCCTGTTGGACTTGTTTGCCTTTTCTTTTGATTGCTTACCTGGTTGTGACCACTGCCTGCCTGTAACCCGAGTAAGCATTGTTTTTTTCATTAAAACTGTTGAACTGAACCTGCTCTGTCAGCTTTTAGGTCCTCTCCCAGTTTCCCAACTAAACATTTAAACCTGGTACATTGATTTTAAAAATAGGATTAGCAGATTAATAAATTTGTGCACTGCCATGGCAACAGCTAGTTCACTATCATTTCTTCGTTCGAGAGCTGTCATTCTGCACCTGCCCATCAGACATTACTATAGAATTTTCTGAGAATCTTTCTCATTTGCTGTCAACCTCAGTATAGAGGACAGACACTAGTCACTCTCTGGTAGCTCTTCCATGTTCCCTCAGGGGGTCCAGACTTTATTCTGTTGTTTGGCCTGCCTGTACTTCTTCTGATGACTATCTGCCTGCTTTTTGACTTCTGCCCTAGCTCTCTGGATAGTGTATGTGTGTGAGAGAGAGAGAATCCTGCCTTTTGACCTAGTAAAGACAGACTTGGGTACCAGATCTATGATCCACTGTTAAATGCATTTATTTATTGTATTATGTAGTTTAATGGCCATCGATAAATTGTATTACCCCAGGATGCTTAAAACAATTTCCTTATCCACAAAAAGATCCAGTTTTTGAATGACCAGAGAAAATAAAATATGCCTGTGTGATCTGATCTAGTCAAGGTCATAAAACAGTACTAGATCAACAAGGGTTTAGACTTTAAAAACATACAGATGTACCTAAAGTAGACCATATGCCTAAATGTGTCTTTCTGCTACAGATGAAGCTAATGGGGATTCAATAAAATATACAAAAAATGTAAATTACCTACTACTGTAGGTGGCTCTATATCCCAGCTTACCTGATCCTGCCCCAGTGGTGCCAAAACCTGAGGTCCAGCATTTGGTTCCTTGGGAAAATTGCTGGTCAAAAGCTGGCAGACAAGCTGGCTGAACTTTATCTGGATAACACAAAAAGATGTATTTCACTTTCCCAAACACACCAGCAACCTTGTGTGCTCAAAAGGATAGTGCTGTAGACAGATGCATACACACTGGGCTGGGCAAATCAGATTACCAGTATGACTGTGGTCTTTGAAAGCTCAGACTCAACAGCAAGAGAAACATTTCCATGATAGTTACTGTTACTGAATGTATAGAACTTAAATGACCAAATTCTGTTTTTATTCTCAGATATTAAATCATCAATGTGAATCAAATTGTAGATTAATGTAACAATGTTGGAATCAGTGAGTGAGGGCTGTTAATTTTCCTGCAGCTGCAGAGCAAAGACACTTCTAGGAGGTTGTAGAAATTTAGCAACTTTTTCAAGGACATTTCAGCTGCAGAGTGAATGTTTATTGACAGCCTCATGAACCAGGGTCAGCCAGCAGAAGGGCTGTCTTTCAAGCCATTCAGTCACCCACCTGGCGACACTACATACAGCTTATGAACACATACTCTTCCCAACATGAACAGCTTTCTGTCTTGAATGAGCAATCATGTTAAAACCCTTTCCTGATTCAGAATCTAATTTCCACCATGATAGCTAAACAAGTGCCAATATGAGGACCAAATTCTGAGTGCAGCCTCAGGTATGAAAGTAGGATGAACAAACATTATTTTAATTAAGTGAAGTTGTGACTAACCATTGGAAAGAAGTGGTGATGTAAGTTGGAGCAGAGCAACGTCTTGGTCATTAGTTTTGCTGTTGTAATTCTCATTCAGTTGGATATTCTTAACTAGGTAGGGCTGAGGTAGTCTGTCCAGAGATACCACTCCACCATACACTTTCCAGTTGTCTGCCAAGAGAGCTAAGGAGTTGCTTCTGTGACACAGAAAGAGACTGTTCAATGAAAAGCAATAGACTCATACTGATTTGCCATTGGTGCTTATGTTTTCAGCATAAAGGACTCTGAGTCTTTGGATTGTAACTTTGAAATGTTTCAGTTCAGCTTTGGGGACTGCAGCTGAACAATATACATTTCTACAATCACAATGTATGAATTCTGTTCCAAGAATGTGTGGAAAAGATTGTGAGTACACATTTTCTGTGTCAAGTCACCTTGGGAAGCAGTGGGCAGCAGTCAGCACAAAGTCAGGAGAGATCAGGACTCCTCCGCAGACGTGGGATCCTCTGAAGTGGAGCGACAACTGCCAAGGCCACTGACCCATCTTAGATATGCTGCCCCCAATGATCCGGGATGTAGACTGCTGCCGACCGCAGTCTGGGAACGGAAGGCAATGTGAGATACTGTACAATACCAAAGAAACAGCTGAAACATCCTTTATATAGGGTTGAGAGATAAATCAATATTATCCTTTGGTGAGTTTCAGTGAAATGGTGGTGCATAGAATGATCATATTGTGTTATTGCTTTATAAAACTGTTTTCCAAACCAGTGATTCTAAGCAATTTTGAATTTAAAATGAACAAAATGAGTTACAAATGTTTTGTTTACACATGTGATGAGTTTAATTCAATGTACCGAACATCAATGTGTTTATTGTAGACAGAATTTTGCAATTTTTCTTTCTGTGAACTCACATGGAATAGATTATGTGAATGTAGAATATGTACAGCCTTGATGTTTGTCGTCTAGGTTATGGCCTCATCACTCCCCACAAAGAAACACCAAGCTCAACACAGCAGGGAGTGATGAGAATAACTACCTCCCACAGAAAGGTAGACTCAGAGCCTACAGGTGGATGCTGGGGGTTATGCAGTATATGAACAGCAGCAGTAGTTGTAGAAATTGTCAACATTGTTTTCAGGTAAGCGGTATGCCAGCAGGCATGGATGTGCAGTGTATTGTGTGTGTGAGATAGAGACAGAGAGAGAGAGAGCTTGTGTAACTGTGTGTGACACATGACTTTAGGAACAGATGGAGGCTCCTTACCCATACACTGCAGGGAGACAATCTCCTGGTCTGGACAGGAAGCACTGTGTAATGCCACAATGAGAAAAACATGTCAGTTAATATGAGTACATATAGTAAACCAATGTGCACCTTACTGCTGTTTTTTGTAGTATTATAAGCCCATAAAAAAGGAGAAACAGTCTGTGGGCGTAATATTTTTTGAACTTGTTCCACAAATATTGATAGATTTTACATGTTGAGGAAGATTTCATAATAAACTGAGATTGGAAGGATCATACATTAAGTCAGAGCTGTGTATGAAACAAAGGGGGAATAGGACTAGATTGCATACCTGACTTTTACCAGACCCTGGATAGGCGAAGATGATCTGCTGGTCAATGCTAAACCAGTGGACTCCTGGGATTTAATGGCTTTGGTGACATAGGACCTGAAGATAGAGAGAAGGGCAAATCAGAAAGCTGAAGAGATAAACTTGCTCATACGGAGACCATTTTGTCGAAAAACAATGCCTGATTGGGTCTGAAAACTCATTCTGGTTCTGTCACACTGAGACACCCCAGAGAGACCCGTGGAGAATCAATTCAACCCTAAACACACAGCAGCAGGTGAGGAGAAATTAGATGGATCTCAGTGGGTAAATTACAGGTTGGAGATAGAAGCCCACATGTGCACTAGCTGCTGTTGAAATTGGGTCTGGCAAAATGACTCCTTAAAATAAATCACTCCTTCATGAAGACTGAGCTAGCTCTGAATGATGATGGGGAATGGTCATATTTTGATGTTGGAGTGCTGATCTAGAATGATTTTCAGCATTCAGAACTACTGCTCCAAGGTTATTTTAAGTGTGTTGTTTAGCACACTTTAGGTTAATTTAGCTTTGACAAAATTACAGTTGAGTTCACGTGATGTTTCTTTACTTTCTGAATCCTAGCTGAGTGCAGGTCTGGTCGGCATAGCTCTGGTCCCAGCCTCTGTAGCACACTGGTAGGAAGCGGTCAGCTTGAGATGACCTGACCTGCAGACTGCCATTCTCGCCAAACCTCACTGGGGGAGACAAAGAAAAGCAGGCAACTTAGATAGAGTCTCTTCGGTGGGTTATGCTCAACACTATGTGACAGTAATGTGGAGTCTTTGGCCTGTGTGCTGCTACTATTGCAACTACAAAACAATTACAGTGAAAGCAAAAATCAAATGTGAAATAAATTTGCTTCATTTGGCAAGACTCTGAAATGCAAGTATACTGCTGTGTGCAATTTCTTTCTTCTTTCTTCAAATCACATTATAATTCCCTGTTACTGAATTTCAACATTTTCACAAAATTAAATGATGTGCTATCTACTGGAATACACTTTGTACTTAAATGTATTATATAGATAAAATTACTGATAACACTATTAATGTAGATTTAAGTTTCATTGACACTAAATATATGTACCTGCCATAGAATATCATCCCCATTACTAAACCTGTGAGACTTGGCTGTCAAGTGTCTGGCCATCCTTCTTCACCATCTTCACTTGTATAAGTCTGGTTCTGTTAAGGTATATGTGTGTGCTTCTGTGTGTGCATGTGCCCACTCACCACAGTTTGTTTCGTCAGTGCCCAGTTGGCAGTCTCTTATCGCATCACATTGGACAGTGTTGTTGGGGCAGGTGTCATACTTTGGCAAGGGTGCATTTTCATATCTGTGATCATCGTCGTCATCGTAGAGGAACGCTACTGTTGCCAACCGGGTGCCATAACGAACTGTCATTGGAGTAGAGTGGGTAGTAATGAGTGTGGGTAAGTAGAGGTTGAGTTTGCCATTATTATTATTATTGTTAACTAAAACTAAATCTAGACATGAAATAAGAACCAAAAACTGCAACTGAAAATTAATACATCATCTCTGCCTCCCTCACGCCTATGAACACCTTGAAGTTATTTACATATCCCAGGGTAATCCAATTCCCTTAAATGATTTTGTCTATTTTAATACTGAACATGTGCAACAGGCTTAACTAAATAAAAACTAAAATGAAATATTCCTTAAAAAGATACTAAATACTTAAACTACCTACATTTTATGAATGTCAGCAGAGCTCAATGGAAATAGGGGGGAGGAGTCATAAAGTTGTTTTGTTCCAACTTACAATCCTTTGTAACAGTATGCCTTGTTACCAAAAAAAACAAAAACAAAACATAGGCAAACAAATTTACTGTCATCAGAACCACAAGGGCACAAGACACATGTGACTAACATTTTCTTTGCATGCAGTTACAACAGTCCTAAATAAATTAGAGCAGCAAATGAATATTAATGACAATGTCCAGTGATCTGTATGAATAAACACAATATACCTCCAAGCCAGATGGCCAGTGCCAGCAGACCAAGCACCAGTAAGGTTCCCCCTGACCCTCCGTAACACCGGGCATTACTCTCGCAGCATCTCCTCCTCTTACTGCTTGGGGCTGGACACAGTACACAAAACATATACTCAAACACACAATAATAATCCTCGAAGCGACTGTCTCCATTTTGTTTTGCTCATACAACTGCATCCATTGTATTCTCAGGCAAATATGGGAGCCGCCAATAACACTCACATATGCTTGACTGTGTGACTTGGGGAACAACCACAGGTGATGGATACCGGGGGATGTAATACGGATGGGCGGGAGGTGTCAGGCCTGGACCCACGCCATACACCACCTCCTCATAGGACTGGGGGCAGGGTGGTCACGGCAACAGAGTAGTAAGGAGGAGGGGGCTCGTTCTGCGAAGAAAAGACAGGGGGAAAGCAAATAATAGCGAGAGGTCCTTACATAAATAAAATCCCTTATTGTAATAACACACAATGTAATGTGAAGTCTTTGTCCATTATTGTGTCATCTATTGCCTTTGGAAACAAGATACCATGCTATATTTAATAGGTATAATAATATCAGTAGATAGATAGACAATAGATAGGGAGGCAATTACATTTTTTTGGTTGCCAAGACTGAGCACATAGCCCATTGTCCTTCATGCAATCTTAACACTATTATCAAGTCTATGTTTAAGTCCACACCTGGGTAACAATCTTACGAACAAAGACACAAGTGATGTATCCTAGCAACAGCGTGTAAAAGATCTGGTTTTAACAGTTCATTTCCTCATTTTTCTATTCACAATTCCCCCTAGCCATATCAAGTACTTCAGACAAAGGAGTTAATCAGTAGTTGAATTTTTGGGACAGGTAGGTTAACATCTGCTCACAAAAGAGGAGTAATAGGGAGAAAAAAGACACCTAAAACTGAGGTTTTGATAGCAAGTAGTGTCAACAGCGCTTTTACCCAATTGGCTAAAGCTCTGTCATGAGCTCACTGTGAATGACTCATAATTTACAGATATACAGGTTAGTCAGACTCTCTCCCTGTTTAAAAAATAGCCGCTAAGACTGCCAGTGATATCTGTCTGCATCTGTGTATCTCTTGTCTGTCTACCACAATGATTTGCAAAACTTTCCTTTGTTTTGTTTATTTAAGTTTATTCCGTTTAGCTCCGTAAGTTTAGCTACTGTAAACAAGGATGCTGTGACAGAAAATACATTGATAGGAAAGGTCAAGGAGTGCCAGAGATTACGTAAAGGACTGACAATTTAGCTTCCAATATTTTTACGTGTTTGCACTGTACGTAGCAACATTACAAATAAGTTAAAAGAATAGTTCGACATTTGGGAAATACACTTGTTTTCTTTCTTGACGAGAGTTAGATGGGAAGGTTGATACCACTCTTGTATCTTAATGCTAACTATGTAGCTAGAGCTAGCTGGTTAGCTTAGCTTAGTGCAAGACTGGAAACGGAGGAAAAAGCTAGACTTGCTCTGTCCAAAGCTAACAAAATCTGCATACTCTAATCTCTCTAAAGCTCAGTAATTTATATGCACTAATTTACATTTCTTGGCCAAGCACAGTGACTTCCCGAAGTTTCTGGGATATAACAAACTAGATATCTAAGTAAGCTTTAGAGGTGTTGGATTTTTTTTTTTTACATTTGTACAGAACCAGGCTAGCTGTTTCCCCTCATTTCCAGTCTTTGTGATAAATTAAGCTATCCGGCTGCTGGCATTAGCTTCATATTTACCGGACAGTCATAAAAGTGGTTTTGTTCTTTTCACCTAACTCTCGGCAAGAAAGCAAATCAGCGTATTTCCCAAAATGTCGACCTATTTCTTTTTCAGTAAAATTGAGCTAATACATTCACATACGGTTGCAACATGTACTTATTATATTGCTATGTTGTGGCATGTGGAATGCAACTAGAAAAGGTTAAAGCAGAGTACTATTACAAGTTCCCGAATGCAGAATGTTATGTGACTAAACTTGTGGTTCACTTGTTTGCAGTGTCATCCAAGCATTTACGGAATGTGATACAATGTGAGAAAGCTAATTTTTGTGATGAGTCATTACTATCTCTTTTGTTATAAGGTTATATATACAGTGGGTTCGGTTTTAGTACATAAGGAGGATTTTTTGTAATCAATTTTGCTATGGGTATGAGTTAATACAGTCAGAAGCTCCACAGCATAGCAGCGGTTTGACATGTACAGAACCTTGCACTAAGAAATTCTGATGGGGCTTCAAAAATTCTGAAATGCAGTTATAGGGTCAGTGTCTGTTACTGCCTGTTCAATGCAGTCAAATTAGTCTTGATTAGTGCAGCCTTGAGCAGTAACCTCACCTGCCTGTAGTGCAGAGAAAGCTAAGATTTAGTTCCCAACAACCAATAATGATCTCTTTAGCTGTTGTGACCCTTCTTCATTCATCACTTTGGTCACACCTTCATAAATGGTGGGAAAAAATCCTTTGTCGAAAAAAGTTAATCTCTCTATCTAAGTTGCACGGAGAAAGCTATGGGTGCACAAAAGGTGCTTCATGAGACCATTTCTATTGCATGCTCATCAAGTTTCAAAATATGCCTATAGGCAGCATACACCCCACTTGATTGAAGTAAAATGGCCAAGCTGAAATAGATGGATAGGAGGAGCAGGTTCATCATATTTCCCAGCAGAATACGCTTGGATCATCTTGCATAGTTTGTATATCAGCCATTATGATGGAAAAATACTGAAAACATTGGGGTTCACATGACATTTAAAAGGTCAATATTTCACTCAAACAATAACTATGATAATATAAAGTTACAAAACTACCTGACATGAAATGGGAAACTAAAGTGTCCCTTTATGTTTAGTTGCCCAGTCTGTAGGGCCTAAAATAAATCAAGGCAAATCCAAGTCAGGCCATTTAATACTTTATGTGCTTAACATTAGTCACGTCAAGCACATTTAAAGAACCCAAAAGCATGTATCTCCAGATTTGGAGATCCAGATATTGAATTTTTCAGATAAACTGAAGGATTAAGTGTTATTTATAGGTTAGAAATTCTCCTGCTTCTTAACCTAAAAACCCATTGGATTATTTGTAAAATGCCTTGTCACAAAGCTGAAAACATTGCTTTTTTTCTCAGCTCATGAAAAGTTGATGTTGTGGAGATACATGGTACACTACGAAAAAAACAGGATTGCAACATTAGGTAAATAACAGTGTTATAATCTAAAGAGTTTCAAGCAAAGTGTAAAAGTGTTGCCCTATAGAACCTAAAGACAGAAACCATTTTAAGTTTGTTTAGGTAAAACCAAGCTTCCGTCTTATCTGCTCTCTGGTAGGTAAATTGAAACAAATAAAACCTCTGATGTCAGCCTACAGTCCCTGCAATGAATAGCACTCTTCAAACTTTACAGAGAAATCGACACACTGAAACTCAAACAGAGCAACCAAAGAAGCAGATTAACAAGAACCACCATTCAGAGTCTGGTGAGTCAGGAGTGACAGGTGAGTATTGATTAAGGAGGAAGTTTGACTATTGATTGGAGAACGGTTGAAGTCAGAGGAGAGGCCAAGAGACACACTGTAGCAAGAAGAAGGACTTTTTGTTATAAGAGAAAGACAAAGGAAGAACCTACCAGATCATGCTTTGCCATTGGACACAGGTCAGCAGAGAGTGGAGGTGAGAGCAGATGGGTGAAGCTTTTTCACATCCAGGCGTTTACTCATGGGTCAGCAGTTAGAGCATGGTGGTACCACATTAAACACCTCTGCTTTCCTCTCTCTTTTCTTCTCCTCTCCTTTCTACTCTACTTTGTGTTTGTCACTGACCTTCATCCAAGCAACAACAGGTAGGCCTGCCTTCCCCCTCCCTGTCCCTGATTAACACCTCCCTCTTTCAGCCTCCGAATCCTTCATTCTTCACCTCACAGAGCTGGGCATGCCCACTGCACCAGTTTCCCACCTGCCAGACTGGTTTTGTGGTAGCCAGAGACTGTCAAAGCTTGTTTCACAGTATGAAGTGCCATTATGGTTCAAATGACACCAGCTGAGCTGTCAGGGCCCTGAACCAAAATGTCCTCCTCTTCACAGAGAATGACAGGAACTTTTTTGTTTGAAGCTGAGGCTGGTTTTCACATACAATTAGGTTATATAATGAAATGCTGGAGAGAAAAAAAGAGTGTTGTCACTGAATCCAGGAAACAAAGGTAACAAAGTTAATGTGTGTGCACATTTGTTAATGTGATACTATTGAAATGCTTCCTCAGTGTTTCAGTGTCTATTAACCTGTGTCTGTGAATTTCAGGCTTCTACACAACATTCCTACATTCTAACATTTGTTCCTACAGTAACTTTCTGCACACAGATCTCAGATGTTGTTTCTGGAAATTTTTGGAGCTACCTTCCTTTTGATCTCGTCTTCAATTACTGTGTTGTAAATTCACTTTCCAAATGCTCTCTAGATCCTCTCTCAGCCCGTAATGTTTCTCTAGTTTCACATATTACCCTTTTTTTCCAGTTATCGTCACCTGAGACCCTCTACATCTATCATCACTTTCGTCTTCTGTTCCCTGGCCATTAGCATAACGTCTGATTGATCAGTACTTGTCAGGGTCTAGAGATCCAGCAAGGCTTTGCTGTGTCTCCCTTTGTAAGCTTCCCACTGCTTACAGTAGTTTTGCTTCTCAGTGCATGCTTTGCCTCCATCTTTCACCCTGACACAATATGTTGGACCTACCAGGAACAATTTAGCTCGCGGGTGCTTTTTGATAAGGGGGTCCCCTGCCTCTATTGACTGCTGTTGTGCATATACAACAACATAGAATCATGAATATAGGGCATTGTGTTGGCCTCAAGGTCTAAGACACATACCACATAACCTCAATGTCCCAGATTTGAACCTGGCTGAGGACCTTTGTGGTTTCTCCCCTAATCTCTCTCCCCATGTTTCCTCTGTGTCACAGCTCTGTACTATTACATAAATAAAGCTAAAATGGCCCCAAAATATATAACCACAAATGTAAAGCAGATAGAGCACATCAATAATCACATAATATCAGAGTGCTGAAATACAGGTGTGGATTGCAAGACATTTGTTGTTCAGACACACTCTGTAAATTTGATCATTACTGAATGATATACGGAGTTTATGAGAAGCATCACGAGATATTCAATGTGAAGATGTGTTGACCTTGTAACACAACTAGAGGGTGATAATATATACAGTCTCTTCCTATGTGCATGTAGCCATTGACCACTCCTCACATAGCAAGAGACTTGAGTTAGGTCCCCCTTCCAAACAACAGCAGATGATCGCTGGTATTTAAGTGGAGCTCCCACCGCTCAGATTTACTCAACAGTTCTCTGTCTGCTTGCACGACAGAAAACACCACTTAAATGTTCATGGTTTAGTTTTTTACATTTACCAGGAACTAAAACTTAAACAGTCACATGTGAAGAGGAGGTGAGAAATATAAGGGGAAACAGAGGTCACATTAAGAGAAAAGTGCCTTCTCAGAATTGAAAGTACATTTTCAAAATTCAAGCACTGAATTATTCAGAAGAGTATAAACAAAGTAAAACAAATGATCAACTAATGATTGGCTTCTCTGCCTGAACATCCTGGTGAATTCCTCTTCAGTGTAGTAATACTGGCATTGAGGTCTGAGTTATGTGAAGGCTAATAACTTATCAATGCAGTTTCAGTGGGACTCATTATAAACATTAGGTTAGCGTGCAAACAACAAGAGTTTGATCTTTTCATGATGAGACAAATGTCCCGTGAAGGATGTAAACATTGTATTTTGTTACCAAAACAAGGTCATGAGAAAATATTGGGTAAAGGCTGGCACTGATGTACTGTAAACAGAATTGAGTGAAATAGTTTGGTTGATTCAACAGTAAACATCCCTTTAGTTTCAGGGCAATTGTATTATAAATCCATCTTGTTATTTCACGTTTATTATAGAGCAGTAGGAAAATCCAGATGTATAAGTATTTAGGCCTTGTTTAAAGTTTTGCACATTATGTCTGTTATGCAATGGTAATACTGACAGTCAGTACGTGAAGGTACATTTCTCAGAAAATGGTCCCTGGATAAACGGTTTTTAACCTGTGACCAGTAGGATCAAATTTTTGAGAAATTAGCTAGAAACTATTTCTAGCTAATATGAAAAAGAAATTCATATCTTACATATCCACCCACAATAACCTTTATACCACACATTCCCTTGTAAGATCTGCAGAAAAGTGACAAAAGGTTGACCAAAACTGGTGTATTTGTCAGTAAGATAAGGTGTGGAGATACGTTCCATGGTTACTGTGGTTTGTTGAGATTATAGATAAGAGACAGATACTCAGCTGATAAGATTTTGAAAAGGTTATGGCTCTCTTACTGTCACTTAGTTAACATGAGTTTATAACTTACTTACAAGACATTTTAAGACATGACATAAAAGAAAAATCTTAATTCCAGCCTCATAACTTGTATGCAAGACTCATAATGCATAGAGTTATGAAGGAATTAGGCCTATAGGGCTGTGATGCATTAAAAATCATGACTTATGTCTGTCAACAAATCAAGCAATGGCTTACCTTTTTTGCCTTTTATTCATGTTTGTTTTGCTTGTTAAACATATTCATTCAAATTATCCCATTATTATGTGTATTTTCAGTTGTCCCTTTCTGACAGCCGTCTCATTGCTCTTTGCAAAAATCACGTGCAATGCAGCCAACCACAACTGGCCAACAACAAATACATGGCCCGTAGTCAAAAAGGCATGCACACACAAACTAAACAGATGCAAGCAAAGACAAGATGTGTTTGCTACTGGTTCCAATTGTATATTTTTCATAAACTAAGAAATGAAAAAATACAAATTTTCTTTAAAAGCATCAATGCCTCTCTTATCTAACTACTGCCTACAATTAAAGAAAGTGAAAGGGGAATCCCTGAATGCTTCCCTTTTCTTGTCTCTGAGGTGTGTAAAGTCCAACTTCTTTAACAGCCGTCAACAGCAGTTCACTGTACATCATGAACCTGCTGAGAGTGTGGAAAAAAGAAATGAAAAAGAAAAAGAGGAAGGAAAGGGTTTGGAGAGAGAGAGATAGAGAGAGAGAGAGAGAGTCGAAACTAGCAGCAGCGTCACTGATGTAGTCACAACAGGAAACGCATCATCTGAGAGGGAGGGGAACTGAGCAAGAGAGGGAGGAATCTGGGTAGAACTACGTAATTTAAATCATTAGGGAAAAACAAGCTGCATTTGTTATTTCTGCCACAGATGAACAGACACCACTTCAGCAAGAGAACAGCTGCTTTACTTTTGTCAACATTTATCAAAACTTTAATGTTAATCTGAAGCTTTACACAGAGTTGCTGAGAAGAAAAGATACTTCTACAGACATTTTTCCTCCCTGATGATTGGAATAAGGGACTTTATTGGCAGCTACTGTGTGGATTATGCCTGAATGATGAGACCTCTCCAGACACCAGAAGTGGATATGAGCAACAAGACACCAATTCTTGTCTTCCTGATTATCTATATAAACTGTGTGTCAGGTAATTAACAACTTTTATTACACTGTATCTTAAGTCTGATTGTTTTATCTGTTTTATTTAATCTTGTTTTGTGTTTAAATTATTTTTACTATGGTTATTCATTATTGAATTGTTACAGTCACCATTTTATGTGAAATACTATAAGTCAAATACAGAAATTCTGGAAAATATTAATCTGTTATGATGAAACCAATTTGTTTTAAACCTCTCTTTCCCATATGGTTTCCACCACGAAGGCGTCACGGGGGGAAATTTTGTTTTTTAATTTAAAAAAAAAATTACATTTATCACAGATTATCCTGTTCCATAAATCCCACAGTAGAAATAGGTAAAACTCTGTTCCATTTCACAAAAAACCTACAATGTCATTATGATCAGACATGTCATTATGATCTGTATAACTGATTTGCAAGATCGCTGTCATTTCATCAACCAGACTTCCGTTTCTCCTTCTGACCACTTCTTTCACAAAGCATCTCAATAAAAAAAAAATGCGTAGACCATTACAGTTTGAAATCAAAGTGTTATAAATGTCTCCTCTCTCGGCATATAAAATAAAAATGATCTTGTGATAATGAGCTGTGAATGTACATCATAATTCTCCCATTTTTTCAGTGAAAGGACTGGGCATCCCTCAGCTTGACAAACTGGTGGTGAAGATTTTGGATGGGGAGGTAATAGTACTTTGGAAACATCCTGTGGACGCCCCTTCAAACTCCCAGTACAATGTACAAATGGCAAAGTATGTTTAACTTCAAAATATCAGTAATACCACTTTCACTTCAGAGTTACAGTGTTCTGTGCACCAACTTCCTATCATTTTGTAATTAAAATTTCCTGCTTACATTTGTTTACCTCTTTACTATGTTATTTGTGTCCATTGGTTTGTATGATTTACCAGAGAGAATTGCTGAGTCTGACTTTTATTGATTTTATTCAACTTTTTATCATCCATGAATTGCACTCTTTCTGGTTGGTGACTGGTGTGTTTTCTGTCCTCAGGTATACTGGTGAATGGGCCACGGTGGCCAGCTGCACAGGGATCACAAAGACCTACTGTGACCTCAGCAGCTATATACATGACTATCACGCTGGCTACAAGGTCAGAGTTCAGATGGTCGTAGGAGATGATGTGTCTGAGTGGACAGCCAAGAAATTTCTGCCAAATACAAGTAAGCATAGTTGTCAGTTTGGTATGATGTCAGGGTAGTGTGATTAAAACATAGGATTTTGGCTGGTTAAGTAATAATTTAGGCACAATATAAGGTTGTTTTCTTACCTTTTTCTGTTTCTATAGGTGAATTGCAGCCTCCCTCCTTCACTTTGTGGGCTACTTCCAGCACTCTAACAGTTTATGTTCACCAAAAACCCATTCTGAGAAAACTCTTTCCTTATGGGCTCACCTACACCATCTACCTGGAGGAGAGAGGACAAGAAACTAAGGTGGGTGTTAGAATTAGGTTTAAACACACAATACGTAAAATAATGTAAGAAAACACAAGATTGGGACTAATTAATTGGAACACTCTTAAGTTGATTGGCAGAGCTTTTAAAACACAGACAAACACTCTAGACAACAGGTAAATCTAATTTGTTAATGTTTTTTGATTATGTGAAATGGTTGTTAATTAATCAATGCTACTAAAACATAGCTATATTTTCAATTATGTTCAGTTGAGAAACAAACAAAAAACTTATTTTTCATTTATTAGTCAAACTCTACAATTATGTATGTGAATATACCTGTAATTTATGTTTTAAAAATCTTGATTGGGCCTTGGTCAGGTGAAAATCTTTTTTACAATATTTCAACATCTAACTTATCTGCCTGAATCAACATCTGAACCTTACTCATCCCGGGCTATATTGTACAGTGCGCTCTACACTGTACAGTACTTTGATCTGCATGGCATTTTGATTTTTACCCCACAGAATACCACAGCATACCTGAAAGATGATGTGGGGGACCATCAGAGGACTAAGACTTTCAGTTCTCTGCACTGGGGGAGAGAGCACTGTGTCAGCATCAAGGTAGAGGGCAATGGAGCTCTTTCCAAAAGCAGTGTATCCCACAAACAGTGTCTAGTGCTACCAGAGCAAGGTAAGAAAAACATTATAATGATGATGCACAGTTAAGAGACAGCAGCATTGAACAAGAGTTATCATTTAGGTTTGTTTTGTTGATTTATTTGCCCAAGTAAAAGAAAACACAAAAAATTACATTAATAATACATTAAAAGATTGAAAAATACTTTTAGCTGGTGAGATAAAAAGAAAAACAAATGGCTTTACAAAGACATCTCAGCATGAAAAGACATAGAACAATGTCAACTAAAATTGGATTTTAACGCCGACTAATAATTGTATGTGCCAAAAATAAAATAAACATGAAATACGTAAATATGTTAATTGCTGCTAACAGGCATGGCACACAAAAGAATAGTTCAACGTTTTGGGAAATATACTTATTCCCTTTCCTGCCGAGAATTTATAAGAAGATCGATATCACTCTCATGTCTGTGCGCTAAATGTAAGGCTACAAAGCAGCTGGTTAGCTTAGCTTAGCATAAAGACTATAAACAGGGGGAAACAGCTAGCCTGGCTCTGTTCAATGGTAACAAAATCTGCCTGTCCACACCTCAAAAAGCACAGTAATTAACACATATCTTGTTTGTTTAATCCAGCACAAAATCCCCCATTAAACTGCAACGTGTTGTTTTTTTCACTTTTTTGTTCCTCCATTTATTTCTGCCAAGCTAAGTTAACCAGCTGCTGGTGGTAGTTTTATATTTACCATACAGGAATGAGATCTTTTTGTACAATCTTCTCATCTAACTCTTGGCAAGAAGCGTATTTCCCAAAATGTCAAACTAATCCTTTAA
The DNA here is from genome assembly GCF_020085105.1 of Siniperca chuatsi. NCBI lineage: Eukaryota > Metazoa > Chordata > Actinopteri > Centrarchiformes > Sinipercidae > Siniperca > Siniperca chuatsi. Next base: position 18,009,795 of record NC_058048.1, on the reverse strand, counting down.
GCCTAAATTTAAAGTTTGTGAGAAACTAAGATTGTACAATATAATACAGGTTTAAATCTAGAGCTTTGGGGAAAGCCTTTCACCTATAACAACCTCACTCCTATTAAACTTTTTCCTATTTTTGTTCCTTCCAGAATGGTTCATAATTGCTGTGTCATCCCTATCTATACTGGGTGTGCTGGCCTTCGTTGCTATCATGGCAACCACCTTCCTGTGTTACCTGAGACGTCCAGAGAAAACACCTGCTGCATTGGTAAGTGTATTGGGAGGAATTGCAGTCTGTGCAATATTGTACTGTCAACTATGTGGAAAACGGAACCAAAAGTTGTCAAGAAGATAGAAAGAAAAAGCAAAAGGAGATCACAACCTTGGTTGTAAATATCCCTTTGCATCACTTTCTTGATGTTAGCCTTGCTGAGATGTTTCAGTTGGTCATAACTATAAATAACGTTTAAAAGTGACTTCATAAAACATAATTAATAATACAACAACCTCTTCTACTCTCTTCTCACCCCAGAAATCCCCTGTAAGTGGCTGGCTCCCACTCTCTGTTGGAGAAGGGACTATGGAGGTTGTTACAGACAAAGGATGGTTCCTGTCCAGTTACAGAACAGAAGTGAAAAACTGTGTCAAAGACCCAGTGACTCATGTTACGGTAACAGAGGGCAATGAAGAGGACAGGAGGACAAGCATGGACAGTGGGGTCAGCATGGAGTCCAACTCTGCCACAAACATCGGAGGACGTCCTCCAATGAGACAAGAGGACAGTGGCTGTGGGAGCTTGGGCGGACCAGAGAGCTCCACAAGCAGTCAGACAGATTACCCGAGGCAGGATGGGAGGACTGATACCGACATAGCTAGGAAGAGGGAGGATAGTGGGGTGGGGCTCGGCTGCCAGCTCGATTCTTCTTCCATGAATCTGGATGGACAGGACATTGGGTCTCTAAAGGAAGCTGTTGCTGGGGGTAATTATCGCAGCCAGAGCCCCTCTGCTGTGCAGGTTCATGTCTGTGATGACGAGGAGATGTTTAAACAGATGCTTCCTGGCTCAATTTTGGCCGAAGTGGTCACAGGCTACAGGGCTGGACCTCAATCGTGTATTTGCTCAGGAGCAGGTCAATGCACTTGGTGCCATAAACAAGACCATTATGGAACTGAAGTTATCAAACAATACAAAGCTATGTGTATTGACAATGGACTACTGAGCGGCAAATGTGATTTTGTGAACTCTTACAAAAGGGGGTTTGCATTTTCAAGTTATTCTAAAAAAACACAAATGGACACTGTCACAATGGATGACTTGGAAACAACTTTTATACAACTGGGAGAGACTTTCCCTCTGCTAACAGCTCTATCACAGGTGCCCCTAGTGGAGGGAGGACAGGACTTCAATATGAACGATGTGTCCCTCTCTCTTTGTGACGTACAGCTCAAAACTGACTGATAAACTGCGGCATGCAACAATGCTATTTATAAAATCATGCTGATGTAACCTGCATGAGTGCTATACTGACACAATAAACTCCCTTTTCCCACATGACACACCGTCTGAATTATGACATAGAAGCCTGAGATAGTATTTGGGGAGTAGAAATGCTCCAGTATTGAAAATCTGAAGGAAAAAGGGGGAAACAGAGCAAGCAACAGGCTATAATTGAACATAGGAAGGAAAAAGAGGTTAGACCACACAGCTGTTGGCTGGTAGCTGTTGGTTTAAGTCTCAGGAGCTTCTAAAGATGGCAAATGCAACATCAAAGATCTTATTCAACCCTGTCTCACTGGGTATATTTACAATGGACTAAAATACAATATGCCGGAAGTGAAACTGGTGTGGGGAGCCCTGCAGAGAAACGGTTTGACAGTTACGTGCTTTTGGACATTTCATAATGTCTTCCTGCCTCTCATCTCTGCTAACAACGATACCCTATGCTTTTAATCCACCCTTAAAGTTTCTGAAAAGTTTTTTTTTTCTTGCCACTATTTAAGTATTAGACTAAGTAAAATACTTGGGAGCCACTTTAAAGTGAATTAATTTCTCACTCGTCATTAATATTGTCAGATCATTTCTTAATATATCGTCATTCCACAAACTTTTGCAATATCAGGTGGTGTCAAACAAAGGCAGAATTGAGGAGCAAATATTTCTTTCCTCATTTTCTATTATGTGCAGGGCATTTCGTTACATTTCGTTATTTCGTTACAGATTCTTTTCATGTTCTCTGACTCAACAAGTGACATTCATAAGTCTTAAACTGCAGCCCTGTCCTTCAGCTACTTTCCTGTTTAAAATATTTATTTTTAAAAAATTATTTATTGTGTATTACTGTAAATATATGTGACTCTGCTCTTCTAGATGTGATTAAAAGAAACTGTCTCACTGGAATGTTCTGTAAATTTCATACATTCACAAAAAAACACAACCAGGAAACAAATGGCATGCTGTTTATTAAAGAAACCATGACTCAAAGAAACCAGCAAACATGAGGAAAACCCTGAAACAACAGAGTGATACCTACTGGAAAATAAACAGTACATATCAGTTATCTGTACATGGGATCCCCATATGTAAATCGTGAACAGGAACCAGAGCAGTGGTTTTGAAGCTTCTAAACTAAGAAACACTTCCTCTTTCAGGCTGGTTTAAAAAAGTCCCGCTTCACATTGTCAACAGGGCTGACTTTCCAGGTACTCAACATTTACCTCAGTGAAATAATATCTTCACATTAGCTGTTGGGTAAATGCTACTCTATTGGGATGAAGTAGATATCTGGCAGTGGTAGGAAAATCATGTGGCCTACTTCCCCATGTGCAGCAGTACAAGGGAAGTGAGACAACTTTTGGCTAATGCTGAAGGTTGAGAAAAAAAAATCCTTCTTCAAACTGCAAAGTATCACATGTTACAGTATGTGTCCACTGATGATCACCAAACAGGTCATCGTTCATTCAAAGCTCACACTTCTTCTTTTATCACTACATGTTTGGCTGGATTAACCTGTTAGGAGGCTCTCGGGTAAACATTTTCTTTTGAGCATCTATTGATCCCCCACCTACCACCCTCTGTATGTACCCTCCAAGTTCCCATTATGTCTAGTGCTAACAGTACTCCCATGCTAGAATAATACTTTTTGTGCTACTTAAGCACAAGGTAATTTGATTCAACACAAAGCTCCGAAAATTAGATTTTGATGCAGGGTCCCTCTACAAGAAATGGTCAAAAAAATAGCTAATTACCTATCTTAGTTCACATTGTAGCCTACTTTAGAGGTCAAATTCCACAACAAATTTGCAATTAATTACTAAAACAAATGGTTGTATTTTTGTAACACAAATTACCAAAACCAACTGATACGCGGTGAACCTGGGGCTTTTGGAGCTCCTCAGGGTCTATGAAGTCAAGACTTCTGCCTTGACTTCATGACAGGTTGTTCTTCCTGCTGAAGCTAGATTTATACTTTTGTATTAAATGACTGCCCTTAATGCAGAAGCATAAATCCAGCCGCGGCTACATGTTGGGCTCTGAAGCTTTGCCATAGGCCAAGCCATAGCTGACATGAGCCTCTTCAAGACTGTGACCACATGTTGTGGTTACAGCGGCTACAGAGACATCATGTGATTGACTGTTTGTGTTTTCTGATACCAGTAGAGACTGTTCACACTGAATAAAATATGAAGCATGTTGTGAAAAGGCTAAATTATCTTTTATTTTTCAGAAACACACATCAAGCAGAGCTAATTCCGCTGCAAACCTTCAGCTCACCATGACCACCACTTTCCATCACAGTGAATGAACATACGGTACATAATAGTTCCATATTCAGTAATGAAACAAGATGGACATTTCCACCGGCACTTGTATCAAAGAGTCAATTAAACAATGTAAACAGTCACTGTGGGGAATAGAATAATGACCTAATCACTTCTGATACACCAGTTTAGTGTTGCGGTGGTGCTATTAACGGGAGAAATCAAATTCTCAACGATACATCAAAACATACACCGTAGGTATCTAAGTCAGGACTCGTGCTAACCCCTTATGTCAAGTATAAATCCAATTTAAGTGAGGAAAAAAGTAATACTGTTACCCATTGCTGAGGCCCTAAAGGTTGTGTGGCAATTAGTGCTAATTTGATTAATTCATTTATTTGGTTATATTCACCACTAAAGCACATAAAAACTGAAATGATATGGGTCTTAAAAGGCGGCTTCTGCATTTTTACCTAATCTCGAGGCCCTGTGTCAAAATCTGGATTTAAAGCCTTTCATATGTTAGTTGTTATTACGCTTACAAGGTGCATATTCCTAAATACATTTGTGCACACAAAGCACAGCCAGCCTGGGGCAGTTGATTTCTGGGATTCTGCGCAAAATATAATGAAGCTGCTATGTGTAGTCTGGTGATTGCTCTTTACCAGATAAGCCAACACAATACATACACGTTGCACAGAATAGGGGCCACTTTACAGGTTAATCTGGCCTGTTACCCACAATAGTGTAACTATTTCACAGATTGCATTGGAACTGGACACTGTGTTTAGAATTTGCCAAATTAATCAGTGATATTGATACATGAACTAAATACTTAAATCAAATTAGACTGGCTCCAATCAAATTTCTGTGTGCTATTTTGAGGGTAAAAGATCTCAGTAACCAAGAAGAAAAAGTTGATCTGTGCATTGACATCTGGCTTCATCACTCATTTCAGTCTGTGGCACAGCGCTACAATTGATGCATATCCAATGATCAGTGACTGCCAGTAGCTCAGCACGAGTTAATTCAGATTGTGCTCAGCCACAACATATTGTAAATCAGCACAGCTGCAGCTATTATGGATTCATCACATTTCAGAAATGGAAATGGCAACAGTAATCTATCAGAGAGAGCTATTAATGTGTGAAAAAAGTGCTACTGCAGTGTACTTTTTGAAAAACATGATATGTAGTTTGGAAACCAGATCGAAGTAATTTCACCCAGATTAAAAGAAGTTTTGTGGAGATTCACAACTGAGCAACATTTACAGGAAGTGTTTTGTACCAGCTAGCCATAGGAAAGTGGTATTTCTTACCTTTGACTAACTGGCTTGAATTTGCCTTTCATGACCAAGGCACTGTGACAACAGACTCAACTTTTTAATTTTAATGTTTGATCTCTTAATATAATTACAAAAGGAAGAAATGCAGAGAAAGGTTTTTAAACATTGCAGACCCACAAGTGGATCATCATTGCCATTTACATTGATGTGCTGTAAAATATGGCATCAGTACACAGAGGGGAACTTGAAGTCATCATAAATAACTTCAGTTACAGTCATGAAAAAACTTTCTAACTTTTATTTTTGTGTTGTGCACATCTAAGTTATGACTGTTTTTGACTGAATAGAAAAGTTGACCTTTATTCACCTTATTGTAGGCAGCTCATTTCAGAAAAACATCAGATACAGAGAAACATGTTTTAGTTTCATTAAAGGAAAAAGTATGAGACATTAGTTCCGTCAGCCATAGAAAGTATCAAAAAGGAGGTAGATATGTGACTTTGGAGGGAAGTCACCTGCAGCTTACAAGAAAACTGATCTGCCTGGTTGTTGTGGTTGAGCTGTTGATATTCTGCCTTCGCCTCTTCTCACCAGCAGCAGAATGCATTTGTTTCTGTGTGTGTGTGTGTGTGTGGGGGGGAGATACTCAAATTTGTACCACGAGAAGCCACATGTTAAACTGAGACAGTTCTCATAACAAATAGCAAAACTGACAAAAGTGAAATTGCAAGAAAATATATGGTATATCTACATGTATATTCCACATTATTTTTAATTAATTCTTTTACATTGTCATTAAAATGACATAATAGTACAACTTTGCATACACAGTAGCATGTAATGCCCCTCTTTCTGTTTCAAGACAAAGTGGGCACTTCTGTTTTCAAGACAATTCTAAAATTCAAAGTTGGCTAAGAGGCAGTTGACATGGTCCGTAAAGCATGACATCACAAAAACGTTATGTAAAAAAATGTATGTAAAAAAATGTATGTAAAAAAAACATGGTAAATTCCCTTCTCAGTATTCAGGTTAAAACATCAACATGAATTGTAGCAGCAAAATAAAAACAAGAACAGAGAACATACATGCTGAAAACAAGATGGGTGACGCATAGGAAAGTGGCAGACAAGGGGTGTGCCTTCTGTCACAGTGGTTGCCAGAATCAACTGCCATCAGCAGCGTCATTTCATGACACTGCTGATGGAGAAGGGAGGCAGAGACTTCTTTAAGCTGACTTTGCTGTAGATAGAGAGATCAAACACACCAAGCTTACCCATGCAACCATGAAGCAATTATGTATGAGGAAATAAAATGTTGTATGTGAAAGGCCTGAGAGGAAAAATCCACTTACGTGAGCACTTTGTCTTTCAATGACGGCTCTATAGAGGAATAAAAGGAGACAGAGTGAAAATGCATTTCTATATGACAATAGCATGACAGATTCATCATATTGTAGTCTTAAAAGGGTCTTTGGATTGTTAAGAGTAACCAGGTCGATGAGATGTTGCTGTTGGACTTCTTAAATGTAATTTTTCAATGCTGTGTGCATGACAAATTCCATTCACTTCCATTGTATTGGGGAGGCAGCAGAGACACATACCTGAAACCTGGGCAGATAAAACTTTGCATGGCTCAATACCCTAGATGTAAGCTAGAAAGTATGTTTTTTTTGTTTGTAATTTGGGTGAAATGACTCATTAATGCCCCACTCACCCTTTTTTTTGCAGCACTTTTTGCATCTGTGCTTGCAGCATAATTGTACAATGGCAATGGTGAAAAGGATCGCCAGGATCCCAAAGCCCACGGCAATCCCGACTGCCGTTGAGTTTACCCTGCTCCCTGCAAACACAAATACAGAGAGGTAATTAGATTACAGCCGTAGATTAACACATTTTCACAGATCACCTTACAAGCATTCGAAGAACAATAAACAAGTCAACTGAATGACAAAAAGGTTATTTTTGAATTTTACAGGGTATACATAAATTATTACCAACTGAAATAGTCGTCTGTCTGGCTGCCTGGGCCTTACTGGATCAATATATATCTGTTCATTATGAATGAATATTCACTCTGATGAAATGAGATTGTGAAATCAATCTCTGGGAAAGATGATGGTTCTGCCTTCATTAGTAGTCTTTGGAGAAACACTGAACTGACAAGTGAGGAGGGAGTTTAAGAGACAAAAATACAGCTGGCACATGACGCAAACAGCTGAGATTATTATTATATTGTCCTTTCATTTTCTCTCTTTACTGCATAAGTATCAGCAGCAGCAGATGGAAAACTATTTATACAACTTAACTTTCTAAATTTGATTTACTCTGTCGTACCTTACATTTCAACCAATGGCTATACTGTACACGTACATGCAGTAATGACAATAGTAACTGGCCATGCAGATTTAAAAGACTTTCAAAAGTTCTAAGTTGCCAGCCAACACAATGAGAAGAGCTATTTATGGTTACAGGAAATAAGCAGAGCTCAATGACTGTGAAATGTACAACAAGCAAGCCAACAAAACATTAAAAGACACTTAATCCAATACAGCAGGAACAGCAATGTTGTAAAAGTAAAATACTAAAATAAATCCGAATCACTATGCAGAGCAATTTTTTGAAAGTTGTTTGTGTGCGTCACAGTCACTGTAAACATAATTTAAATCTCAACTGAAAGATTCTTACCACCATTCCCCATAGCTGACTAGCCGGGATGACCAATGTTATCTCTTGTCTGTCTTCTCCTGTCCTCCCTGACCCACTTACTTGACTTTAAATCAGTCTTTATGAAATTATTTGTCTTGACTGCGAAGAACCAAAACAGAGTACTCTCTCTTCTTCCTTCTTTGCCTATGTCTGCCTGTCCATGTCCCCATGCCAGTCATTCTTTTAAACCAGTCCATCATCTTTGTCTACCTTACCCATCCCCCCATTATTAGAATGTTAGAACAAAGTGGATCCGACGACCTATCGTTCTTACATGGACGGTCATGCATAGCAACCCTTGCTTTACAAATTCACTCTGGAGTACTTTGAAACTGGGCAGTATAACAACTTTTCAAAAGACATTCACCCTTTTGTATGACAAAACAGGAAACTCAAACACAACCAGAAACTCTGACATTGTGGTCTTATTAAGCCTCGGGACAACTATCTTAAACTTTTCACTAAGTAAATACCCTTTTTTTGTCCCTCAGGTTCCCATAGTTCCAGTTGCAGCCTCTCCTTTTCCTCTCTATAACAAATCATTAACAGACAGCCAGGTAACAACACCTGAATCAGGTGGTGCACGGGGACTCCTGCTGGATGACTGAGTTACTACACCTCTTCATCATCGTTTAAACCAAATTTAATGCGGGTTGGAAAGAGTACCAAAACATCTGGCTCAAAAATAAGTAATCCTACTTTTTACACTGACTCGAAAAAATTCACTGAAAATGTATGGACAGTTTTTTTATCATATAACATAAGCAGATACTAGCTCCTGCCTCCCAATAAGGAGATCGTGGGTTCGTGGGATCGATTCCCGGACCAGACCAACATCACACAATCTCTCTGGGTGGAGTCTGCATGTCCTCCCCGTGTTACCGTGGGTTCTCTCCGGGTTCTCCGGCTTCCTCCCACCGTCCAAAGACATGCATGTGTAGGTTAATTGATAACTCTAAATTGCCCGTATTGAATGAATGTGAGAGTGAATGGTTGTCTGTCCTTGTCTGTGTCTGTGTTAGCCCTGCGACGAGTTGGCCACTGTCCAGGGTGTACCCTGCCTAAGGCCCAAAGTCACTGGGATAGGCTCCAGTCACCCGCGACCCCTAACGGGACCAAGCGGTAGAAAATGGATGGATGGATAAGCAGATACTATCTTGTTGTTGCATTTGAAGGGTAGATGGGTAGATTTCTTGAGTGCCTCCCACTCACACAATTGTACATCATTGAACACATGGAATTACCCACAATCAGTCACTATATTTTAGAATATATCAGGGGAAAGTACTGTAGTCACTCATTCCAGGACTGAATTAAAGTAAAAGACCTGCATTCACTTTTATGATTAGGTATAAATTGTCTTAAAAGTTTTGGGATTCATTTTGAAAGCTTGTCTCTTTCTCAGATTTTCATGATTGTTGGATGAACATGTGATAAGTGTATTAAACCTGGTAGCCGGTCTAACAAATAAAAGAGTTTTACCCTTTAAAAGAGGAAAATTATATATGAGAACAATGTGGTTGTCATGACAGTCGTGCAATGATTAACAATCACCACAAACTTTAATGTACAAAACTAATGTATCTTAGTAAGTAGTACCATTCACAATATGTTTTCAGTTCCGAGGGATGAAAAGTTTCCTGTTATTTAACCTGTGTGGGCGTCACACTCTGACATCACATTTAATCACAGAACATGAACCACAAAATGCGTTAAAAGGATACACAGCTGCCTTCCAATTACTAACATGTATTTGTACGGGTGACTGCATGTCTTATACTGATAAAAATGAGTTCTTGTACTGGTAAATACTGCTGTTAGGCAGAAATGAATATGCCTTTGACACCTCTAAAGTCATCTGAAATTTAAGTTGAATTGAAGTTCCCCCTTCCATCCACCACATGATTTGAAACTATCTCAACTTGTTTCTAAATTACATTCTGGTGTTGGTATGGATGCTGGAAGGAAACCTATTTCTCTTGAACAGCAGCAAATGAGTGCAGAGAAATTGGGGGTGTCTTCTTACCACTTATAAATCATAATTTAACAAGTCCTCCATTTCTCATTTTGAAATATCTCAACAACTATTGAATGGATTGCCATGAAATTTTGTCCTGACATTCATGGTCCCAAGACGATGCATCCTAATAACTTTGGTGATCCTCTGACTTTTTCTCTATTGCCACCATCATGTCAAACTTTTAATTTGTCCAATACTTTGGTTTATGAACAAATACCTGCAAAGCTAATGTCATTCATAAGCCTCATCTGTACTTGTACTGTGTTTAGTGCTAATTAGCTAATTAAGATGGTAGTGGTGAATGTAAGTTCTTTCTTGACCCTTGGGAACAGTATATGTAATGAAATAATCTAAACTCAACGGTCCACTCACTAGTTTTTAGAGGAGTAATGAGGAGTCTTGCACATGGGAATCCATATTCTAAGGCCTTTCATCAAAACAGAATGATGCCAATGTTGTCTTTGTCCCTTAGGCATCCTATAGTGTAACGTGATCAAAAGCAGTTGGATTATTTTGCAAAAGTTAAGTTAGTTCATCGTGATCCGCCTGCTCTGCAATAAAAATGGAAATGCATGCTTTCTTCACAATCAAGTCTGGTCCATAAAAGCCATATTAATTTGTAATCTGAATTTGATATAAGACAGTAAAACCCGGAGGGTAAACTTAAACCTTTAAGATGGGTAACGATTCCTTTATGTATACTGGTGCCATAGAATGGATATTTATCTGCTTTAATTAAAAAGGAGTCAAATCCCACGTTAAGCAATAGAAGCTTGATTGTATTCAATAGTATATGTTGTTTTATGTTTTAATTCTAATTTACTGATATCTGCATCTGCAACAATGTCATATGTTGTCTTTTATGATTTCTTTTTTTGGTGTCTATACCTTTTTCCTGGTTTCTGAAAAAAAATCTTATGAATTGTTTATTCATATAATATAATTTTCCAGTTGTTTTAGCTCCTATTCTAAGCTTATTCACTTTATTTCAGAGTCTTACAAGAGATGCCAGCAGGCAATTAGCTTAGCTTAGCATAAAGACAGGAAACAGGGTGAAACAGCTAGCCTGGCTCTGTCCAAAGGTAAAATAATCCAGCTACCAGCACCTCTAAAGCTCACTAATTAACACATTATATTTCTTTTGTTAATCACTACAAAAACTGAAGTGTAAAAACAAGTTGCGGTTTTACAGGGGGGGGGGGACTTTTTCTTGACTTCCCAAAGTCTTATTATCAGATTTCTTTTTACCTTTGGACCGAGCTAGGCTAGCTGAACTCACTTAACACAGAGAGAAGCTAACCATCCTGCTGTAGCTTTATATTTAGCATACCGACATGAGAGTGCTATCGATCGAACAATTCCTTAAATGTCAGACATTCAGTGTCTGGCTCCATCTTGACAGGCTAAATGTTTGGTGGATCTGTGAAAACACAAGGAAAAACATGAAAATAAATCCATGCAGACTGTATACCTGACAAAGTCTAATATGTTTTATTTCAGAAATATACTAAAAGCTCAGTAGAATTATAGATGAAATACACAAATTATTAATAGTGGGTCAAAATATCAATTTTCATAAATGTAGCCTATACCTTTGTGTCTGTGTGTTCATGAGGTGAGCGGTAACAGTAAGCAGAGAAAAAAATATTTTCAAGAAATCTTTGGGGATTTCTTGGTAATATGGCAGCAAATTACCATCACATCACACAGAGAAGTGTTACTGATCCTCTTTACAGTGTTTAAGGCAATAATAGATTATCAGGTTGCAAAGCCCTCTATCTATGATGATATCATCTATCACCATGTCATGATTACTGGATTGCTGCAGAAAACTTAAGTTGAATAACCTGATATAGTTCATATTTCTCAGCAGACACCAGAAAAAACACTTCCTTATACTGTAAATCCATTAAGTGAATATTGTCGGTGAGGTGAGACAGGCGGCAACTGACACAATGACACCATTAAAGTGTCATTGTGTTCCCAAAGGACAGTGACGCAGGACTTGAATCGTGGGATTTTTGTTGATCGTTTCTGGAATATCCACACAATTAAACCTCATGATACAATTGGAATGCTAGATAACATATTTTGGAATTAAATATATAATACATTTTGGACAGAAATTGTGTATTACCACAGACATTCTTGGTGGAGCTTGAATGCCTCTTTGTTTTTTGTCATGTTTGTTTTCCCCTCTCTTTCTTTTGTCCTATAGCCAGGAAATGTCATACATGTTTTCGAAAGTCAATTTTTTAAATTACTCTATATAACCTAAAAGATATCACACAACTGACCTGAATAGCATTAGCTTGAAAATAATTTTGCCTTTTGAGACACTTTTCTTTTGAATTTGAAATTTCTAATATTTGGTCCATTTTCAAAAAAGGAAAACCAGTTTTGTTAAAAACATGCAAACAATGTGGGTTTCCCAGATGGGATAACATACATTCTTTAGAGTCCAGGGAACATGAAATGTGAAGGTGTTAATTATTAACCAGTTATTTTTCAAGCTGCACTTCCCGTAACGTTTCTCAAGCTTAATATCAAGTTTCACAAAATACACACCTGTGTGGACAAAGAAAGGGTTTGGGTGCCTTGACTGGTGGGGAGATAGTTGTGTAATGGCTTTGATGGTAAATTGAGGCATTGAGGCGGTGTGCCTATGTGTGTGTGTGTGTGTGTGTGTGCGTGTGTGAGATAGAGAGAGGGAGAGAGAGAGAGAGACACATAAAAGTTGTTAGTCGTGGAAGTGGAGGGCAGAGGTGGGATAAAGGAACTCTGTAGGGTGTTCCCTGTTGAAACAAAGATCGGTTGAGAAACTCTTCAGAGAAAGATGCTGAATTTTGCTCACTAACCTTCAGACGCTTTTGTGACAAGGAGTGACAGTTACTTCACAGGTGAGGAAGAGTACAGTGTGTATGAGGAATGATGCCTGTTTGTGTGTAATCATGATCTCTTTTTAATTACTTCTGCTTTTTTCAAACTCTAACCATCATGGCATCTTGAGAACTAATGTTATCACACTTCTTTGGCAACAAAATCATTGTATGGGAGAACAGAAGAATGAAAGGCATGCTGTAAGAGTGGTAGATGATTTTTACATATGTGGTGGTGTTTTACAAACTCAGCCAACTCTGAAAAGAACTTTGATCTATCTCTAATCAAGTTTTCTACTAAACTTTAGTGAACCACAAGTCTGATAAGGATGCATAATGAAGGAAAGGTCCAAATTCTAGTGTTATCCACCACAAATAAAATAGTTTCAACATTTTCCAAAGATGCTGTTAGGGGATAAGTAATACAATTGTTTGAACATACTTTCAATGGAGTGGTTTTAACTCTTAGTTGGCACATATTATTAATTATACTGTGAATACAAAAATCATAGCAATAGCCATGCATGAATCTGTTAATATGTAACCCATCTGGACTATTAACTGTTCGGTAAGTCGGCTGTCTATTTAGTTGTCCTTGAGTCCACCCAGTTTAAAAAAAAACAAAAAAAAACTCAACAGCAGCAACAGGTGGTTTCATTGACAAAGAAATGAAGCATAATGAACATTCAGTTCATTTCATCAGTCTGATATGGACTGTGTTTGGCTGTCGTGCTGTGAATGCAGTTTGACTCAGCAGAACAATAAAAGATTAGAGCCAAACAAGGGCTTACAATAGATTTCTTAGATCTCTACACTATATTGACTTTAACTAAGCTCCAGAGTGGAGCCTCTAAATGTCTTGACAACTTTATGGCAACCTGAATATTAACAAGGTTAACAGAGGTTATTGGCTGAAAGAGACCTTGTGTGTTGAACATTCAGAGGTGAAACCAGAACCTCAAACCACTCAAAAAGCTCTATGTATAGTATCTATACCTGCATACCTTACCTACCCATCTACACATCTATCTATTTTTGCATATACTGTATACTCTAAGATAACTGTTGAGTCCATAGACCAAAATGTATGAGTGAGGAAAGGTTGGGAGTGAGCTTTAAGGTTCATTGCACTTAATTGTCCAGGTCAAGCAACACAATCAGCTGCTGTTTCTAACAATGGCTCTTTCTCTTCAGCCAACCTTACCAGTCTTTTTTCTCACATCAGGCTTTTTTATCCCCTCAGTTGTCTATGCTCAGTGTCCCATAACATTCACAGTGGCTTAATTTTTTGAAGCACTGACATAGTGACCACAGTGGTGATTGAGTGTATCTTTAAAGGGTAATTTAACAGAAATGTTCTCCTGTATTGTTTTCTATGGGTTGAAACATTCAGACATTTTCGCTTCTAGCCACAATCCAATCAGCGATGTCAAAACAGGTTTTTTTTTTGTTTTTGTTTCGGGTTTTTATTTTTTAATCAGAGCCAGTGACATCATGACTTAGGTGTGCCTACAACTGCAGCATTCTTGCACAATTTACAGTAATCCATAGAAAGTATTTGTCTGACGTGCAATTCAGTTTTCAATTAACCTTTAAGTCTGCATAGATTAAAGGGCATACTCAAAATATATTTTCAGCCTATTACAATTTTAGCTCTATTGAATCTATCTAACGATTGCCAGAAAATTTTGTACCGACATTCACGGTTCTCAGAGGATGAATGCTACTGACTGGTGATTCACTGACTTCTTGTAGCACCAGCATGAGGTTGACATTTTTGTTTTTTAGTGTAATGTCTCAACAGATATTGGATGGATTGCCATGAATTTAAGTACAGAAATTCATGTTCTCCTCAGGATGAATTGTAACAACTTCGGTGATCCCCCTCATAGCCACTAGCATGGCTATAGACTGCAGGACATTGAGTGTATTTGTCATATTCCTGTTATGCTCATGCTATGAGAAGTGTCATGGCATGAGTCACTATGATGTCAAAAACGGACTCCTGACTGATACCAACTGGTTTCTCATTAGCCTGTCAAAACAGAACAGGTGACAAAAGACACACACCTCAGCCTCAGGTCATAATACTACACTCACACACCACACACATTTAACTTCATGTTGTGTCTGGGTTTGTGTGTGTTAGTGCGTGCATACTGTGCCACGTAAAATGTGAGGTGCAAAGAGGCACTAGAGAGGAGCGAAGGAGTATAGGACACAAAAGGGGGCAAAAAAGAGATGGTGTGCTTTATGTCCAGAGGGTTTCAAAAGTTTGGAGTGGGAGGATGTGTGGGAGGAGGGACAAAACTGAGGAAGGCACACAGGTAGGGAGAGACAGAGAACGAGATAGAGAGAGGAGGGTTCAAGTGTCAGGTTACCTGGAATACTTTTGTTTTGTTTGGCTTTGTCAGCAGGGCTTGGTTATTTAAAAACAGCTTTCTCTGAATCTTCAGAGCGTCAAAACACATCGCTACACACCAACACTCTTTATTACAGCCCTGGGCTTTCAAAGAGGGACAAGTCAGGCACCCTTCAAGCCGGATTCAGTTACAGTGCTGTAGAAAGAAAAGAAGGCGAGAGAGAGACTAAATCAAACCAGGTTTTGAAGTTTAAGCCAGAGGAGAAGGAGGGTGAGAGGAAGAGGACGAAGGACATACAGGGGACAGTGAGTTACTGGGAGTCCCACCTCCAGGGAGGGAGGGCAGTGTTTACTCTGTGCCCCGTGTTGGATGAGGTGCATCTAGGCCTTACCAAGACAGACAACTACATCATGTGGGTGAGTGCAACTGGAAGTAGAATCAACATATTCAATGAGAATATCAATAACAAGTCAGGTCACTGGTTTGCCTTGGAGGGGCCATTTGAATATCATCATCACTGTATATCCTGGTAATGTGTTTATCATACTGTGGTACAAAGACACACTGTCATACTAAATGTACTCTGTGTTTGCTTACTTGCTCAACCAGTGGCAGCCTCTGATGCAGGTAGGAACATTTTAGGTTCATAATGATCCAGCTGATACTCATTAGTTTTATTTGACTTGTGTGGAAATAACAGTTTTGAGTTTATTTTTACCTGTATATTAAACTAGATAGCAAATTTTTTTCAGAATGTATGTGTGCACCACCCACCTCCTTATATGAATGAGTGTGGACCTGCTTGTGTGTTGCAGCCTACTCAACACTAACTATAGTCTGCACTACTGCCGATGTAAATGCGCCTCTGAATATCTAAACGTGTGCGGACAGCACTGGTCTAAATCTCTGCCTCTGGTTAAAGCTTGTCCAACATGTCACGCGTAGTTTCTCAAAAGCCCTTTTGTGAACGTTTCAGTTTAGAGGAATATAATCCAACAAAGCTGAGAAGCAGCAAGGGGAACACCTCGTTTGAACAAAAGGTTTACCGTGTCTTTTATCTGTTAAGGCTGCTGGAGCAGTTCCCACTAACAATGGGGTAACTCACTCAAAAAGAAACAAAATCAGGTTTAACACGTTATCTGTTAATGTAGAAGTAAGACGTGAGAGATAATGCTCAGCTACATGATTGCTACATGACTGTTTTGAAATATTGCTTTGGCTCATAGAATGGTTTGTTAATCACCAATGACGACATTTCCATTTCCAAGAAGGCACTATCATCATACGTCTTTGAAAAACTTGGAAAAAAACAAAACTTTTCAGGTATGTGTTTGTCCACCCTCGGTAACATGACTTTCTTTAACCATCTTTCTGGTTTCCCAAGTTGGATGCACCTCCCACGTTTTCCGCCTTTATTCGTTGCTCACTTATTCAACTCATGTCATCTGTATACAATTAGGTGATGATGGTTTCCCCTAATGTTTTTTTTTCTTTTCACTGAGATGTCTGCAAGCCGGAATCAGTGATGAGTGTGATTCTTTTGAGGATGTGTGTTAATCGGCACATGTTAAAAATTTTATTATTAGTTTACAAAGAGGGATCACTATTATGTAGGTTTTATTAACTATTTTTTAGGCTTTGTTCTGTATGGAATTAATGTTACTTGACTTACAAAAAACTCTCAAAAATAAGAATGAGTCTTCAATCTTTTGGGGAAATTGAGAAGAGAGGGTATCTCAGAATCACCTTACTAACTGTTACATAAAGTATATGGCCATAAATTGATTGTATGAAACAAAATAGCATTTTTACTACAAGTGAGTACAACTCACATGTAACATACCAAAGTGCTGCAGGGCTTAATGAACACAAGTGAAACAAACTTGTTTCAATGTAAAGAGAAATCTGAGAGAGATTTGACGACACGACATGTAGAGTAAAGTACAAAGTGTCTGGGTCTTTGACGTATGTAGCTTTTATGCTTTAAGTTGGACGTGACTGCTTGAAGTGCTGTCTTATAAGAGATGTCTCGGGGAGTTTCTCAGCAAAACAGTCTCGGCCAGCATGGCTGATTCATAGCAGGATAAAGTGAGCGCTCTTCCAAAAAAAGAAAACCTGCCTAACAACATTCTTTGCCCCTCTCTCTTTATAGGGTCTATACACTTTGCTTGATCCTTGCATTTGACTGTGGCCATGAAACAGCTGCATCAGCTGTTATTTTCACAGAGCTGATCTTTCAGAACCTCTCTTTTGAGTACTTCCTTTAATAGACCTAACTACAGCAGAGAAATATACAAATGAGGGAATTTACCCAATGCTTTAAAGCAGAAGAGAAAATTAGAGAACAGTATATAACAATGTTCCCCATTAGCTTTGTTTAGCTATGATTCTGGCAATTCCTTATTTAGTAATCTAAGATTCTGTACTAGATGTTTTTTTAACAAACAAA
The DNA here is from genome assembly GCF_020085105.1 of Siniperca chuatsi. NCBI lineage: Eukaryota > Metazoa > Chordata > Actinopteri > Centrarchiformes > Sinipercidae > Siniperca > Siniperca chuatsi. Next base: position 17,992,350 of record NC_058048.1, on the reverse strand, counting down.
GTATCAACTAACATATATACTGTAAATGTGTTTGTTGTTCAAACAATGAATGAAAAGCTGTGAGGACAAGACCAAGGGAAGAACAGCAGGTAGACAAAAGTGCTCTTCAAACCGTCAGTCAGTAACTATATACCATCTGCTGAAATCTTTCAAATAGGCCAGTCAGCAGCCTTACTGATGTGATACTTGAGCTATAACACTACAGGATGTGTTTGCCTTTGATGAATAAGTACACATGGTACACTATCTATCTGACAACTACAGGAGATGCACTTAGAGTAACATACAAAAAGTGAAAGTGCCACAACACAGATGTTTGTTCAACAGGAAATGGATGACCACATCAGTGTTAGGCACATGGACGCAGGAAGTAGGAGTGCTGAGGAGGCTGCAGCACCCCCTAAAATAAGGCAAAACAGTTAAACTTATAATGACTTTCTCCTTTTTACTGGGATTTATATCTATAGTGCATTAGTATTTGCGGTAGGAAAGAGGTTTGACTTATTGGACTGTTTTTTTATCCTTTGTTTATCATTAAAGGGACAGTTCACCCCAAAATTAAAAATACATATTTTTCTCTAACCTGTAGTGCTATTTATCCATCTAGATTGTTTTGGTGTGAGCTGCCGAGGTTTGGAAGTATCGGCCATAGAGATGTCTGCATTATTTTAATATAATGGGACTACATGGCACTGGGCTTGTGGTGCTCAAAGCGCAAAAAAATACATTTGAAAAACTCAACAGCAAGTTCCTACATGGAACTGCTCACAACAAGGTCTGACCTGTCCTCTCCTTGCAGTTTTCATGCATTAGTTCTGTGTTCCTGTGGCTGCTGTGGCTGCTTCGACATACAGTATGTTGATGTTCATGTTTGCAGTCTGCTTGTGAAACACTATACACACTATAATATAACTATCTATATCTATGTATGTATATCTATGTATGTATATATATATATACACATACATACATACATATATATACATACATCAGATAGTTATATATAGTTATATACAGTATATGTCTCCTGCAACTTTACTGTTTTGATTCAATCCCACAACTCTGATAACGTTGTTTTTGGGCAGCAGGCTGCTGTTTTCTGTGACAAAGCTCCAAAAACCCACTGTATACTACTTGCTTAGCACCAAACGTTGTGGAACATAGTGGATTTGGCAGCTAAAGAGCCAGATATTTCCCTCAAGAATTGGCAGAGACCAAAAACAGAACTAAAGGAGAGTGAATATTGCACTTACATTCACAAGATGGCCAGAAACACGACTTCAAATGAATGATAATGTTGCTCCATAACTGCTGGATGTGTAAATAAGCAGCTTTTTGCTAAGAACTTCAGCCATATCAACTTAAAATATGATGTTAATGATGTGCTCACAACTTTTCACTGCCCCCAAGTGGCCAAAAAAAATCTGTTATTGCAGGTTTAATTCACAGGACTCCAAAGCAAAAATACCCACACGTCACATCTTCTGTATTTAATGTTATAGAAATCGAGGCATTGTGGTTTAGCTAACAGTCACTTTTTGGAGGTATTTAGCGTTATTTACCATCAACAGCTAGCTTAACAGCACTACAAACGTCCAGTCCTCACAATGAAGCCGCGGGGTTCACACACTCTCCCAATTCTGAACAACTTGATTCCTGGACGTAGGGTTACCAGTGGTTAACGTAAGCAAACTAGCTAACAAGACACAAAATATTTAAATAACAACATACTGTGAGTCGGATCTTTTATTTCGGTAGTGGCTAGCCGAATCCCCACAAGCTAACAATCTAGACCTGTCGCTCCATCGAAGAGACCAAACTGATCATCACATTCCCGGTAAGAGCAAACAAGCCGACCCCCAAATTGTCGAAGTAATGGAGGGTTAACTTACTGGGATTGGTAGTTAACTACAGATCAAATATTTTTATGATATTTCCAAGCACGCTTTTATAAAGGTGTTGCTGCTCAACTGGTCATCAGTGAGTGATAAATAAACTGTATATCACTTGAACTATACAGTGAAAAGGCCAGATCTCCTGCTGTTTACCTTAGGCCTTCTACAGTTTATCAGGTGACAAAAAAAAGGTCACAGTTTATACTGTACTACTCACATAACCTGAAACCTGTCCCAGGTTACCACTGGTGTTTATGTGTTTATGGTGCTTTATATATGAGGGCAACTTCCTGGTGCTAAAATGCAAATGTTTGACTAGAAGGCTAATCTGGGTTGTATTGGTGCCGAGTTGTCAGGTGTTCAGAAGGATCTACCATCATGTGGGGAGTCCTTCAGAGCAGTGGTTCCCAACCTGGGGGGTCAAGACCTAGCATGGGGCCCCAGACAAATATCTGCAACACAGAATAGTACTATTTAGTATTCTATAATATTTGTTTGTTTGTTTTCTTGTTAAATATTCGATAGTTTTACCCCTCCAGGCATCATTTTCATTTTTCCAATGGAAATAATCTGAGATGTGAAAATCACTCAATTGAGAACAGCAATGTACATCCTTGTTCATTTGAAAGCGTCATGGGAACCACAGCTTTGGAGGATCCTGCCCCTGTATTGGGACATAACTACACACTCTACACACAATACAGACTGAAATGTAATGTTTGCAATTATGCAACTCGGATACAGCTGATATCTTGCTCAAGGATACTTGAGTAGCATGGGGTTTTAACCTGGCTCCTGTGGTTGAAGGGCGGCCACCCCTCTCACTATACCACCCTGCAACATTACAGTGTGTTCTGTCTCTACAATAGCAGTTGCATTTGAGCGAAAGACTCACTGGGTCCCAATAGACCCTGTCACACTACACCCCACAATACTGTACATTCAGAGTCTATCACGTTCATGATGGGGTCTGTCTGATAACAGATTATGGGAACTGCCCACAGCATATGGAGTTACTAACATACAGGGAGGTAAATGTGTAATGTGACAATTCATAGTGTGCATGATCCGTAATCCTTTGTGGCTCCTCCAATGGATATGTATTGTATTATACACCGTTTTTATACTTTGCTCAAGTTTTCTATGTTTTGTAGCTTTTTTTGGACAGCTAGATGCAATTTATTCTCACATATATTTGAACAGTCGCCTTGAAATAAACACAAAAAGTCACATGCAAACAGATCATGAAAGCTTAGATAATTACATGTAAACTTGCACACAAAATTACACAATCACAAACCTACACCTCCACCAAGACACAGACCCACTGTATATTTTCTCTCAGGCCATGCAATGCACACTGTTGTTTCGACACCTGGGCTCACCTTGTCTTTTGTTATTCATTCCTCAGACAATCGCCCAGGTGCCTGAGCAAAGCACTAGACCTTTGAATCCCAGGCAGGCAGGTAAGCTGTCGGTTGGTGTTGATTTCGTGTTGCAGCGCTGATGCAAAAAAGAAATTATGAATATAAATACATGGAAACTGTAGTGTTGGACGTTACTGAGAACTTATACCCTCTACCCCTTTTCTCTCTCTTGTGATTCTTATTTTCTCATCTCCCTTTTCTATCATTGCCTCCCTTATGTGTCTCTCTCCATTGCTATGTTTTTTTCCCCCTCTTCTTCCCAGTGGTTCCAAGGCCAGGCCGCCACAGAAGACCCATGACGGCTCCAAAGACTCAGAAAGAAAAGGCGTCTAAAAGGAAGCGACTGTTGCTGATTGTCCTCGTAGTTGTGGTGTCACTGGGGATACTGGCCACCGCAGCATACTTCAGTGAGTCACAATTACTGGCAGTATTTTCTTCCTCCAATGACATACGCATACAGTACACAGTGGCATCATATTTCCATCAGCCTTCACTGCTTGGATAGTAGAGAAACATGTTTTGCAAAGGTTTAAAATTCATGACAGGATGTCATGTCAGTGTCACTCACTGTTTATCAAATCATCCAAGCAAAATGCTGTTCTAACCTGTGCTCTGCCCTTCTCTAACAATGTACCACTCCTTTTTTTCCCCCACCAGTTAAGCAGTTGATTGACAGCAAATACTTCTTCTGTACGCGTTCGGTGAAGTTCATCCCAATAGACAAAGCCTGTGACGGGAAAGATGACTGTGCTGGAGGAGAGGATGAAATCACTTGTGTGTCAAGGTTTACAGTCAACACTACCTTTCCAGGTAGAACAAATACCTGACTCGTTCTCGCTTTTTCATAACAGTTACAAAAACAAAACAAAAAAATGTATTTTTCTTCCTCCCTGTGTCATTCCTTCCTCCAGTACGTCTCATGTCAGATCGGCGTGTCCTGCAGGTGTACAGTCCTGGCTCTGGTTGGCGGAGTGTGTGTAGTGACGACTGGACCCAGCAGCACACAGAAACAGCATGTAAACAACTGGGATACACATAGTGAGTTTACATCCACCAAGGATGAATATATGAGATTACATCCATCGCATAGATTGTGTTGCAAATTTAATGACTGGGTTATTTGACCTGAAATCAAGTCTTACACCATCTCCCTTCTGTTTTAACAGTAAACCACGCAGCACCAGTGTCCCAGTGGACGCTTTAATATCTTCCCTGAAAACTGGACCATTCACAGCTATCAGGCCTGGGACTACGACCACACCCACACATGAGGCTACTATTGACCGGTGAGGAAGGCAACACATCTGTCATCAAATAGGAAAATCAAACGCTTTTAACCTCACAATTCATGACTGCATTGTTTGTCATTGCTACATAGATCTGAAGTCATCTAAAAAATCTGTTCGGTTTAGGAAACTTACTGTGTGCTGTTGCTTTTAACATTACTTTTATATCAAGACAAGACACAGCTGTAGACAGAGAGCTGATTCCCCTCCGAACTAAAAAGTGGCTGAGAAAAAAGAGAGCTATACACTTCTCTCTTCCCCCTTTTTATATTCCTGTCTGTTCCTATCTCTTGCTAGAAAAATCTTCCACTTCTAGTGTCTCTTTGTGTTTCAGTTTTAAACTTTCACTTTCTGCTGCTGCCCCCTCACACAACATATGTCTCATACATGAGACAGTGCCTGTTCTTATGGTTTCTGTTTCTAAAAGACAAAAAATTCCACAGTTTTTGTTCCCTTTCTGTCTTATGCCCTATGAAAGTGAACAAAATAGATAGGTGTTTTACTCAAACAGGGCAGAACAGAAACAGAGACAAAGTTCAGTTTGGGGGTGAAGTTAGGTCAACTATTGACTGTGTATTTTGTCTATTTGAGTAACTGTGCCGTTTGTGGTACATGTGTAACTATTTGATGAATGCCTTTTTTTTCCAACAGCAGTGTATGCGGATCCGGCTCTGTGGTATCTTTGTCCTGTTCAGGTGAGTTTTATTTTTAGAAAAGCAACCACCGTCACTAACATTGTTTACAGTTTTTATCAAGGCAGAGTGGGGTTCATGAGTGGTAGGTGGAAGATGACATGGTTGTGTGACCAGTTTCACACTAACAGGCCCATACATGTCTGTAGTAAGCAGCAAAACTCTTTCTTAGCAACATATGACGGAGTAGTTTCCTACATTCTTTACAACAAATCAAAAAAAGAGTTTGTGGAGGACTAGAAACTCGTCTAACCTGACCTTTACTGTTTGAATAGAAGGATCTAGATGGATAAATCAACAAAGACATAAAATAACTCCTCCCACCTTATAATCAAACCACAGATATTACTACATTGCTGTTATTGTTGTCATCATTGTCATTATTTTCATACTTTCATTAATGTTATGATTGCTATTATTGTTTGTGGTTATCATTGTCATTATTGTTTTATTTATTGTTGCTCTTATCACTCTTATCATTGCCATTGTCATCATCATTGTCATCATCATCATCATCATCATCATCATCATCATCATCATTATTATTATTATTATTATTATTATTATTTTATTATTATTGCTATTTTAGAATAACTAACCTGGTTGTCAATACCACTATATTTAAACCATTGGATTATTTCCAATCCCCCCCCAATCTTCTCATGTGTTTTTAATGCACCACAATGTAGAAGAGAAAAATATATATATACATACATTGAAAAACCTCACAAACACTCAGACAGGCAAGAAGTGGTTCACTGGGACAGCAGCTCTGTCCCAGGTTGGCACACTTGCACAATGTCCCCCTTCTTTTAATGCACCTTAGACACTACACATAAGATACAAAAAAAAAAGAATAGGAGAACATAGGTACCGAAAAGATGCGGGGGGGAGAGTTCTCTTATATTAATTATATTATATTATACTATATTATATCACTAGCTAAAATTAATTGATTTATTGAGAGTGGTGTGACAATGGTAATCACTACATCGGACAAAAAAAAAAAAACAACAATAGTAACAATAGTGATGGTGGGTGAGTGATGGTAATGGTGATGACAATGGTAATAAATGGGCATATATACACACACACACACACACACACACCCAGACACGCACACACTTATACATTTACACATTTTTATTTCACTTCTAGAATTATGGAACTACTAGATTGTTGGTCACTGCACTATTATAGTCTGTACATCTGTCTGTCTGTCAATAAAAAAAAAGTGTATAATCATTTGAAAAAAAAAAGACAGAAAATAAAAGTTAGTTTGAAATGGACCACAGTAAAGAAAATGATCTTTGGAAATAACAAGATAACTTTGTTTATCAGACTGTGGACAGGTGGGCTCTCAGGACCGCATTGTCGGGGGTACAGATGCTTTAATTGAGAACTGGCCCTGGCAGGTTAGTCTGCAGCAGGGAGGCCAACATATATGTGGAGGCTCACTGGTGTCACCGAGTTGGGTTGTCACTGCCGCCCACTGCTTTGCTGGGTCAGTATAGTTTCCATAGCTACCATTTCCAATGAATTTCCTTTGTGATTAACATCTAATTCATAAACGCATGCTCACACTACCTCCTTGTTCTCTTCTTTTGGGCCTTGCAGCAGTAAAAAGGAGCTGAGTCGCTGGAGAGTGGTGTCGGGCCTGACCTACATAAGCACAGTGGGAGGTTCCTATGTGGACAGGATCATAGTGAACGGAGACTACAATGCAGCACGAAATGACTATGACATAGCACTGATGAGACTCAGCAGCCCGATCGGAGTGGGAGGTTAGAGTTTAATTTAATATTCATAAAAACACACCAATAGAAATCACTGCCCCTTACTGATTTGTATGTTTATTAACATATTGGTTAACTAATCTTGTAGTGTTGAAATTTAAACCTGACCAGTCCTGATGAGGGCAAGTGAAGACATATATTCTCTAGGCTTTACTCTATTGCCCTCTAGTGGTGTATATGTCAAACAGCAAGCTCTTCACTATAGATCAATTCAGCTAGTGTAATCACTTGATAACTACATTTTAAACTGCCAAAGCTATGACAAAAGCAAATAATAAGAACCCTAAAGGCAGGATGGTGTAGTCCCTCATTCGTCCAGGAGTGTTCTATCGTAGAAAAGGTTTCAGTCGTAGTCATCTGGACATTGTTTTCAGAATCAAGACGTTTCGGCTCCCATCCGGAAGTCATTCTCAATTGTGAAAAAATGGGACAGGAACTAGAAATTTTAACTACTCTGTGTTACATAATCCCTGCCCTCAGGAAGGAGTCTACCTGACTATCTGTTGATTAGCTAGTTTCACCTGAAACTGACCTAATTGTTTCCATGATGGCCCAGTAATCAGTAATCAGGCCTATTGTTTTCTGGCTGCACCTCCCTCATCACCGTTAAGTACCTGATTAGCATATGATTGGCTTGACCAAGGTGCTAATACACTGTGATAGACTTTGGGCAGATTGAATCTCAGACCACCATTTCTGTTCAAAGAGGGGTTTTCTTTTTTCACAAAAATGGCTTCCTTGACACCCCGTTCAAACCAACTCTTCTCTCTACTAAGTAGACAAGGGTGTCAAGGAAGCCATTTTTGTGAAAAAAGAAAAACCCTGACAGTGATGAGGGAGGTGCAGCCAGAAAACAATAGGCGTGATTACTGATTACTGGGCCATCATGGAAACAATTAGGTCAGTTTCAGGTGAAACTAGCTAATCAATAGATACTCAAGTAGACTGCTTCCTGAGGGCAGGCCTTATGTAACACAGAGTAGCTTTTCTAGTTCCCATCCCATTTTTTCACATTTGAGAATGAGTGTCCAGATGGGAGCCGAAACGTATTGATTCTGAAAACAGTGTCCAGATGACTACGACTGAAACCTTTTCTACGATAACCCTAAAGGCAAACATTTTTCAAATTGAATGCACTGCCCCTGTCTTTCAGTGGGCCGTAAGCCGGTTTGTCTACCTCCTAAAGCCTTTGGCCTTCCTGCTGAAGCATCCATGGTTGTGACTGGCTGGGGATACCTGCACGAAAATGGTGAGAAACCTACACACTCCCTCTCATCATCATCAGCTGCCACCTTGTGAACAATAAAAGAAAACTTCTGTGAAGTTACCACCATAACTCAAACATTGCATCTTTGTTCTGCCTCCAGGTAAGGTTTCTCCTTCACTTCAGAAGGCCTTCATCCCTCTGATAGACCAGGCTAAGTGTTCCAGCCCCACAGTATATGGTAGTGCCATAACCCAAAGGATGATCTGTGCTGGTTTCCTAGAGGGGAACGTGGATGCCTGCCAGGTAACCGACCACTAATTCCAGTTACAATCAATATTGATTAAGACTGCAAAAGAAAAAGAAGAATATTTGATATGTAAATAATATTTTTAACCTAACAACCACATTTATAATGAATTCTAAACAAATTATACTGCTGTAGGCCTGCAGTTCAGTATTAGTTGTAGTTTGTAGAATCATCCAATATTGATGTTCTCTTCTGGCAAATGGTTTGGACATTAAAATGTTATGTTATTGTGCTGGTATGAAACCCAGGGGGACAGTGGGGGTCCTTTGGTGTACTTCACCTCCTCTCATTGGCATCTGGTCGGAGTAGTGAGCTGGGGTGTTGGCTGTGCAAGGGAGAGAAGGCCAGGTGTCTACTGCAACGTTGAAGAGATGCTAAACTGGATTCATACAGTCATTGAGGTAAGTTTCTCTGTTAGTAAGGTCCACTTACTAGCTTTTTCCATAGCTTTCAACTACATCATACAGTCGGCCTTAAGAGGATGGAGTTTGCTCAGATCAACTGTATCTCAGTTGGCTGAACTGGGCAAACTTAATATGCTAAGGAAGACTCTGAAGCTCCAGAAAAGCTAGTAAGTGGACCTGAATGAAAATTATAGTATAAAAATATTATAATTAAAAAAAAATAATAATTTGTATTGTTAACATGAAACTACAAGATAAATATACTGTACAGATGCTTCTTGGAGTCAGTTTTATTTGGCAAAACACTTACTCTTTTAGACAAAAAACATTTAGACAAAAAAAATGAGAACTGCAATGCATACAAAGCCCGCTTGATAATCTTTACTTCATCCCTCCAGAAAAACCCCTAAGGTCCTCTATCTTGACGAGCAGCCACCACAGGACTCCAATCCGGTTTATCTTGGACAGACTGTGAAACTAAAAGACCACTTTTGTTTCAATGTGGTTGACTGACGATGGGAGACAAAAAGAGAGAAAGGGGAAGTTGAAGATGGATCTCGGCAGCAACACAGATGAATTGTTAAACACAGCCATAAACAAAAACACTGCACATATACACACACACACACACATTTCACACAAATTTTCAGGTGTTGTTTGTACCATTTCAGGTTCTTATCTCAGGGGACAAGTATATTTATGTTTGTTATCTGTCACTAGCCAGTCACGGATGTTTTCAGCTTTTACAGTGTTGTCATTTGACAGACCCAATTCACTGATTCATGCTTTTTGTTTTAACTGTAAAGACCAGACTGGCAGACCTCAGACATAATGTACTTGATTACTATGTGTTATGATTTTAGGTGTGAGGGTTCATATGGTAAATGGCTATGTAAAAAAAGGTGACAGATAGGGTAAACCTGTGCTATAATAATGCCAGTAGAAGTCAGTGTGAAGCCTCAGGTTAATATCACCAATATTGTAAAAGTGATGCCAAGTGCAGAGCAATTATGGTGCTAATTCAGTTGATCTGATGTGTGTCTCTATTAAAGGGAAAATGCACCCTTTTTACAGCACAGATGGTGTGCTTGCTTCCTACCACGGAATGATTTACATGAGCACTTTACGTGGAAAGTGAGAATACTTGACCTTACTGTATGTGCAGATGATTCAAGTAACTAGTCTAATAATGCACTGAAGACTATAACTCAAATCACACTGTTGTTTATAGTGCAATCCGATATCGAGTGTGCCTTCAGAAAACTCACCATGTATATTCAGAGTATACCTGAATATTCAGAGTTTTTGCCTTCACAGCTAAGAAGGATATAAATGTAATTTCCTAGAATTTAATAGTGAGTAACAGAGTATATAGTATGTAAATTTGTAAATATTTGTACACTCAGGCAAAATGCAACCGTTCCATTTGTAGCAAAGTAAAAGAATAAATCAACCTGTATTTTTTGTTTATTAACCATTCTCTGGTCTATAGAGACCTACACAAAATAAGTATAAATTGGCACTTCTGAATTATCTGAACATATTGTATTATACTGTATATTATAAAATAGTTGGACATGAATAGCATTTCTTTTAAAGTTTGCATACAGTATGGTGAGGGCCACAGGGTGGCTAGTAACATATGACTGTATATACGGTACATTTTGTTGATTTTTATATACCTGTAAATAGGTTGTAAATGTAATAAAAACATTCTTCTTTAACTTGGCAATTGGAACAATTGTTTTGTGACACAACTTGATATTCCTCCCAAGTGTATGTGCTGGAAGCTTGATCTCTCCTTGTTCCTTGCACCCTCAAGTTTTTCACTTGAACATGATTCTTCCACTGTCACCCAATGCCTTGGACTTTATTATACGCTCCCCTATGGCGGATAGATGTCATTTTTTGTCTGAAGTGTTCAAGTGAAGAAACAGCAGAGGATGGAGAGCCAGTACAAAAAGCCAAGTGAGCTCTTTCACTTCTGTTACTGGCACATTATGTCAACACACGGCTATTTCTATGACTGCAGCCACAACCTTTGAGAGGGACATAGACCATAATTCAAAAACAAAGAGACAGTTGATTATATACAAAAAAAAATTTATTTCCTGAATATAACCCAACACTGATCAATGTTGATGTATAGTAGCAGATCGTAGAAAAGGTTTCAGTCGTAGTCATCTGGACACTGTTTTCAAAATCAAGACGTTTTGGTTCCCATCCGGAAGTCATTCTCAATTGTGAATGACTTCCGGATGGGAGTCGAAACGTCTTGATTCTGAAAACAGTGTCCAGATGACTACGACTGAAACCTTTTCTACGACAGAACACTCCTGGACGAATGAGGGACTACACCGTCTATAGTAGCAGATGCGCTTCACTAGTTTGTAGGTTCAGGTGGTGGCTAGCAAATGAGCCACCTCCACCTTGCCCCCTTATAGCCTTTATAGCCCTTTCACCAAAAGAGATTGATTGGATAGTTTTAACCTTAGCAACAATAGCTGACCAACGTAATTAATTATTGTCAACATTAGGAAGACTGGGTGCTGAGAAAATTGAAACATGCACTTTGAAGTCCTTCAGAACAACACTGCAGCAGCTCACTTGCTAATTAGCATTTACAGATCTTTTGGAAAATCAACATTAACAAGTGTTACATAAACGATGGTTATCTCCGTGTATGATGGTTGGGGCCTTTGAATGGGTCATCCTGTATCACGAAAAAAAGAGAAGATGGAAAAAGTATTAAAACACTGGCCAGGGAAAACTGAAAAGTTAAGATAATTCAGTATAGTTAAGATTATTAAGCAAATATAAAATGAATTATGTGAGATTAAGTGTAGGGGTGTACATTTTTGTTAGAAATGTAACACTAAAAGAGATTAGGAATTCAGATCAGTTTTAATTCCCAGAAAACAATATGATTACATACTTTATAGGTTAAGTCACTTTTTACCAATGGAAAAATCACACAGTCTGTACCCCAGCATTCTTGACACATGCTATATCATTTTTCTGATCTCTTTTTACCTCATCATCATCATCACTGTCATCAAATGCGACTCCTCTAGATGACCGGCTCTGGCTCTGAGAGCTGTACTTAGTGAAGGTTGATGACGATGCTGCTCTGTGGTAGGCAAGAGAAAGACCCAGATTTAAAAAAACAAAACATCTAAGTTTAAAAATATATGACTGGTGGAAGAATGAGGGAAAGAAAACACACTTTGTGTGTGTGTATATATATACACACACTGTGCACAGTATGGACATCTATTTGTCACAAAAAATTTCTCCCTTGAAGGACTGGACTACCACACTGTAGACCGAAACAAACATACTTTGGAGGGGGTCGGGTAGCTTTCATTGCAGATATATCTTCATCGGAGTCATCAATGGTCACCTGGAGATGGAGAAAGATGAGAAGCAAGGTTGGAGGATGGTACAGTTCACATACAGATTAAAAATAAGGAGGTGTGTGTGTTTACTGTACTGTATACTGTACTGTGTGTGTTGTCATTTGACTTACTTCATCTACTTTGTAAGATGTGGTGGCTCCAGTCCAAGATGATCTCTGGGATGGAGCTTGAAAGGCTGAAGAATGAGGTATAAAGAAGGGGGAAGATAGACACATTGAAGGACGAGTCAAGGTGAAAGCAAGCAAGAGGATGAGGAGCAGGAAAAGTGGTAAACAGATTCGTAGATTTCTGTGCATTCTCTGTGACGCCTCGGTCTGGCATATTAGTGTTGTATACAGAACATTAACTTGGGTGTCTATAGATCATCACACACACAGATAATCTCACACTCTCTTACCTTCCATAATGCTTCTGCTTTGGGTTGTTACTGAGGACTTCTGGGAACGGCCCCGACCAGCTGGCTTTGGTTCAGAGGCAGTTGCACCTGGATGGACAGATGAAGGATTTACGATGCAATGCACAACATTATCATACAGTGCCGCTAGAACATTTGTGAACCTGATCACATTTGAGATCACATTTATGCAGAAATACAGAAAATTCTAAAGGGTTCACAAATTGTCGAGCATTACTGTATACAGTCCTTTGTTTTTTAGCACCATATGCCATTCAAAGAGCGATGTTTATTTTGTGTGTGTTGACAGTCCGAAGATTATACAAACTACAATAAGCACTTTTAGATCTTTGTCTAGCCAGTTCTCTTGTGCAACTTTTCTGCCATCGAAAAAAAGTGAAAAATGTCCAAAGGCAGATTGAAGACAAACTTTAACTGGTTATAACATATTTGTAAAACTTATAAAACTAAACTAATCTACCCCCAATAACTGTAGCTCATCCCCTCCTTCATAATCCTATACAGTGAAAGTCACAATGGTGTTTTCTGGTAGGTTTTTATTGTGAAGGAGCTGTAGGAGGTGCTGAGTTTGAATAAGCGCTGAGCTTTGCTTAATGGTGGATTTTTTTCCCCCTGTTTTTAACACTCATAACCAAAAGGTTCAACATGGTCTGAAGAGTTCTGACTTCCCTCTGCTGGAATTTAAGAGAAGTGCGACTGAGCAGTATCAATGTTAATTTCAAGTTAACCTCTTGTACTGTAGGTCTACCCTATTAAATCATCTATTGCTGGCCTAGGCTATCCATCATACAGTAGATGTACAGTCTGTTTAACTGATTTCTCTTATTTCCTTTGCAATTAGGGCTGGGACAATTCATCGATGTAATCAACGTCATCGATTACGAAAAATGTCAATTTGCATATTGTGCGTCGCAATGAAGTATGGCTGTACCTGATCAAATCATGGATTCCCCGGAGAACAAGCTGAAGCATTACAACCTCCCCCACAATTTCCCCTCCCTCTACCCCTCCCGTGTGGTCTACTGACAGTCGCACATGCTCTGCAGAGAAACACACGCAGAAAGAGTCGCTTGTTTATGTAGACCTACTTATGCCGTTGTGCTGATGTCATTTGGTGCCACGATGGTTTCGATTGATTCGACAGGCGACGTCATTAACTACAAGCCTCCTCCACACGCAGCTCACCTGCTGTCGTGAAAATGGAATCGCGGGTGTAAAGTTTGTGAGTAAAATTAGAAGTAGAATTAAAATGGTAACATAAGAAATAATCTACTAGAAATAGGGTAATATATTAATTTATTTTTTCAAATATTAAAGTATTTTCAATAGACAAAATGTTTTTTGTGGCAGAATAATGAGCAAATAATTGAATAAAATATTGAAATATTAGCGAGACAGGTTTTGGACATTTATTTTGGGTAAATTAATTGTTATATTAATCAAGTATTAAAAAATAATCTTTAGAATAATCGATAAATTATTCATTAGAATAATCGACTAATCAAAGAAATAATCGTTAGATTAATCGATAAAAAAAATAATCGTTAGGTGTAGCCCTATTTGCAGTTAACTAGTGTGTACACAGAGCATTAGCATTGGTAATTGTTCATATTTCTGCACTGCCCTAACACAATAGTCTGGAAGGCAGTCACTGTATATCTGTGTATGTTTGGTGTAACCTGTCACTCCAAGCCAACATTCTTGAATAAACCTTTGGAAAATCTATTTACCACTGTGTAATTCTCTGTGATCCTGTATTTTCCCTTCATATTTGAAAAGGGATAATATGATAACTCACCTTTCCCCCTTCCCCGGCCACCACGACCCCGGGCTCCGCGCCCCCTGCCTCGAGTGGGGGGAGGGAATGGGGCTGAGCCTTCGTCAGAGTCCATAGCAACATCAGCGAGCTCATCGGATATATCCAGGTCTAGAGGCTCATTGCCACGCTCCAAACGGTGAGCTTTGGCTCTGTTGATAGCCTGAGAAAGAGAGAGATAAAGCACACACAGTTAGAAACAACAGACAATACAGCATTTCAGGCTTGTGTGCATTCATTACTTACTTCTCTGATTTCATTGTCTTCCTCAGTTGTGTTCTTTTTGGAGTCTCTGAGTAGCCGGATCTGAAAAGGTAAAAATATGCACTCTTATAATGACGTACAACATCAACTTCATCTGTCCTACTTCCCATGCAAGCCCCACCCCCTTGCCTCTGTGTCTATATCCTGCTCTGTGGTTACTCCTCTGGCCTCGAGGTGGCGCTGTGTCTTCTCTAACTGGTAAGTGATCAGCTCCTCAATGGCGCCTTTTTCATCTTTGTCTACAAACTCCTGAATGGCCTTCCCCATGCCATGCTCGGTCAGAAGGGACAGCTGCACTGACTGTGGAGATATGCACGCACGTTTCAAAAGAATACATGGTAGAAACAATAGATGAAAATAAGTGTTATGACACCCCACATGTATGTGAATGTAAATCTGTGCGTGTACAGTACCTGCTCGGCTGCCTCAAAGTACTTTTTAACCAGATCCTCCACTCTCAGACCCTCAACTGCTGTGGTTTTTAACAGTTTGCCGTAGTCAACATTTACCTCATCTAAAAAGCACAAAGATTGAAACATGTCAAATAGACAATACTTTACATCGTTTTATGGTGTATACTGTAGATCAAGACCAGTGTATTTAGTCTGTGTCAGACCTTTGATGTCCTCCTTTTGCTCACGACGTCTGAGAAAGTGAATGAGGTCTTTTGGGTTGGCTACACGGTCCACAAACTTCTGACTGAAGCGAGAAGTGTTGAACGCCTCAAAGCCTCCACTGTAGTCCACCTTGGGAAGGCAATGAAGAGATGCATGAATGTGAATGTAGCATGAATATGAAGGTGTGCACACACGCTGCAAGTGTGTCCATCTTACCCTGAGGCGAATAAGAGGTTTCTCTGGGGTGAGCGGACATCCAAGTCTTTCTCTTTCAGCTTTTTCTAACATCTCTGTGACCTACAGAATGAGCAGAAATACTTTATTGATCCCCGAAGGGAAACTCTTTCGTTACAGACAGAAAGAAAGTTATAAGGCGACAAATGAGGAGCAAGAAGGGTAAGATGACTGAGCAATAGATGTAAGACTGGCTCTGTATGTTTGTTGGTGACTTTGAGTGTTACCTTTGCATAGCACAAGTTCTCCACTTTCTTTGTGACCTGGGGTGTATCAGCTGTGAAGAGGTCCTGGTAGTCAGCCAGCACCACATCCTGGATGAAGAACTGACGCACAGTCTTAAGGGGGATCTTTTGCAGGTACATCTTACGACCCTTCACCCTCAACAGCCCGATGTACCTAGGTCCCCACATACAGTGTTTTGGCTACTTCATCACTTTAAAACACTCTCAGAATATGGAGTTTACTATGCATTGTGTGTGTGTGTGTGTGTGTGTGTGTGTGTTCATTTACTTCTTGGTTGCCTCTCCAGGGGACAGGGAGGTAGCTACAGAGCTACCAGGTTGTGTCACATAGAAGAGCTGCTGTTCATTTCTGGTTGGTGCTATCAAACACTCATGCTCATGTCCCCACACCACCAAGTCAAGAAATTCATCCAGGAACTGCTCAGGAATGTAGTTAGTGGGTCCGTGCTTACTCCTAGAGAAAACACATAGACAGAAAAGACAACAATTCAAAACTAAAACACAAGATGTGGAGTAATACTGAAAAAATAAGCTGTTTAAATCCCAAGACCACTAACAGGGGTTGACTTTGTGAGATAATGCACTCAAGGTAAACTAACCTCAATGCATCCAGAACATGCTAAGCGAGGAACGAAGCATGGGCAGCCAACCTATTATTTACCCTCTTAAACTTACTGCCACAACCAAGGACTAAGTCGCAGATTCGGAAATTTGCAGTATGTACTGTATCACACTGTGGACAACATATATCTCTAATGCTCTGACCTTTCCTGTGGCTATTCTAAAATGTACAGCTCTTCCCTCCTAGTGGATTAGACTTTCCAACAAGATACACATGCGTGCACACACCTGTTCTGGTGGATGGTGAAGAGGTTAAACCATTCATCTTGGTCTTCTTTGGGGCGAAGCATCGTTACCTGGTTGTTGACAAACATCCTGTACAAGCGCTCATCTGGGATTGAGCCTACACACACATTCATACATAATTTAGACCAAAACATGAACACTTTTATTAATCTTAGCAGAACACAAAGATTATTTTAAGAATGGATATTACTAGTCCGCTGTGATACACAAATCACACACTTACCAAGACCATATAAGGCTAGCTTAGTGTTGCCTTTCTGCATGAGGATGGGACTAATCTCTATCCTCTCCACTGACTGGGAGTGACCAAAGTGATTGACAAGACCAGAAGCACTTAGCAGATCCAACGCACACAAGCCTTCAGCCTTGAGGAAAATATAGTAACCATGACATTAAAACAAACAGGAACAACGAAACAGACTGACAAAAATGCAAATACTTGCATATTAAGATCTTGTGTTGTGTCTCATAATTTTCTTTTATGCTGGAAGTAACTCACCCCAGTTGGGTCGTCATGGTTACCATGAATGCTGAACACAGGAATAGAGATGTTCAGGTTTTCATCCTGATAGTTAACCCAGGGGAACCTACAGCACATATATAACAACATTAATATAACATTCATTCAACAAGAATACAATGTTTTGCAAGAATGACCACACAAACACAGCAGTACTGACTGGGTAGTGTTGAAGTTGACGGTCTGGTCACTGAGAATGTTGAAGTTTACGGGTGTGTCTCCCATGCAGTATCGTCTCAGCATAGTGATGCAGTTGTGGAGGCATCGGCGTGACGGCTTGTTCTCATGGAACAAATCACCACCCAGCAGGATGAAATCTACCTGCAAGCAAACAAACAAGGAAAAAGAAAGCAGTGGACATTTAGAATAGGTAGACTCTGGGATATCCATTCAAGCAGACAGAGATATATATGAATCTGATTTACTATTGAGTCATCCATCTGACCCTCATACACATACACATTCGTCAACTTGCACACACCTGATTCGTCTTGGCACATTTCAGGATCTCATTTAGTGTGTTATAAGAGTCATTGCCACGGATAGCATCCTTCTCAAGGTAACCAAGATGAATATCTGTAGCGATCAGGATCTTGAAGGTATCCTCATCATCCCTAAAAAAAACGCACACACAA
Source organism: Siniperca chuatsi (assembly GCF_020085105.1). Taxonomy (NCBI): domain Eukaryota; kingdom Metazoa; phylum Chordata; class Actinopteri; order Centrarchiformes; family Sinipercidae; genus Siniperca; species Siniperca chuatsi. The sequence continues at coordinate 17,974,304 of NC_058048.1, read as the reverse complement.
TACAGTCATTAAAAGGAAATACAGCTCATACATTAGATTATCCTGACCTTGGATATACCTGTACATTAGACTGCACTACACATTACCTAGATATAAACATTATTTATTATTCATTGGGAGATTTCAGGAGCACTGTTAATAACCAACCAGCACAATCACAATATATTTGGTTTTAAAGTTATAAAGTTATGTGACTTTATAAAACAGACTCACAAGGTGTTCTCCGAGGACATGATGATGTGGGATGATGGGAGAGCTGTTTAGACCCGACTGGTGGTCAGCAAAAGGCTTCCCTGCAGAAAATGTAGTAATGTTACATTTTGCCCTGGACCTCTTGTCGAAAAGTCACAGAAGTGATTTTGTGATACATTTCAGAGATGCTACAACAATATCACAGGTGCTGCTAACTTACAACTAAGACAAATGTTGATAACGTATTTCAGGAGCTAGGAAATACCGCATATCACGGTTAAGTCAGTAAATACAGTGAACTTGACTAAATGAGAAATGTCATGGAAGCATTAGTCATTTTTTGTCAGGGTTTCTAATAGATGTTAATAAAATCGGGGTCACCGAACAATATATTTTACGAGACATTACACTACATTGTGTTATATTGTGTGATAGCTAGCTAACTAATAATCAGTTCGTAAAGTCGCACTGTTAGCTAACAGTAACTTGTAGTTAACTGAATGGTAAGTTAACGTTAGCTTTTACTTTTGCAGAAGAACTTTGAGTGCAAGTTGTCAATGCGATATTAGCTAACTAACACGAACTTAGCTTACGTTTACATATCGGATGCGTCTAATCTACAATTAATATGTATACTAAACGTTAGATAAGTATTTGTTGTGTATGCTATAAGCTACAACGTGGGAGAAACATTGCATGCCACCCACCTCCTCTTAAGCCCCAGAATTGATAAATTCACCATAAAATTCCCGGCAAGTCTTGCACACCTTCTCCCCGCCCCTCACAGATTGCTCAGAGTTATTGTAGTTTTTTCTGAATCACCACCGTTTAAAACTGCAGAATCTCCGCGGAAGAAAAACTACATTTCCGGTAAGCAAATGGTATGCGTTTGTTTTATTCATAAAGGTGCATCAGTATAGCTGTCTGTCAAACATAACGTTGATGTGTATGCGCGCAGCACCAGACGGGACAGGCTGGGATATATATCATTCCCTCCGAAACCCTGGATGATGTGTTTTGTCAAGTGATGTTTTCTTTACACAACAGAGTAGCACTGGCAGCTCCAGACGGCGCTTAGCTAGCAGACTGTCGTAATTAAAAAGGCATTGGCTGTAGTTTTACTGTAAACTAACATTAGCATATTTAGCATATTTTACTCGCTGGTTCAGCACAAGCGAGGCAAACTGTATTGGCTGCATTTCAATGGAGACTCTGTCAAAAACACCCGCTGCAGATGCTACGCGGGAGAAGGTAGCTTGTTACTATATTTTGCCTAATTTAACATAAAATGAAGAATAAAAACTGTTCACCACCGTTTATATAAAGTTATACATATACATATATATTATACATAGAGTTAGCTGGACTATACGGAAAGCTACCTAGCAGCAGTTGCTACAACTCAGACCAGCTGATGTTGCAGACCTAAAAGTTTCACCTTAATTGTTTTATTTGACTTGAGCAGGACAAACAAATCATGTTGTAACATTAAGTTCAGTTAACGCATGAATTTAAGGCTTTAGCTCATATTTATTTCATTTTCTGTACTTAATTTTCTGGTTATTGCTCATGCTGAGATGGCCACTACAATATCTCCATTACAGTGATGTATTGTGGGTATCAGTATTGAAGATATACTGTATATATCTACAATATTCGCCAGATATTGTGGATGCTGTTTTTCTGCAGGTGTTCTGTCCACCACCACCACCCAGCGGAGTAGTATCTGACAGCCTGTCACTCCCATCTTATAAAGAGTATCCTGTTCACCGTCCCTTCATCGACACACTTGTGCATCACACACCTCAAACACGCACACATCAGTCATGTCGCCCATCATCACCTGGCAAGGCATTCCCAGAGACCAGTAGTGCAGGTAACTTTAATTTGTGCATCTGTGTGTGTGTGTGTGTGGGAGGGTGTGTGTGTGTGGGAGGGTGTGTGTGTGTGTGTGGGAGGGTGGGTGGGTTCTTTTCCCTTTACAGAGTTACCATTCAGGTATTGTGGTGTTTCAGAGCTCCATGGTTACAGCATGTGCAACATGATGCCGCACAACTTGAATGTCTCAACTGCACTGACATCTATTCATTCTTTCAAATTACCCTAAGCTCATTTCCTACCCTCCTATTCTTCTCTCCAAACCTAAAAATCATATCTTATTACACCATGACTATAATCATGCCCTAAATATGTTTGAAATCTATCAGTATATCCCAATATGCATCACATTCTTGCATCTAATCTCTCACACACAATCCGTGTGTGTGTGTGTGTGTGTGTGTGTGTGTGTGTGGGCATGTGTAGCGATCTTATCTGCCTTGAGGAACCTCCAGGAGAAGATCAGGAGGTTGGAATTGGAGAAAGGACATACAGCGCTCAGTATGCACACTATGGGGAAAGATGCATCACACACACATCTGCAGAGCAATAAAGTCACACAGAGACTCTTAAATGATCAGACAGACACAGAAAGAGAGATGAGTGGCCAGTCCAACTGCAACCAAGGTGGGTGTATGAATGAGATATAATAACTTTTTACCTGACTTTATTTATTTTTACTTTTTATCTCTTCTTTTTTGTATCTTATGGTATCTCATTGTTCTTCTCCACAGTGTTGATCACCCACCTGGCTGCTGCAGAGTCTCGCTGTGTGAAGCTGGAGCGACAGCTGGATCACATGAGGAGGATGTTGCGCAATGCCAAGGCAGACAGGACCAGCCTGCTCAAACAGCAGGTTAACCCAGTGTTCCTTAGTGTCATAGGATGTGATATAGACACTAAGACTTAAAAATACACTAAAAACACTCCTGCATAAATGCAATGTTTCTGAGTAAAAGCCTCTGATGTGTGAGTGAGGAGATGGGTAGAACTGTATTAATTGTTCTCTACACTTTCAGGTTTCCATGGAGACAGCCAAGTCAGCTGATCAGCAGTCTGACACAGTGTCTGAGCATGCCCAGTTGGAGAAGCTGGAGCGACTGGAGCAGGAGTGTCTTCGGCTGACACGCACACAAAACAACGCCGAGGTACACACAAAGACACAGTGACATGTCAGTAAGAGTAGTTGCTGACCATAACTAAGCTTGACCCCATGGCCAAAAGACATACATTATCCAAGAATTTAGGGCTGTGGTTCCCACTCTGGGGGGTCCGGACCGCCACATGGGTTCCCAAGATACATCTTGAGGAAGTCACAAGTTAATTAAAGGGGTAAGAAAACGAAATAAAACATAATTTATTTCTTTTTCCTTGTGAAATGCTGAATACGTTTACCTCTTCAGGTCTCAGTCTGGGAAAAGTCACTGTTTGGTTAAACTGCTCGCAACTTATGTCCACACAAAGACCATAAACCTGTGATGAGGGGTCACAAGTAGACAATGATTAGTTCTAAAGGGTCACAAACCAAATCCGGTAGGTTCAACACTGATTTAGCTCTGGTTCCTCAGATCAGTTCAGAAGTTACAAGCCTGGGTGGTGACTCTGATTTTAACTTAAAATCACACATCAATAGAGTGACTGAAATTCTGTCATTCTGTCAACTCAAATATTTAATGTATCGTCTAACTAAACCAGAATGATGTTGGAAAGCTAACTTGTCTTTTAATCTCAAGTTGGTAGTGACAAGAGGAAAAAAACACTTAAATTCTCTTATGATTATTACCACAATAATGATGATTGTGTTTGTCTGAATATGTCAGATGAAGATTCTGGAGCTGGATATGAAACTACAGGAGGAGGAGCACCAGAGAAAGCTGGTCCAGGATAAGGCCAATCAGGTAACAAGGCTTTGATTTGTGTTTCTCTTTAGCTACGCTAGCTTGCACTCAGTATTGACAGCTGGTAATGTGTCTTATAAGCTTAGTCTATTGTTATACATACTGTATGCTAAATGTAAATGTTGAAATTTCCACATTCCTCAGCTACAGACAGGTTTGGAGGCCAATAGGATACTGCTGCAGTCAGTGTCACCTTGCCTGTCCACCAGACAGTCCAAAGAGAAGAAGTCCAATTCAAAGGTAAAGACTTTCACAGGGGCGGATCAAGGTGTTACTTCTGTTTGAGCACACTGAGAATGTTTCTTTCCCTCTTTATAAGTAGATGTTTGAAGCAATGTAACAAGACAGCTGCAGTCGAGTACTTCTCTACAGTGTTAGTACATCTGTGAATGTCATGTTGAATCAAGTAGGAAGAAATGTAAGTGCATTCGTTAGGATATCCTGTTAAATTCTTAAAATAGCATAAAATGAATGGATCTCTGCCTTTGTTTCTCAAAAAAGCACCCAACGTTTTAATAAGAATTGCTTTCTTTTCTCCACTTGTGTCAATATAAAATTGATATTTTTTGGTCAGTTAAATATTTTGAACCGTAACTGATCAAATTAAAAATCTGATCAATTAACTGATAATAAAAACAGTCCTTAGTTGCAGACCTACTTCATACTCCCAACTTAGCATTTTCCTGTGGATCTTACTGTTATTTATGTTGATTTTCTCTTTCCAGAAATCTTCACCACAGCAGTCGTCATACACACAGCCACACTATAGACTGAGCCTCAGAGATGTACCTTTTGTTGCTGGAACGGTAGTATGGGCATGCACGCAGTGGTGGTTTTAGCGTTGGAATAAAACGATATTTAGTTTTTAATGCTGCACTTCCCTTACACCGACTCTCCTTCTCCTTTCCTGCCTGACTTTCAGTCAGTAGGCTGCAGCCACTCAGTCCGAGCAAACGTCCAGTCAGTTTTGTCTCTTCTGAAGCGACACCAGCCACACCTATGCAACAGCCATGTCCTCTCTAACAGTTATGAGACAGGTAGTCGCAGGCATTCAGACAGTTCCTCTTCTTCCTCCTCCGCTTGTGGGGAGGAGCTATCAGAGCTGCTGCAAGCACTACAGGAGGAGCTGCGACTCATGAGCTTGTGAGTGTGGTCGCATCTGAGCTCTATAAGGAGTGAATTCCTTAGAATAGTGTTACATTTGATTTCTCTATGTGTGCATGTGTGTGTTTGCAGGGAGCAGGACGAGTTGATGAGGCAGGTGGAGGTCAGTGTTTCTGAACAGGAAAGAAAAGAACTTCAGAGGGAGCAAGAGAGGCTGCTGCTGAAAATGGAGAGGAAAGGAGAGCAGATCAGTAAGCTCTACAAACACAAAACACAGGTAGGTTCTCACACAAAAACAATTCATTTCACACACAACCACACTGCAAAAGTTTGGTGACTCCTGCCTTTTGCCTTTTCTTGTCTCTCCTCTAGATAAAGAAGTTAAGAAAGGAGGCTACTTCTAGGAGGAGCAGTGGGAATGAGGTGAGAGTTAGTACCACAGTGTCCACTAGAGGTCGCTCTACTGGAGCAGTCAAAGTCAGACCAGGAGAGAGAAGCAAGAAGAACCTGAGGCTGCTGAGGGACATGAAGGCTCTGCAGACCTCATTACGGACCTGAAACCCACCAGGACATGGACACAGCACATTAGGTTAATCTTGTTGGTGCTATCTACCTACCTATGACCATTATTTCAGCATCAACAAAGCAACTGACTGATGATCACTACAGAATATCGCAGATCAGCCTATCTAAAACAAGTGTCTGTTCATGAACGTATTACCTATGATCCATTGAGAAAAAAAAAACAATTTTTACTGTATTACGAACATTGTAACACATCTAAAAAAAGACTGTGTGTTTTAAACCAGAACTAAGTTTTCTCTACCAGTCCACCAGAAGTGCATTTTATCAAAACAAGTAAATTTGTTGTCTGACTAGTCATCTTGGTGTCAAATGACTGTTTTAAAGAGAGGGCTTTAATTGATAATTGACTTATTCTTTAGAAATACCATTAAAGAAACTGTATTTTTGTTCATGGAGCATGTTGGCTCAAACATCTGCCTGGATCAGTTTTTTTTTTTGTTTGTTTGTTTGTTTTTTTCTTTTTGTTTTTTACTTGATGTTTAAGTATTTTACCAGCAGAGGGCATGAAAGCTCATAACCACAGCTTAGTTATCTGTATTATTAAAGATCTGATGAGTGCTGGGAAAGATATTTACATTTTTAAATTTCATTTTAGTTTTTCATGTAGGTTTCTGGGCATGGAAACAAATTTAACAGTAATGGACAACCTGGACATAAATGAGTCCCATAAAGTAAAAAATTATCATATTTCTTTCTTCTTGTTATTTGTTTTTTGTAACAAAGCCAAAATGTCATGGTGCCAAAACATTCCTGGATTGCTTAATAGTTAAAGATAATATTCATAAAGCAGATGCAGCAGCCAGTGGTAGTGTAAAGAAACTGCAGAGATGAAATAGTTTGATACATATTTTTGCAATTTGATTAGCCTAATGATGTGCTGAAGGACTTGAAAATATGTATATCATGCTGTGGTTAAAATGACTGAATCCCCTTAATGTGTTATAATGCAGATTCTTAATATGTGTGTATATGCACGCATTTGCTGTGTGTTATGATCAGAATATTTTTAATTATTTCTACAAGTATATGATATGATTTTGTTGTTTTTTGACAATTATGGGTAACCTATTTTTGAGTGAAAACGTATTTCTCTGAAAAATAAAGTATTTAAGTTTGCATATGACTACCAGTAGGCTACTGTTTTGTTCGTTTTGGTGACAAATGCATTTTGGCAACCAGCCTTGGCACAGTACTTGGGTTTTTATTTTTCAAGATATTCCAATGATCCGCTGTGCTCTTGTACCAGGACCCTGCTGTGCTGCAATTGAACTGGTGCTGTTGGGCTCTCCTCTTTGACAGACTTGTCTTATCCACCTTTGATGCTGGTAACGTGGATCGCCGTCCATGACGTCAGGAGACATCAGACCAGAACAAGATTATGACGACCTTAAAACAAATGATCAGCAATGTTTTACCACAATCTTCAGGCTTAACCTAAATAGATTTTGAACCACGTAGGCCTACATTTTGAGAATATATGTTTTAAATTTATAAATGTATGAGCCCTGTATTGACCTCGCAGCTTAAAACTGTCCTTATGGGCTCTTGTACATCAAATAACCCCTAAATAATTTTATTTGCCCACATTTGAAAGAACTAGTATCTTACAGCCTATAATTAGGGGAGACCGGGGTTGGTTGGCACAACTTTGTGATGAAATTATGTTAGCCAGCTACCATTACTCAAAAAAGAGCTACATCAAAATGTAGCCGATTCCTGTCTATTAACAAGACTGAACACATTTTCAATATCTCTACGTTTAATCCACAGACCACTTTTTGACTTTCGATGGGCATAGGCTACTATAAAACTGAAATGATATCCTCACCATTAAGGTTTGTAACTTTCAGATGTTTTAACAAAGTAGATGAGTGCAAGTAAACAAACATTTTGATGTTACATTTGTGTTTCTGTGACCTTCAAAGGACCAGAAAAAAGCTGCGTGCCAACCAACCCCTGTTGTCAACCAACCCCGGTCTCCCTGATGGTTAAGGTGATGTTTTCGGTGCCGTTTGTTTGATTGGATTGCAGGATTGCTGAAAAACTACAGGCCCGATGTTCATGAAACTTGGTGTAAAGGTGTAGCATAGGCCAAGGAAGAACCCATTACAGTTAGGAGCGCAGCCGTGGCAAAATTAACTGAATTAATATTTTAATGGTTGCTGCTGCTGCTTCTCTGTCCTCTCCTGTGCGTGTTTGACCGAGGGCGGGGCTCAGCTCCTACACACACACACACACACACAGCGGACAGCAGAGGAGAGAGGCTGCGGTGGAGACGGTGAACCAGGTGAAGTGAAGGTAACGTTTGAAAAGCGTTGGGGTTTTGTTTTGTTTTTTTACAGTCGGTAGAGACATCATCTAAGGTTTATGGCTGGACTTATGGCGGACACAGCGAGCACGAGGATGCTCTAAAGGAGTCTGGTGGACAAACTGTGCTTTAAACTTGTCAAAGATATGGTAGGCTACGCTGCTTTTACGGAGTTTGTTTTCTTTTGGTTGCTTTATACATTGCCTAACTTGTTTCCCCAGAGCCCGTATTTGAAAGCTTTTCTGTACATTCATGTATTTGTCCTCGACAGTATGGATTTATTAACACCTGTTTGAAATCGCTGGTAGTTGAAAAGTTTGGCGAGGAGACGTGGGTCAAGCTCAGGTAAAATAACATTTCTATTTACTGTATTTACAGATTTATTTATTTTTTTTACGAGGCTTACAAAATATCAATGCCAATTACTTTGTGTAGCCAATAATTAATGCATTAGGCTGAAATTATGAATCTCAAGAAAGCCAGTTAAAGCCTACAAAATCTGTTTGGAGAAAAACAAAAAGAGAAGAATATGCAGTTGAAGTGAATTATTTATTAGCTTAGCACTACAAAACACCTACTTTTAGAGGTTGGTTTTTTTTTTTCAAATCAACATATGTCTTCTTCAGTTTTTATCCTCTTTATCATAAACACAAAAACAATAGATCCACTCTTTTCCCAAAATCATCACCATCATGTACAGGGATGAAGCTGGAGTTCAGGATACCTTCCTGACATATGAAGTCTATAAAGATGAAATCACTATGCAGTTAGTAGCAGAAGCCTGCAAGCTTCTAGGTAAACTAAGTACCATGTGTGTTCATGTTTCAGAAATATTGGTCAGTTTAAAATGAAAAATAAATCAAAATGAATCATTTTGCTTGTCATATATTATTGTGCTTTTGTGTTGATTTTGCTTCTTTTTGGCAGGAGTGAAGCCAGAGGTTGTCTTGAGGCAGTTTGGAGAATATTTCTTTGAGTTTTGCAAACGCTCAGGCTATGATCACATGCTGCGGACTCTAGGAGGAAATTTAGTTGAATTCACAGAGAATTTGGATGCACTTCATAGCTACCTCTCCCTCTCCTACAAGGTGCCTGCTCCCATGCCTATTCATGCGGTCTTTTTTATCTTGTATTAATTATTTTATGGAGAAAACTGTGATTTCTAATTCATTATTTAATTCTTGCAGGAAATGAATGCGCCATCATTTCGGGTGGAGAGGAACCGTGATGGTACCATGCTTCTCCACTATTATTCAGACCGCAGAGGACTCTGCCACATTGTTCCTGGTAATTGAAAACACTTCCTCTAGAATAAATGCCAGTTTTATCTATGTCCTTTTGTATTATTCTCAGAATTTTGCCACTAGCCTATTTGATTAACTTTCTGATCAGTGAAATTGAATTGTGAGCAATGGCATATAATCACTCTCACTCTCTTTTGCAGGTATCATTGGAGCTGTTGCTAAAGATTTTTTTAACAGTGAGATAACGATGGAGATCGTCAACCAGCTAGAGGAGCTGGAGAGAACTGGGAAGAAAGAGCATGTGGTTTTCCTGGTGACACAGTGGCCAGCTGTTTCTGCTCAGTCCAGTGTGGTCAGCAGTAAAACTGGGTCTTTTACAAGAACCCAATCTCTCCAGCCTTTGGCTAACCGATGTAATGCCATGATCTGGATTGAAGAGGTTAGATTAATGATCTGTGCTACAAGCTGTATGTATAAAAAAAAAGCATTTTGTAGAGCTACATATAAACTGTGTAGGGGCGAAGAGAAAATAAGCCATAACAATAAACATATTAGGCTACTGATTATAGTGACATTCCAACTGTTTACTCTGTGTCCTCAGCCCCTTCATCAAAAGGGATCCAGTGTCAGTTTCTCCATGCACAGGAGTCACTGGGAGACAATTAGGGGGCTGGTTCGCCTTGGGAAAGGTACAGTACAGACACCCATAAACATACATACAAACCTTGGAGCAACAGGTTGAGCCAGTAGTCAGAGACATCATCAGAACTTGAAAGTTTAATTAATTGTACCCAAGGCCGCCAACATGAGACACATACCTGCAGGTACCTTCATTTGCAACCACTTGTCTCACTTTACAGGCAAACTGTTGAGGGGTTTTGAGCCAGTGTACCCCACATCCCTTAACATTGATCTGAGGACTTTCTGCCATGCTTTCCCTTTCCATATAGTCTTCGATGAGCAGGTACACGTTCAAAATACAAATACAGTATATTAGAAGGGCTTTGTGAATTCTCATGTCTGTGGACCACAGAAACCTATCTGAAAATATGTCATTCGTGAGTAACTGGATCATGTTAAATTAACTGGAGTGATCCTGGTGGTGTCTGAGGCAGCTGGTGGTGCATCAGGCAGGGGTGAACCTCCAGAGGATCGTCCCTGGGCTCCAGACGATGGGCATCCATCTGGACCTTTACTTCACCATTGTGCATCCTGAAGTCACCTTCACCATCTCCAGCATCAGGAAGTTCATCAACAGCCACTTTGTCCTGCAGACACACAGGGACATGATGCCTGAAGCATGGAAGGACAGGCCCATGCTGCAGCTCAGGGGTAAAGGGGAACAAAAATCCCAAACTATACATTGTCTACCTTAATCAGATAGAAGAAGTATGTATGTTTGCTCCACGTAGGTCAGATGATCTGGATGCCCTCTATGGACTGTATGCTCTATCAAGCTTCTCCTCTGCTGAGAAGCCTGCAGGAGCTGGAGGAGAGGGACATGCACATTTCTGACATCGCACCCCATGACGTCACTCGCGACCTCATCCTGCTCAATCAGCAGCGACTTGCTGAGATGGAGCTGTCCAATCAGTTGGAGAGGAAGAAAGAGGAGCTCCGCCTCCTGTCTCAGCACCTGGAGGAGGAGAGGAGGAAGACGGAGAACTTGCTGTACGCCATGCTGCCCAAGCATGTCGCCAACCAGCTGAAGGAGGGCAAGACAGTAGAAGCAGGTTAACGGAATGCAAATGCTATAAATACTGAATAAAGAGTGTTTGTGTGTATGACTGTGTCTATTATGACTGCTTTTTGTCTTGATGTATGTGTTTGTGTGTCCTATAGGAGAATTTAAAGAGTGCACCATACTGTTCAGTGACGTGGTGACCTTCACTAATATCTGCTCCCTGTGTGAACCCATCCAAATAATCCTTATGCTTAACTCCATGTACCTCCGATTTGACCGACTGACAACTGTGCACAATGTTTACAAGGTACACACACAACAGATTGAACCTTTCGACACAGATATTAAAAGAACAATCATTTGTAAGTTTGTTTTTACCTCAGGAATGGAAGAAAGAAGGGAGGGAAGAAATTTAGTGGAAAGATTTTAAGTCACGTTTGATTTGTGTCATTTGATCTGAGTGAATTTGACAATGTCAGTGTATTTATTTGGTATTTCCCAGGTTGAGACCATAGGGGACGCCTATATGGTGGTAGGTGGGGTGCCCATACCTGTTTCCAGCCATGCTGAAAGGGTGGCCAACTTCGCCCTGGGTATGATCTTGGCTGCCAGGGAGGTTATTAACCCTGTCACAGGAGGACCCATTCAGGTGCAAGAATGTTTGTACTGCATTTCTCAAATACACAGTGGTGGAAAGTAACACTTACTCAAGTACATTTACTCAAGTACTGTACTCAAGTATAAATTTAAGGTACTTCTATTTGTGTATTTCCATTTTATGATGCTTTATACATCTACTGGACTACATTTCAGAGGGAAATATTGTACTTTTTACTCCACTACATTTATTTATCAGATATGGTCCATAGTTCATTTGCAGATTACGATTTTACACACAAAACATCTGATCATCAAATAATTTATAATGTATTATTACAGATTAAACTATCCAACACCATATGAAATTGACAAAATTAGCTCCACGTTGACCAACTACAACATTAAAGTACTGCTTACATATTGATAAATCAATGCTAATGATCCAGTTATATAAAATCCCTATAAAACTGACAGGGATCATTCTGCATAATGAGTGCTTTTACTTTTGATACTTTAAGTACATTTTGTTTCTAATTCTGTACTTCGGTTTTACTTGTAATGAAGTATTTTTATAGTGTGGTATTAGTGTGGTACTACTTTACTTAAGTAAATGATTTGAATACTTTTTCCACCTCTGCAAATGTGTGTGTGTCATGGATTAAACCAAAATATTTTTTTGCTTTTATGCTTGTGTTGAAATGTGCTTTGTTCTGTTCTGTCCTAACGCAGCATCTGTTATACGGCTTGTTGTATTTCTGTAGATCCGTGTGGGTCTCCACAGTGGTCCTGTACTGGCAGGTGTAGTTGGGGAGAAGATGCCTCGCTACTGTCTGTTTGGAGACACAGTCAACACCGCATCTCGCATGGAGAGTCACGGCCTCCCCAACAAGATCCATTTGAGCCCAACCGTCTACCAGTGAGGACGCACACATATTCTTGCATGAAAACACACGCATTCATACACACTTCGACGTGTACCACGAACCCTGTGATGTCGTCTTTCTGATTTCCACATCATCTGTCCACATTTCCCAGGGTTTTGAAGAATAAAGGTTTTGTCATCCAGAAGCGAGGGGAGATCGAGGTAAAGGGGAAGGGCAGAATGACCACTTACTTTCTTGAAAGGAACACAAGAGTCAGCGAGCAGCAGATTCTGGGTCTCTCAGACCTAGAGACTGGACAGCAGGACAGCCAGATGAACTACCTGCCAGGTCTCCATAGACCAGGTTTGTTTGCTGTCTGACAAATTCTTCTAATTTTACATCTAGTGATTTACTCTGTCCTTTAAATTGCCAATTGTTTGGTATTTAATGTTCTGCAGCCTTTATCAGCTATACATCAATCTCTTTCCCTATCTCGCTCACTTTTTTTCCTCTGTCGTAGCTTTACAGAGGCAGCGCAGGGATGACCTTTACTTGATCCCTATGAAATATGTGGACAGCCTGAGTGAACCCCCGCTGTCATCACATATGTCTGAACCCCAGACCTGCCCAGCCATCAAGCCCCTGGACTCAGAGAGCTACAGAAGCCTGCACACTGATGATCAATCAGAAGATGGACCTCTAGACCAGTTAAAAGATACAGATGAATTTGGACAAACAGAAGTCAAATTCACAGAAACAAATATGGATGGCTTAGACAGTGACAGCCATGTGGACGCAGAGGAACAACAGTTGATTACCGGTGCTGTGGAAACCAACAATCAAAGCAAACACATCCGAACCAGGTTGTGTGTGGTCCTGTGAGCTGGTAATTAGTTGCTGAATGGCTGATTCAACTATAAATGACTATAAATGATTTATCAACCATGGTGCAGCGTATTTAACACCAGCCATCGCTAGCTGTGGAGAAAACTGCATTTTTGTAGATGGTATCATTCTCACTATGTATTACCTCGACTAGCTAGATTATCTGCATTGTCAGTGTTTCCCTTGAGTAAAAGTGTGATACTTTAGATGCTGCAGATCAAATATTATATTAAGTTGACACTATATGCTTTGCTTATAGTTCATGTATCTGTCTTACTTACTAAATAATAAATGCATTTGCCCTGTCAGTGATTGACTCTCAATACATCTTATGAGCACAGGTGGTAAAAATATTCAGTTAAGTGACTTTTCCTTTTTAGGCAACATAGTGAAGAATCAACACGCTCACCCTTGTTTATCTTGTGCATTTAAACCAGCAATATCTGTAGTATATCCAACTAGAGGCAAACTGCACAATGTGCAGCTATATATCCAGTCTAATAAATACTTACATGTGATATTACTGTATTATTTTGACATTTTAAACTGACCCACAATAAGGATAAGAGTGAAATATAATGGTAACAACCAATTAGCCGCTTAAGATTTATCAAACCAATTCATAACACAACATATATCACAGGTAATAGCTTATAATGATTGTTACAGGTGCCTTACATTCATTTTCAGTATGCCAAACACTGGTATATTTACAAGGAGCCTTCCATACATGAAAGCAGAAACTACTGTGTGATTTAGAATTAGAAAAATACACACTTTAGGAAGACTGTCAAGAAACAGGTCACATGTTTAAACACACATGTGGCCCCTTGACTACCCATTCAAGTATACATTGTGAAAAGAAACAAAGGTGAATAAATAATGAGTCTGATGTTGCTCACGAGGCCTGAGTCAGTGACCACAACTGTCCGTAAAAGAGCCGTCACCTGCAGGTGTGTGTCTCACTTCAAAAACAACACCCCAGGTTGGGAGAGGAGTCCAGACATCTGATCCTCGCTGCAGAGGGTCCCGTGTCTCATCACTGTTGACTGGGCCTGGATTGCCATGGCTGGATGAAAACAACACCTGTAACTAGAGTCTTCTGTTTGTGTGGTCAGGTGTGATCAAATCGGTCTGCTGGCTCACTCAGTATAATAAGAGTCCAATCTACACTGACCTAAATGAAGAGGCTAACCTGCTTTGAGGCCACGGAGGGTCAGTTCATGTGTGCATTTTGTCTCATGGCCACAGCCAAAGTCTTTAAAAGGTCTGCATCTTCTCTCAAGAGTCAGTTATGGAAGCCAGCTCAGTGATTTTAGGCTCCTGCTGGTGCTTGGTCAGAACTGGCCGGTTGGTGTAAATGTCATCCACAGGTAGAAGGAATGTGACAGTTTTTACCTTGGCTCTAAAAGGTCAAAGAAATCATAAGAGTTATATGACTACAAAGTTGCAACTTAGGAAAATGTGTATAAGGTCTAGCCTAGTGAGAGAAAACATAGTTTCAAATACATTAAACCTATCCATACATGGGGGAAATCTCTGCTGTGTCAAATTTAAACCACAATTTTCAAGAGTGCTGCTTTAAAACTACATTTCTGGGATAAAATGTGCATGACATGCCTGTCTGTACCTGTTTTTGTGTACATATTCCTGCAGGGAGTGCCTGTTGGTAACTTTCCCCACTTCTCCTCTGTCTGAGTTATCAAAGATGCCGTTCCCATGCTGGATTTCTTCTTGTAGCCTTCCCCATCCAGAGTCACTGCGCTTTGCCATGTCAGTCCTTCCCTCTCTCATCACCCCAGAGAGGTTGGAGCTTATGGAGTACCTTCGGACAGTCATGACCGTGTTCTCTGTGAAATAACATGAACGTGATGCATTGGAATGGATTCATTTCCACAGTCATAGATATGGAGAGAAAACACTAAGGGCATTTTCTTATTTCTAATTTAAAATTTCACATCGTCTTTCTACGCCAATTTAAAAACGTAATAACTTGCCATGTCTTAAAATAAATACATGGTTTTCTTGTCCAAATGTTGTTGCTGTTTCTGTGAATTCTGTTTTTGGAGTTTGACCAATACTACGGACTAAAATCAGGATATCTCAGCTCTTGTTCCATGCTCCAGAAAATTATTTATTTTAATCTGTCTCTTGTGAGACCTCCAACTTAATGAAAGTGTGATGCTAAATTGTTGGAGTGCTCCTTTAATAAAACGCTCTTTCCCCATTCCTTTACTCATGGGTTTTAACAGTATTGTGTTGGGACATGAAAAATCCCACAGTGGGGTGAGGGCGACATGCATTAGGTCAAAGGTTAGTTGTACATTTTTACAATCATCTCACTTCACACCAGTCATTATTTAACAGATCACTTTTTCAAGTGTTATAGGAATGTGTCTTGTAACTTTTGATGTCTATGGTGCTATTTTGATAATAAAATGGAAAAAATAAATACAAGTTTAAAAGCAACCACCTGTGCACTAACAGGCCTTTTCTCTTACCTTTGTATTGTCCCTCCAGAACTGGCGCAGACGCGTTTCGCCTCAGGTTCACATAGGGGTTTTCCTCCATTCCTGCACGCTGCTCTGCTGCTGAAGACACCGGGCTGCCTTCCCCTGGCACGGCCCCAAGTGACCGCTGACCGTAGTCTCCCCGCAGCTCTCGGTTCTCCTCCTCCAGCTTCTTGATTTCATCGCGCATCTGCATGATGACCTGCGCCAGGCTGCGGGTGCTCTCCATGGTGCTGCTGCTGCGCTGCCAGTACCACGGCTTCCCAAAAACCGGCGGGGAGTCATGCAGGAGAAGCTCACCGTGCTGCTGGGGTTTTAACATGCTGCTCCCGAGGCGTTTGTGGTCCTCCTGCTGTGTGCCTTTCTCTGTTGTTTGTGCCTCAATCTCAGTCCAGATCTTGTTCTGGGGAGATTATGTCGCCTTTCACCACTTATACAGCTGACATGGCTCCGGTGATCGGCCAGCAGCACACAATGGATGTTTTATTAATCAGCCCCGGCGTCCGGTTTCAGGAAAACTAAGCAGGGGTCGGAAATGAAATGTGCACTGCACAAGCGCTTGAATGGCGGGAGACCTACTAATCCTGCTGGATCACTGACATAGCTGAGAGTTTCTGACAACGTTTTGGGTTTACAACATATGTAGCAGCTTCATGTTTTAGCTCAAGAAAAGATGGGGAAGATCAGATCTTTTTTGGCACCTCAGGCTTCCTCTTGTAATACCCATGTCTCATGTTGAGATTACAATATCCTCCTTCTAAAATATTAATTAAATCTGTCAGCAAAGATAAATCTAGGAAAGAAGTATTTTTTTTCTGTTCTGATTGTGCTGCAGAAGATGTAGATGTAGAGAAGATATATATATATATAGAAAGAGCAATTAAAAATAAGGTCAAATTGTAAGACTGGATTTATGTCTTTTAAATGTACTGGGAGCCCATGCACAGTGAGGTTTCATTCATTTCACAGACAGATAGAAAGACGTGTGGGTTGGTTGGCCTCTAAGTTAAGCCTGATAAATATGTGGTCCTGTGTCTCATGAATATGCATGTGGTTTGATAAAGGCAGAGGTCAGGGGGTTAACTCCGTGATGACAGACAGTCTTGAAAAAAAAACATGAAAACAAAACAGGCGTTTGATAAATAATAAGAGAAGGAATCACTGCAACAGACATCAAATACAGGCAGGCTGCACACAAAGGAGAAAATTACAGATAATTACGCTCAATGGGGCTTCCACAGCCGGGATTGTATGGTCAGGTGCTGCAATGGAGCTCATGTGGCCACAGGTTGTAACCCATTATGAATATAGACCAGACGGTCTCTGAGTGTAGTTTAGCTGGCCTGACTCCAACATGAAAAGAGATATAACACTGCCCACATACTTTAAAACAATGTAAAATAAAATATGAAATATTGTGAGGAGGAGCCATCAGCTTCCAGGAAGGTTTGAGATATTTTGTCGTCTGCGACCTGGACTGAATGGTGCTGGCTCAGAGCAACCTGACCCTGCCAGAGTCTAGGCCACTGGGAGGGAGACAGGCATACATAAGCCAGTCTGTACAGGAGAGAAACCCAATCAGCCCCCTCTTTCTGGTTCACAAAATAGGCTACAGAGAGGGAGGGAGGCGAGAGAGATGAGACTGAGGAGGAGAGAAATACCGATTGGCTGGAGGGAAAGGTAAAGAGGTGAGAGGTTAGTGAAACTCGATCTGCTGCACCTCGGGTGTGCAACCACAGAGGGAGAGTGAAGAGACAGAGATGTAAACGTGTCAGCTGTCTTGTCAGGCAGACATAAAGACAGACATGCTGTCTTTTACCACCAGCTGTATGTTCAGAGCCACTCAACCTCTTTTTATTTGCAGGGCCCCAACCCCAGGCTTAGCATCAATAAGTAAACAACCATTCTGCTGCTCTCTCTCTCTGCATGGTCAGTAATTATATTAACTATTGGGAAAAAAGACCCCATGATCCCATGGAAAACTGTTCTATGTCAGAGCACATGCTACATTTTAATGTAATTTCACTTTCAATGAAACGTCAACCACAAGTTTGATACTTTTCTGTGTGCTGAAGTAGGTGCCATCTCAAAATACATTTTATCATAAAGTTTCTGCAAGTTTCTGTCTACATCAATTTATTTGCCAATGGTCATATATGCATAGATTTTGAATCAAATACTCAGACTGAAAGAGGCCCGTTTAATGTAAGATGACTTCTAGAAATCCACACTTCTCTGTAACGTCGTCATGCTGAGGGACTGTACGTAAGTATGAAGTGACTTATGGATATCCTAATAACACGTTACTTTACCCTGGACCCACAGATGTTACTCTTTGCAGTTACAGAAAGGCAAACAGAGCATGAGCAGCAATACTACAGACACACAAAAGACTAGACCAAGGGTCATTTCAGTATAGGCTAGTAGTTACTCACATAATACTGTACATAAGGGAGTGTAAAAAATGGCTAGTTTGCCAAGAAAACATCAGAATTAAAATATGGTACATTAAATGTTCATATTAAATCTTACTTACAACAAAGTCTACCAGAGGGAAAATATGTAACATTCAGCAAATCAGTTAATCAAGTGAATGAAAAGAAGCACAGATGATTCAAAAACATATCCAATTGTCTCCCTGTTATCAATTAAAAACAAAAATCATTCTCATTACTAATTCCTATTTCCAGATGGCATCTTAGCAGCCCACACACTTGTAAAATAGTCTGTCATCACTTGTGACTATAGTGAAATATAGAGTCGACAATGAAGATGCAAAGCACAAAGGAAAACAGAGCTCCAGGGTAAACACAGTGGAGACAGTCTGAAACAGAGAGACCAAACAACAGACAGACACACAGCAGTCATGATGAGAGCCTCTAGGCTCCGTCAGATCTACTGCTCCGATTTGGATTTGGATTCATTTGGCTGCCGACTTTGTTCTGACCCCTCTGACTTTGAAAAATAAATCAATGATCCAAAACAAAGGATTGTTGCTTCTGGGGTCTTTCCATTCATTTCAGGCAGGATTACTGTACAGCAACAGTAATCCTGCTTTTCTGAACTCTCACTACTGTACATGTATCTATTATCTGATCTATTTGATATGCAAAGAAATCATATTTTAGCCATCCTCAACTTTACTAAATGTATACATGACACTTCTCTAACAATTAAATATTAGGTGTAAATATAGCAGCACTGACCCATTGATGGTGGAGGGAGATGACATGACAGGTTGACCTAAAGCAAAATGCTTTTCTACTGGTCACAAACAAGCCTGACCTCTTTTATCTGAATGCTTTGATGCAGTAGAGCCTTTTCATCTTTTGCACTGGCCTTTTTAAGCTAAGTTTCACTGCCTATTATTACGTTACTGTAGTGACATTTAATACTTGAAGAAAATGTGATAGCAGACAAAACAGAGCACAACTGAAGAATGAGGATATGAAAAGTGAACATTTACTGTAGTTTCACAGATGACAAATGGTGGTTCAACCTCTACTGACCTTCTGTTGTCTCATTGTTAGTCTACACTACTGAATGAGTTAAAACTGGAAACAATATAGTTGGTATTGGTACAGATTTATACAGTCATTGTCTATTACCTTCTGCACCGTGGACCATGTTTCAGGCTGAGTTTGCTCATTACACATTTCTATTTTACACATTTCCCTTTATTGTGCCAGTGAAGGACCTCACAATTATCTATAATTAGCTGCAGCCTGGTCTCAGGCCCAGTCAAAAGGCAGGATATGAGGGCAGCCAAGGCACAATTTCATTTTAGAAAGCTATTTTACCCCATTCAACCTGATTGGAAACCTGGTGTTAACATACTGAGTGACATGAACTATAGTCAGAGGAAGCCTGATCTGACGGTAAGGTGCAATGTCCTATGACAGAAGAGAAGATATACAACACCGACATCAGGAGAGTGGATGAAGAAATGCTGAAGAAAATGACTTAAGTGTAATCATGAATTTTGGACATTAACAAAATTTTATTTAAATGTTATACATAAAACTTTAGTTTTTGTACTTTTTTTTAAATTCAGCTAAACAAATATTTATATATTGTATATTTTATAAAAAAAAAGAAACATTTCAAACATTTTAAATATTAATATTTCTTATTTACAATTCAAAACAGTACAGGAAATAATAACAGTAACAATGCAATTTCAATCATAAAAATGTTACAAAACATAATTCTTTTGTTTCAATTTGAAAATTGGCAAGCTGATATTTCCAGAATGTTAGCAAGGATACAAAGTAGCAATGTGGAGCTGCTCTACATTCAAACAGGAACTGGAGGTGCGTTCAACTCTTCAGATGCTTGCTTAGTTAAAGACCTGTAATCCAAATCTTTTTTTTTTCACATTAGTCATCTTACAAGACCTCTTGAGATCGTACAATGATTCCACAGAAAAAAGGGAAAAACTGTCATCAAAATGCACCAGAAAGCTATGTATTATAGCTGAACGCACCTCAAGCTCAGTAAGGTCACTGTTCTCTAAAGGGACAGGGTTGTGGAGAGAAGGCGCATGTTGTGTGGCTGTGTGCATGTGTGTATCCACTGTATGTATTTGTTATGAGTGTGTCTGTCAGTATGTAAGCTGATGAATCAGTTGGCAGGACAGGGGAATCCCATGACACATGGATCGAGTCTCTAAAACCAAAACAAACGTTAGCTAACAGTCCAGCTGGCCTGGCCTCTACTGCAGATAGTCAATGTTCACGTACGACAGGACTACAGACTATCACGACCACAGTCTACACACTTCTTCCCTTGTTTTCTCTACACTCGCCATCAGTCACAGTTCCACTAGCCCGCTGCTCCCTGCAGCAAGAAACAAATACAGTCAGAAACAAGCAAATGAGCCACTTTGAGGCTCAAACTGGCACCCCAAAGCCATTTAGGGGGGAAAAAAATGTCCTCCCTGGCACAAAGAATTTCTTGTGAGTCTATTGGCCATTCAGTAGGCGCTGTGCCGTTCCGTTCCTGGTTGTCTTGTGTGAGGAATCTGGACAAGAGTAAGAATAAAAAGCTTGCATTGGAACAGGAAAATTCAAAAGGAGGTATGTATCAAGACTAGCAGTTTGGCTTTTGGATAAATTGGTACAGGCTGGGATATGGGGGAAAAGATAAAGTGGGGTAAGCAAGTGACATGTCTTTCATGAGGGAATTTGATGACATGACATACCAGTCTTAGAAAGAGTGGACAGAGAGCTGTTAGAGAGAGATGAGGTACTGGTAGCAAGAGTACGTTTTTGTAGCTGTAATGGGAGGAAACGTTTGAAAAGAAGTAGAGAGAACTATGAAGTAAAAACAGAAGCTGGTACCCTTGAAAATGCAAAATGTGTCATAAAATAATGTATAGGAGAAGATGATGCTCATTATGCCATGCAACTGAATAAGAAAAGAAACAACCGTGTGGTAATGACATAAGTCTGGACACTCATTGGTCATTGCATAGTGAGACCTGTTCATTCATGATGCCAGACAGCTCAGTCAGCATGTCCCGGTAGTGAGCTCTCATCTCCTCCTGGTACTCCAGCTGGTCCTCCTTGATCAGACGCTCATTCACATCCAAAGCCTGACCGCAGGCTTCTGCAAACTGCCTGCAGGGGTCAAACACAGTTGTATTGATTATTAATGCTGTGAATCATATCACTGACACTGTCAAAAAGTATTAGGCTCTAAAGTTTTCTTGCCATTGATTAAACATAAACAGGTTTGCCTAATGAGTGCTTTTTACACTGTAAGGGTTTACGCTTAGAAGATTGTTGCATGTATAAATCCTAAGGTGCAATGGGACCTTTACCTTTAATCATCTGGGTTAAGAATCTTTATCTAAAAATTGTCAAACATTGTATTTAGCTGTAAGAATTATTTGGTGTTGATATGTGTTTATTCACTTATAAAATGGATTTAGCTCTAAAACAAGCATTCCAAACTACATAAAAGTGTTGAATTAAGCACGATGGTTGTAGACTATTAAACACTGGCATAATGTTGCTTCTTACTCTCTCAGAGTTTACACTTGACTGCACTCATGAACAAGATGCAGGACAGTTTTTTTTTATATGTGTGCACTATTTCCTTTCCTTTAATTTCTAACATTTTATATATGGATTTAATTTGTTGAAATTTTGATTTCCTGATTGCTTTTTTTATTGATTTGTATTCACAATCTGTGGTTTCCAATGCAGCTGGATCTTGGGAACTACATATGTTTTGAACTGCATTTCCCATGTACACTTGCATGACATATAATAACATAACTCAGTGGACCAAAGCATGCAGGGCAATAAATTAGTATAAAATAACATAAATCTAACTTTCAAAACATATATATATATATAATATATATACCTACTGTTTAATGCAAGGAACAAAAATCACTACACTTGATACTGCATTTAATCCTACCTGAAGATCTCCTTGAGCAGTTTGACCTGGTTGTCTGGGTATTTCTTGGCATTCTTCTCCTCTAAAAATGCCCTGGCATAGGCCATAGGCCCTGCATTCACCTAAAAGAAGAAAATCAGGTAAGACAAAACAAAGCACCCAGATTCACCCAAAAATCAGTATTTGCAAGAATCCCCACCTTGACGCTGACGCTGCCCTGCAGTTTCAGCTGCAGCCGGATCATGTCCACCTCCTCCATGTTGCAGAGCTGGTTGAGCTCAGAGACTTTACGTGACATCTCATCAATGGCTACCTCAATCGGGTTCATTTCTGTGCTCTGCTGCTCCACCACCTGGATACGCTTCTTTAGGTAGGGGAAGCTGGAACTCGCTGAAGAGAGAGAAATAACAACCCACAGGTCAGACCAACTCTACATTATAGTTCCCTACCAGTATGTTGTAAGGACAGAAATTGTACTGACATATGTAAACAAACACTTACTGGTCAATATGGTGCGTCTCTTGCACTGCTCCTCCACGTCTCCATGTTTCTTCCCAGTCAGAGTGAACGGCGTCTCGAACACAAAGCGGTTGATGTTGTGATGTCTCTCAAAATCTGTCCTTTTGTCCTGTTGTTCTTTCTCGTCAAAGTAGGGCACCACGTACGTCACCTGAACGTAGGCAAACTTGGGGTCCAGGTCTTTAGGATTTACCTGTTTTTAGAGAATGTTAAGCAAGCAATAGTGATTTTTTTTTTTGTGAAGTTACATGTCCACAAACAGGTGATTCACCAATAACTGGCAATAATAAGAACTAGGCAAATCATTCAGTTTAAATGTCTTAACAAACAACTTATAAACAGGCCAAATTCTGTCAGTTACCTTATTGGAGTCCTGGATCATCTTGACATTATCAGCTCCGAACTTGTCTGAGTAGAGTTTGAGTAATCTCTGGGAGATTTCTGACAGCCCCGTCAGCTTCGGCTCTTTGTAGATGAACTCCTTGCTCTCCTCCTCCTCAAAGAAACCCTACCAGAACACACACACACATGCACACACTCATTAGAAAAGCTTGTTACATGTATGGGTGGGTGCTTGTGCGTTTGCTGTCAAAACACACTGTATATATGTCAGTCTGGTCTGCCCCCTAGTGGTTTCTTGAGTCGCTGGTTGTACACATAGACCATAACGTGTTAGAACAACTCAGCCCTAACAGGGTGTCAGTGTTAAGTTCTGGATGGAAGAGTTCAGAGGTCATTTTCAAAGCAGCGTTGGATACAAATGTCAAAGGTGAATGAGGTTTATTAAATAGCATCTTCCTGTCCCCTGTGGCTGTGTGACACCAGCTTTTCTTAGTGTTTCTTTATCATTGGAGATTATGGGAAGTAAAATGGACCACAGCAAGCTTGACACAAACCCTTCAAAGGGTAAGAGCAGCAGATGTTAATAGTGGTAGAAGGAAAAGAGAGGTAAAAGTGGTTAGCACTGAGGAAAATGGAAAATCAAAAGACACACAAAACTTACCGCAATCTTGATATAGAATATAATAAAAAAGGAAGAAAAGAGCAGACAGAGAAATTAAGGACACTGACTCAGTAAAAAAAATCGGGTCTCCTTATCTTTCCATCTCCATGCCTCACTGACAAGATGTTTTTTTCCAATAGTGAGAAGATTTCATATTCTCATTACCGTTTTTTTTTTCACTTCAGAGCTCTGCATAGAAATATTATCCCTCATTAACAAATAGGAAACTGTGTCAAGGATCCAACTTCTTAAAAACCAAGCCCAACCCGCACAGTGCTTCGTAACAGATAAAGCCAGGGAATCAAAGATAAACCAGGGCACAATTCCCAGTTATATTAAATATACATTTACCATTTCTAAAGACTTAGTTCACCTGAAGTACAAAGAAAAATATTTTCCCCATGTACCCCGGGTGGCATTTAGGTATACGAACAGTTGTTGTGTTTTTTGCAGTATTGAGATCTTTGCCACTGCTGCCATCCTGCCGCCTAAATTTGAGATGCTCAAAGCTTTGAAAAATTACATTGGAAAAACTAAACATCAAAGTCTCTTTGCAGAAACTGTATCCGATTTTATTCAAAGTAACACTGTTTATGAAAAGAGGTGTTTCCGTTGAGTCCCAAAGTGAAAAAACCATTGTGGGTTGTGGGGTAGGGGTAGGTATGTGTTTGCCAAGTCGTAATTTCCTAGGGCTTACAAGAGGTATAGAGTATTTTACTAGCCATAGTTGCGTGTGTACAGACATGCCCATGTAAGTGTGTACTATCTGCAGTAATGAACTGTCACTCACCTGTCCATAGAAAGCTACACGGTAGTAGCGACCGAAGAGTCGCTTTTCTGAGTTCACCACCTCAGTCACCTTGAGATAGGAGCGATGGATGTCATAGTACAGCTCTGACAGTCTCTGTGTGCACACATAAACATGCATGTAAGGTTAAACTTAGCTCAATATGCACACACACACACACACACACACACACACACACAAAGAGTGGAAGGGTTCAAAGTTACCTTAAAATCCCTTCTCTTTTCAAAGACAGCAATCACAGGTTTGTTGATGTCAGCGATGAGCTCGTGTCTCTCTGATTTCCACAGATAGTCCACACACAGCTCCAGCTGCTCCACCAGGGTGTCCTACACAGTACAGCAAGATCAGGAAGCATATTAGAGAGAAAAGGGAAACCCAGTTCCTGCCATGCCACTAGCACGTCACATCTTCTCAAATTGGAAACAATGGTTATGATTATAAAATGTTACTTTAACTCGTTGTTTGTGAAGTTTAAGGTTTTGTTCAGGATTAAAGGCTGACCTCAGTATAGGGTGTGTCTTGTGTACCAGTGTCTTCCTTCATAGCGCCCTCCTCCTTGACATTAGGGCTGATGCACATAAACGCTGCCCAGCCCATAGAGAACGATGCTGGGGTTTCAAACAAGTGAAAGTGACATCAGTGCGAATAATTCAAGAAATATACATGTCTCATAAAGGTCACACATTATTGCTAGTGCTACGCTCAGCTTTCAAACATACAGCTGCATAAAATGCATCCTACACATACATTCTTGTATTAAAGTACAAGAAATTTTACATTGTTTTTACAGTCAAGCATTCCATTTTTGCACAAAATTAAAAACATCAAATGTGAGCGTGCTTCATACCAAACCCCAGTGACACTGAACATCTTACCCAGTGAGACTTGAGTGAACAGTGAAGGTCAAACACTGACAGTAAAAAGTGATAACCTGACACAATCTCTTATCATTAAGGCAAAAACTGTGGTCCTCAGTACATTTTAATGCATAGTATAATACACAGTGTAGAAAACCTTATACAACAATGGAGTGGTTAAGATATAAACTGGCACCTGACAGTCCCTTCAATCCAAACCATGTCCACCTGTCAATATCAACACCTTCCACCCAGTTGCAAGGAGTTTAAACATATGTCCGTGCACACCCACTCCCTCCCACAGTCCCTTGTCTCTCCATCATTATGTTCTGAACTCCCAGCCCCACCACCCAGCAGGCCCCAGGCGCACACACTCACTGTCTTGATCTCGGGAGGTAGTTAGTAAGGAGCTACAGTTAAAGACAGGGCTTTCTTCAGGGGACACACTGGACATCCTGGCCTTGTCAGTTCTCCAGTAGCCTGTTTGGTAGGAGTGGAGGAGGAGGAGGAGGTTTATAAAGTTCACTTTCCACTTGTTTTTGCCTTTTATGCTCAAGGCTCACGAATTAGCCGAGCTGCTGGCATGCTATGCTACCTATCGGCACGCAGGCTCAGTGCATAGAATGCATGCGAAAAGATGTCAGATGCGTACAGCAAAAGATACACACATGCTGTAGTCTGAATGAGGAAGCATGCACACACAAGAACAAATAGATTTGCAGACAGAGGAACATGCGGCACAGCAAAAGGTGTAGACATCAGTCTCTATTTCTACTAGAGGTTGTGAATGGGAATGGTATTTGGATGCAAAGACAGATTTATGCTATCCATCTTCATTCCCCACAAGTTTCTAATGAATCTTCACTATACAAAGAGACACTCAAGTCACCAGTGTGCTCACATTCAGGCATACACATCAACCCCCATGATGATATTAAGCAGTGATGCCTGAGAGTTGCAATGACCATGTTAGCAGAGAGAAAGGGAGGTTTGCTGACTGACAAAAGATGGCTGTGATTGGACTTTCTGGTTAGAAGTTACCATGTCTGCAAAGATGCACACACTTACACCAATTTCATTGCCTTGCGTGTGCACAAATATTTGTGCATATGCATACACACACAAACCATGCTGCAAAAAGTAAAGTCAAAGCAACAGCATATGTATGTGCACGAACCTCTCCTCTTCAGCGATTCAGCAATCAGGGCTGAGATGTGGATGTAGCACATGGCAGCCTGAGGGAAAGTCAGACACATTACCATCAAATTTAATGAAGACTTTGTTCTAAAAGCCATCTATGAAGTTTCTGAAGTAAGAGCACCCTATAAACTATAATATTTATAACCTCTGAGAGATCGCCGTTGCGGACGTGAATTTTAGCCATGCTCTCCAACCAGGTGCGTCGAAGCTCGGGCGTGCTGGCGTAGGAGTTGGCCAGACTGTACTGAAGATCCACCAGCATCTCTGGATCCTTCTCATGCTCCTTCATTTGCGCTGTGGCCATCAGAACCGTCCTGATCCGTTTGGTCAAGTCCTTTACCTCAGCAGGGAATGGAGTGTTCTGTAGAAATCAAAAGTAGAATGAAATATCACTATACAGGATAAATAGTGATAATGAAGCTGTAATATAACCCTAGAACCTGCTCTACCTTGAGTGGTGCATCTCCATTGGCAAAGTTATTGATGATAGCCAAGGACTGCTGAAATCTCGAGCCTCCAATGCCAGCATCTGCTATCAACTGGCTCACTGCCTTGATAACCTAACGTGGAAAGAGGAGTGTAGGGTGAGGACAACGTCACGCTGAAACCACGATTCACAAAACACACAATACTGAAATTATATTTTGTATTTGTACTACATTGGTCTCACTGACCTGCAGATGTGAGCGGACTATAGACTTGCCCTTGGTAAACTCAAAGTTTTTTCTCATGAAAAAATACAGCAGGGCAGCTGCTTCCGTCTGGGTGGAGCTGGAACGATGGTTACAGCACTTGAGGATCTCATAGCACAGACAGCCACACAGGTCTGCCTTACCCTGGAAGAATCCACTGGGGAACTACAGAAAAAGATGACGATGAAACCATGCATAAGAAAAACAGCTGGGACCTTCACTTAGATGTTATATGTTTGTGTGAAGTTTGCTGGACCTTTTGTACAAAGAGCCTGAGTGCAGCGAAGACATGCCGTAGAGTGGCGGTTGATTGGTTGATCTGAAAGAAGAGCAGGTAGGTGTCCAGAACCTTCTTCATCAATGCATTTTGTCCATCATCCAGCAACAGTTGTTTCTGTATGGAAGTATGGAAGAAGAAAAAAGCAGAAAACACATTTTACTATCAAAGATTCAACAGGCTACTTTTTTCTTCTAACTGAATTGTTTCATGTAAAGACTATTTTATACTTCAAAGTACACAGTTTTTGAAAATGGAGATTCTTCTAGCCAGCAGGTGGCAGTAGAGTATCACTGGCTTGGCTTTAGAATGAGTATGAAATTCTGGCGCATTAATTAAAATTTTCATTTGGACAAAAAGGTTTGTAGATTTGTTTGGTGCTTTAGAATGATGGTGGCAGATATGTGAATAGCACACCTTCTATTAATGAAACATAATATAATATTCAGAGGCTTCACATATATACTGTATATACAGTTCATAACATAAATTAAAAGAGATTCCCCTTAAAAGAAAATGGATGTTGATGTGAAAATGTAGTTTCAGGTTGTATACTTTGACAGGACGACAGACCTTGTGATGGTGAACAAAGAGCTCTAGTACATCCAGCACAGTAAGGGCCACCTCAGTGGACAAGTTCGCCTCGATATCTGTAGGACTCAGGGTGTCCCCATCCTGAATATTCCCATCTGGAAACACATATATGAATAACTCAAATCCATCTCAGTAACTTTACATGCATCTCAGTCCAAATATGTGTGTGTGTGTGTGTGTGTGTGTGTGTGTGTGTGTGTTACCTGTCTCCATCATCTGCAGCAGTTTGGGGTTGGTAAGAGCATTCTTGCCCCTGATGATGGGCATGGTTTGGGAACGAGCATGTCGGTGACCTTCCCCTCCAGATGATGCCATCCTGAAGGCAACAGCAGGGATCAGCAGCTAGTATCAATCACAGTACTCACACGTATTATTTAATACTTGTTTAAATGAACACTGCAGCAAATTAAACCTAGTGCCAAGTCTAGGCCAACCGTCTCTAGAGATTTTGCACATTTTAGTAGACAAATAAAAATGGCACCCATGTCCCAAGGACACGCTGTTATCGGGAATCTATTAACACATGGGAGTACAGAGACAGAGATTGGCAAATCACACAAAACACTGCAGGTATGAGGAGTGGCATGCTGAGAACACAGTCACAGTCTATAACATGGAAACAGACAGTGGTCACATCAAAGATGAATATACACAGGACAAGAATGTATTTATCTAAATCCAAGTGTTCACATTGTTGATGTAGGTTATACCTGTATTTAAATAGCTTGGAGTTTCTTGCTATTAAAGAAAGTATTTACATTTTGAGCCAATCACCAGACATCATTAGCATTAAGAACAATTTCAGTAACCAAAGACTCAGTAGTTTTAAACAGTTTAACTCTGTCATCATGGCTGAGGTGTTTTCCTGGTGGAGGGTGATTACCATTGTGGGAAGAGGCTTGAGGGTTGAGAGGGGTGGTTAGAGCCCTTCAGGGTGCCATTGGCCTGGGTGGACTGGGCCAGCTTTAGTGCCGCTGCTAGCTTCCTGTTCACGAGCCAATCACATCAAAGCTAACATTAGTTAGTTTAGTTGAGACCATCATTGTTTAGTGTCCATCATTATCATCATTAGTCAGTTACATTAATTATGTGCGGCATGCTAATAGTTGCTCGAGCATGCCTGCAATCAATAAAAATTGACCTTGTAGTGTAAATTTGAACACTTTGCAATACAGCACAATTTTTGCACTTTTGTGACCTTTATATTTACATAAAGTAAATATGTTACATATTTATAGCAACTAGGTCACATTGTATTCCTGTAAGGCTAAATGAAATGCTAAAAGTATACAGGATCTCCAATTTGACCTTGGTGTGATGAGATCGACTAGAGTCAGAGAGAAACATCAAAGAGCTCATATAGAGAGGGAGGTCAGCCAGATGGAAAGGTTAGTGGCGTAGCAGAGTCAATGGTTTTAGTTTGCCATTAGTCTAATATTGTGTAAATGTTACATTAACTCTTGGTAGAGTGTTAGTGGAGAGTAGAGGCTTGAGGTCAGCATTAATGTAAAACAGTGGACAGCAAGGAGATTAAGATGCATAGATGTGATGAAACCAATAGACAGTTAAGCTGCAGCACAAATCAGCTTAGTAACTGGATCTCAACAAACAGATGTTCAACATATCATGTTGTTATAATGCTTAAATTAAGCTCTATCAGGAAAACGACTGCCAATCTACACAAAGCAAATGGTGCTTTGGCCAGCCAAAAGAAAGACAACACAAGTACTGTCTAAGCCAATCATCACAACTGCCTCAGAGCCCATTAAGGACACTCAATCAAGCCAAGCAGCAGGTGGAGTCCAGCCAGTCATGAGGCAGGGCGTGGAGACAAAGGGTTACAAGGTCGACATGCAACATCAATGAGGCAAACGTGTTAAAGGATGCAAAGAGCAAACAAAACTAGCGTACAGTACCAGCATACATTTCCTGTTTATTTACCATTTATGTCAACACAGAAAGGGTTACTTGATATAACAGAACATCAATAATGTGCAGTCACACTGATAATCAATTAACAGTAGCAGCATGCACGGAGGGGGAGGGCATGAGGCATGCATTGTGGTGGAGACTACAACAGCAAGGTCGAACATGGAGAAAACATTACAATTATTAATTGTTATTTCTTTGTGTCATGTAGTATATTGTGCATGTGCATTGGTGTGTCTGTATCTTGGCTAAAATCTAAAACATGCCTTGAGTTAAGGAAGTGAGGCTCCCTGCACCAACACAGACAGAAACAGGATACGTGAGAAGAATGTCTGGGATTAAACTGCAGCATCACTGGCTAACTTCAAGGCCCTGACAACCTATTTTCTAAATCAGCTTCTTGCGAGCGTTCCATGAGCGTTGGGACCCTACAAGGACACACAATGTTCTGCCAAATTTGGAACAATTTTGGTTATTTTTACATTATAGATTTCTGTATTTTTCTTTTTGCCTGTTCTATTCTCACCAGTTTGAAGTGGATCAGGATTTAGCAACATTTTAATCAAACTGAAGACAGTTGTGGGGTTGATTCCTTATGTTGCCAGGCTACTGTCATGCAAATTTGATTTCAGGGGCTTTAATGACTGAATTGTGGTCTGATAGGCTGGCTGACTTCCTAGCTTGCTGGCTGGCTACACACTGCTAGTGTAATTCATCGCTCCTGAACTTCAGAGGGTGCCCACACTGACTCAGCCAGGCATCAAAGAGCTAACAGAGAGAGATACTGCGACAGACACAGGCGCAAGACTGTGAATCCCCCATGGCCTGGTATTACAGATGAATGTTAAGTAGCTAGCAGCTCCAGACAGGCTCAACTACGTCTGAGAGCGCTAGCTAGGCTTCCAGCTATCTTTATTCTGTTAATGCCTCCACACACAGTAAAGCAGTGTGTTCTCCCAGCCTTTTGTTGGCTAACATCTCAGCATCTTATTGCTGAAAGGAAAAAGAGGGCTAATTTAATTAGCTGGGAGGAACCAGAAGATTGAGGAGTCTAGCGGTGCCAATGGCTCAGCTCCAGTGAGAGCACACACACACGATAACAGCCCCCATCCTGTGCTTGCCAACTACTACAGTACCATATCCAACGGTGCTTTTCTCTCAACAGCAAGATCCATGAGGTTTCACCTCCCCCTCTCTTCCTTTTCTTCCCTCCTTTACCTCTTCCCCTCATAAAGCTTTTGCCTGAGCATGCACACGCATACAGAAAACATATTAGTATTTCTGCCTGACTGTGTCTGATTCATTTATTTGTGTGTATTTGCACATGTGTCTGGGTGGCTGCATTTGCACATGTGCACATTCATGTGTGCACATGATTATATGAATTATGTATCAGTGGGTGTTGGTGTTACAACCTTTGGCTGCGGCATGTATGTTCCATATCTGCAGCATTACAATAAATGCAACTGAATGAGACCTGGTTCACCTCTTTGTTGGAGAAAGAAGTGAGGAGGAGCGCAGACTGACCTGGCTATGTGGCGTTTTCCGAGGAACCTGAAGTGCTGAAGACACAGCCTGAAGAAAAGGAAAAATGCAAAAATATCTTGGGTGAAGGGTGAAGGTTTGCTTGTTTTTATGTGTTTTGTAAGTTAAGAACACAGAATAAACTAAGCGCATGTGATCAAACTGAACTGCAACAGTACAGTCTCTATGCTGACACAAACAGGAAACAGACAGTTAATTAACTGCACTGTTCAGTGGATAGGGAGCTCTCATTGGAATTACAGTCTGTTTTTCTTCTCTCTCTCTTGCTTTGTCATTACTTTCATCTGTTCGCTTCTGGCTACATTCTTCCCCTTTCTGCTCTCATTCTCCTGTCCCCATCCGTGTCTGTCTCAATGTGTTTTTCTCTCTGTGCACAGTATTGCTAGTCAGCCTAAAAGGAGCTGTGGTAACACTCTGCAATGAAGAAAAAGGAGTACTTACTCCAGGATGTTAAAGAAGTCTGAGATCTCCTGATGAATGGCCCGGTGCCAGTAGGACACCAGCACATCTGGAAACAGGAAACAGGAGACGTCACGTCACACATCACAGCAGATTTCTAGAGGACTAGCACGAAAACTTTCACAGAGTCAGTAGTATTTTTATACTGAGATGGTATTGGAGGCATTAAAACAAACCCTGTTCAAACAGTTACAGACAATTAGTGTTTTAATCTGCAAAAAAGTGCAGATATCTGGGGTTCGCCGGAATAGAATAATACAGTAACAGTAAAAAACAACTATTGTCTAAAATAGCATTTACAAACACAATTCGACAAGGCTCTGGACTGGACTGTGTGAATCCTCTGTATATATGTTTGTGAAATGTAATTTCTTACCCTCAGATATGGTTTTCATAATGTGCAAAAAGCACATGAGGAGGCTGCGGGTCTCTGCCTGGTCCAGCTTGTCACAACGAGAACCGTAGCCTATAAGGGACTGTGGCCGTGCAAACTAAGGAGAAACATCCGGGCAGAAATACAGAGATATACTTTTACTATCAGGGTGGTGGCTATAATTGAGGACACTGAGGTAGTGTCCTCGGTATTGTTTATGTGAATGTGTGGGTTTTAGCAACAATGGAGGAAAACTTAGATATAATGGGTATTTTACTGATGTAGTATTTTCAATTGTGCTACTTTTAGACAGTTAACTTTATAAATGAAATATAATAAATATAAAACTTATATATATATATATATTGCATATGTATGTTTTGTTTTTGGTGTCTACTTAAAATTATCTAAGGGTGGTGGTGGGGGGGCTGTTGGAGGGACCAATGGCCGCAGTATTTTTTTAAAAGTATTTTTTGGCCAGTTTTTGCCTTTATTACATCGTATACAAAGATGTAAGATGTAAGATGATGAAAGAGACATGGACATGCAACAAACGGCCCCGGCTGGACTTGAACATTGCAATTTCATGATTAGTCCTATAACACTACGGCGCCCTAACTTCAGTATTTCTTTAGTTGGTATTAGAACAGTGTGCTAAGTCTACTTGTCCGCCATCAGGGGTCTAGAATGGAAGCCAATGGAAGTCAAAAATCCATATATAACGTAGAATTTATCATGAATGACTCACAATGAGAGCTGCACAGTATATATCAAACACATACAACAAATGTATCTAAACGATTTAAGTTCTTTTGACAGATCTGCTTGCTCCTCCGCCAGAGTCAGAAATAAATACCACATCGGACATGTCATAACACAGAAGTTGATGGCTGTTTCTCTGCTTTCTTAACTCTTATCTTTTCTCACCTTCTCACATCCATCCATCTTCTCACTGTTTCTGTCACTGTTGCTAGGGTTGGAGTCCACACTGATCAGAGAACCCCGAGAGTCGGCCTGGTTACCCGTGGCAACTGCCAAGGATGAGAAGGCTGGTGGGGGGAGGGGATGGGGGGGTCAGCATCAATATCCCCATTCACACCTTTTTATATAAACACTAGACAGCTACACACAAGCACATCACACACTGCTACCTGTGATGGAGTTGAGTACTTCTTTGGAAAAGGAGGCATCTACACAATTGCCATGACGAGCAACAGGAATCACCCCTCCAGCTACTCCCCCTCCTACACTGAGGTCATCGCGAGAGCCCTGGTAGTGGTGCAGACAGGGGAGAGGACTTATTTAAAAGCAAAAATATTTCAGATTTCAGAATTCAGACTGTTTCTATTAGTTATGAGAACTAATTATTAACAAGCTGCAAGGATTGCCAAGATTTCAGACACAAGTTTACAACAACATCCATGACGGCAAGCAAGTCTCATAAAAAAAACTTATTTAACTGAAATTATCCAATTATTGCTGTTCTTACTTATTTCACAGTGACAGTAAACATTCAAAGTTCCATTATAATCAACCATTGCATTGCCGCACTTCCAGTTCAACTTGCGGCACACAAAGTTTTGTTTACAGTGTGGTGGAAACCAAATGGAAGAGGACAGACAGAGACAGAAAGACAACAAGTACAGCATCCAGCAAGACTGTATAGTTTAGGTGACATTCCTGCAGTCAATGCAAACCTATAACAACTAAGGCGAGAGCCTGTGCTGCAAAGAATGGTACAAAAAATGTCCAGCTGGGGAAGTTATACATAAATGCATGTACAGTACATGGTCTGATTGAGGAATGAGAGGATTTATATTGTTGTTAAAGTGACAGTGTTAAAAGTCATGTTGCTTCCCCAAAGTATGCTGGCGTCAGGCTGTGTTTAGTACAATCCCCATGCCTGAAATCATTGCAATTCAGTAGATAACATGTTGTCATAACTAATAGGAATGAAAGCCAAAACTATAACAATAAAACTAATGTTGAAAGAAAAGAAGGTTTTTACCTTTAAACACTGCAGGAATGTGTATGACATTTCACACAGTCAATCAATACAGTACACAGAGAGTCAATCAGTCATTTCATGTTTTGCTTCAACTCTTACTTGGTCACTAGAAGTGAAGTAGATGGGGAAGAGGTCCCTGAGGAAGAATCGAGGCATGTTGTCCAGGATCAGGCCGTACAGAGGCAGGTAAAGAGATGCAATTCTTGCCTGCTTCTCCTGGATAGGCAGCCAATGAAAGGGGTATTGCATTTAAAAAAATATGTGTGCATATTCTATAGTCAGTGACATTATTTTGTAACAACCCAACAAATCAACATGCTCTATGATTTAGAAAGCTAGTAAAGACACATTAAATATGTTTGCAAAGACACTTAAAGTCCCCTTATCCTGGCAAGTCTTATAATAATACAACAACACTTACAATGTGCCCCTGGAGAGTTCATTACTACTAAATTAATGTTGTATTTAAGATTGGATTGTGTATATCTCTATGGTAGTCCATAGAAAATGTCAGTGCAATTACATAATATCTAATATACCCTGCTAAGAAAATGTTGTGGTCTTTTACAAAACATGCTTTTCCCATTTTTGCCTTTTACTTGTCCTCTGCACACATTTGGTTTTGACTGTCTTGACTACAGCCCTGCTGTTGTGTTGTGGTTGGCAGTATTTGGTAGTGTTTAACAGAGGGCAGATTACTGACTCTGCCTGATCTGGGCACTTCCCAGCATTCATTAAGGGATCTTCTCTGCTGCCCGCAGCTGCTATGAACAATCACATGTCAGTGTTTATGTGTTTGAATGAGTCACATTCGAAGAATTTCTACTGCGAGCTTATTGGTCATGCCTTTTAGTTTCTTCCCATGTAATCATGTGTTCTGGCTACCTTGGTGGCATAGCGTGCATCCAGAGAGTGTTTGGCCATGAGAGTCTTCAGGGTGGCCAAGGCTAGGTGTCTCAGGTCCTGCTCATCCTGGAGTGCCAGCCCCAGTTCCCGTAGCAACAGGCCGGTCAGGAAGTGCTTCCTGCAGAACTCTCCAGTCAGGTTGTACTCGGGCACTGACACTGAGGAGAGACAGCATAAAAGATTCACATTTTAAATGGAAAAGTAACTGAGCTGCACATGATTTAAATAATGCTTGTGCCAGTACTTGCTTTCCATCAGCAGTTAATTAATCCATTTCTGAATAACAATCTGGTTACAGTGAGCAAATAATGTGACAAGCCAATTTTCCTTGAATTTCATTATCATCACACCACTGTAGCACACATACTGTCGCACACACAACACTACAAAGGAATGAGTGAACATATTTACCATGAGTACTTTGTGGCTCGGGGGATGCATGGTCTGACATGGACAAACAGTCAGAGAAAATGACAGAAAGAGAAAGAGAGAAAGACAGAGTGTTAATAGACAAATGAGAGTGGGAGCTACTCGATGTATGATAGTTACCACATTGACACTGGTGTCACTGAACTACAGGGTACGACTTGGGCTCTTACCTGTGATGCGAGCGGAGGGTAAGGGCAGGCTGAGAGGGATGTAGTGTTCGTGGTTACACACCTCTCTCAAGAATTCAAATTTCAGCTCACACAAGACCTACCAGACACAAAAAAAGTTATTGCAAAATATTATTGCATTGTATACCTGTGTCTTGTTGCATACTTAAATAAAGTCAAAGTGTGCTGAAGGAATTATCCATTAATGATATATTTTTACTAATCAATACTGTTTCCCTGAAATCACTTCCAATTCTTTTTTTTACCTTGCTGTCAGTAGCAGTGATCATGTTTATGTAGTTGCTAATCAGTTTGAATGAGAAGCCTCTGTCCATGAGAGTGAAGCAACGCTGCAAAGAGACAGACAGAGACCGACAGATCAGACCCAACATCAGCTAATAAGACAGTGAGAGACAGATCATTTAACACAGATGGAGGAATCAATAGGCAACAATTGTAAATGGAAACAATTTTCATTTGCAGACTGTTTAAACAGTTTGTATTGATCCCTCCAAGAGCAATATACAGTAAGCTTAATAGCACATTATATTCCCTTCACATGTAGTCAAACTTTACTGGGTCCCACAGCGTCAATAACCTCTCTTCTTGAAAATGTTTCATTTAACATTAGAATCTAAATCCACGACACAACACTTTTTGCTCCAACCTTGACAAAAGCTGCCACAGCTAAGTTGGCACTGCGTGTCTCTTCTGTCAGGTCTTTGTTTTTCCAGAAGATGTGTTCGGACACCGTCTCCACCAGGGTCTCCACACGGCTCAGGTAGGATGAGGGGAAACGCTGGGGCCTCTGAAGCTGTAGGGACACAAAGTCAGCATAAAATAATCATGCACTGTGTCCCAGGTCAGATTATACAAATGAAAAGGAGCTATACTGAACCAAGAATAACAAGTGGTAAAAAAATGTTTTCAGGAATGGGAGACTCGAGGGGCCCAAAGTAGAGTATGCCACCTTACCTTAACCTTGTCAGAGTCGACCAGATGTTGGGCCATGGACTTGACAATCAGCTCAAAGAAGAACCAGGAGAACTGAAACCAGGAGAAGTCAAAACAAGGTCAATCTTGTTCCAATATTTATCTGTCTAATCAGCTCCAGCATTAATACAGGGGAGGCACGCATGATTTTGTTCGGGGGGGTTTGCACTGATTTACGTTTCTCTAGGACCTTAGAGACATAAACAGCAGAGTATGTATGAGGAGAGAGACAAACCTTCAGGACATTCCTGACTGCTGCCTGCTCATTGCTCTTCAGGTCAAAGGTCATCCCTTTAGCCAGCTCCTCGTGAACTGTCCTGAAGCCGTGAGCCTCTGACTTGAACACATACTACACACAGAGAGAAGGGAAAAGGAGTCAGAGGTAGTCAGTTAAAGGTGCACATACAGTAGGGCTGCAACAAACAAATTATTATTATTTTTTGTAATGATTTTTGGGGCATTTTTGGGCGCAACAGTAAAGAGATAACAGGATATGAGGGGAGAGAAAGATAGGGAATTACACGATCCCCGCTCAGATGCCAGGTGTGTTGCAGTTCATGGTCCTAACTGGAGCTGCAACGATTAGTCAATTAATTGATTAGTCGATTGAAAGTAACTTAATTGGCAAATACTTTGATAATTGATTAATCATTAAAGTAATTTTTCAAGCAAAAATGCCAAAAAATGTGATAGTTCCAGTTTCTCAAATGAGAAACTGCTGCTTTACTTTGTCTTACATTATAGTGAAGTGAATATTTTGGGGGTTTGGACAGTTTGTCGGACAAAACAAGACATTTAATGACATGCTCTAGAATATTGTGGTGGACACTTTTCCCTGTTTTTGGGCATTTCATAGACCAAACGATTAACTGATTTATCGAGAAAATATTCAGCAGATTAAATTGATAATGAAAATAATCAGTAGCAGCAGCTCTAGTCCTAAACCCTAGGCCATCACAACGCTCCAATTGGCTGATTATTTTCTAGATCAATCAATTCATTGCTTGGTATATAAAATGTAAAAAATATATATGTGTGTATATATATATATTACATTTTATAGACCAAGCAATAAATTGATTGATCTAGAATATATAGATAAATCAATATATATATTTATATAAATATATATATTTAGTTTTTTCCTACAACATGTGTAAGGTTTGATTCAAATATTACTGCATACTCCTCAATTCATGCTACAGTGAATTCAACCCCCTCTCTTTCCCCTCTTCTCATTGAACACACACACACACACACACACACACACATATGTTCACACTCGCACGCACACACACACTCAGCAGTTTAAACTGGGCACTACTACTACTGAACATCATGCCAATCTGTTACTATGGCAACCCTGGTTCCATTAGCTCTGCTAGTCCTCTCCTCTTACCTCCCACCATTTGTCTTTGCCACTGCCTCTTCAAGCGCTGCCGTTTTCCTTCACTGTGGCCAAAATGAAACAGGTCTTGTGGTTTCTCCTGTTCTCTTCTCTAATTCTTTTACTGATTTCCCCCCGAAACACACATGCCTTGTGTTTCTGAATGAGCGGGCTAAATGTCCTAGTTTGCCTCTGGCTCAATCACCTCTTCTTCTTCTTCTACTTAATCACCTCTTCTTCTTCTTCTTCTTCTTCTACTCACTCACTTCTTCTTCTTCTTCTTCTTCTTCTTCTTCTTCTCCTCCTCCTCCTCCTCCTCCTCCCCCTCCTCCCCTCCCTACTTCTCTGTGTTTGCATAGTGTTCTGGGCACGCGGCCCTCGCCACACTCCTGCTGGCCCAAACACACACACACAAACATACACACATTCAAAGACACACAAGCCCTCTTTTCCATTTTTTCCCCCCAGAAATGAAATAGTCTGTGCAGAGATTCCGCGCCTTCATGGAAAACAACAGCCTTCAAAATTATCATATAATCATCCTGAGCACACACAGACCCGTTGCACACACAAAACACACACACACATTTGGTTCAGAGGATTACTGCAAGCACACCACACACACCACCCCCTATGTTATTATACCTTGATATAGGAGTGCAGGTAGTGATCGAGGTTGTCTTCATGGCACTTTGCAACAATGTGGACCAGCACTCTGCAGACACAGGAGAACAACAACAAAGAGTTTTATTAATTACAGCCTTTATCCTTAAACAATGACAGAAAACACATTTTCTCTTCATTGTTTCTCTTCAGTGGCTGTCAGAACTCTGTATACAATAACAATTACCCCCCCCCCCAAAAAAAGAGTCATAAATAAACAATAAAAATAGGATGTGTTGTTTTAAACTTGAATTTTAAACACTATGTGCTTTCCTCATTGTGTGCTTTACCACATCCACTGAGCCCCCACCCCCATCATGTGAATCAAGTTGTTACGGACATTGTAGTACCACTGCTTACCTGGTGGTGGCAGTTGTGACCTCGTCGTTGTCATTCTGAGTCAGGACCTTGAACAGCTGGTTGAAGAGCACTGGCAGAAATCGGATGATCACTGGAATTCTCTCCATACTGAGAAGACCCTGGGGAAGGGTGGAAAAGAGGCGTAGGAGGAGGAAGAGGTGGAGAAGTTGGAGGATGAGAAGGTTGGAAATAAATAAGAAACATAAATCATTAAGAGGCAAATGTGTTCTGTAGCCAAGGCCTTGGTTTTTGACTCAGTCACAATAAATGAAAATTGAGGGGGGAAAGTGCCTTGTCTCTGACCTTCAGGCAGTTGAGGAAGTTGGAGGTAGGAGGTAGCGAGAGGTCCAGCTCTCTCTTCTGGCACTGCTGGAAGAATCGGTTCAGGTGGGGGTCCTGGCACGGAGAGAAGAATCCATTAAAATCAGCAGTTAGCAGCTGCAATAAGACTTAGTGGACTGGTTCAGTTCATCCTAAAATGTGAACCACTTCGCAAACTATGTCAGTCAAAATTTCGTTGAGTGGTTCAGTCTCATCTCAAACAATTCAAGTATTTTTTATAGTTTCAAAAAGAACATGAAATAACCACAAAGTTTATTGTGACAAGTTTTTTAAGCTGACGATACACTGTAATAAGTTTTGTTGATCTGTGAAAGAGGTAAGTTTTGTTGCAGACTTCACAGTGGTACCAAGAGGTGACATCAATATCCATCAATATTTTTTTAAACCATTTTAAGACCTACGTTTTCTCTTTAGCTTTTTGAAATGACAACATGACTTCATATTCTACCTTTATTACTCTTTGGTTCTTGTTTTAAATGTATTTATCCATTTATTGATTCTATCTTATACCTAACTTGTCTGTAAAAGCAATTTTAAATGTTCTATATAAATCAATGTATTTCATTTGTCTTTTACAAAGTATTGCAAGTGAAACTAAGACATAGGTGGATCCAATTTGCAACCCCCCAGCCAATCAAGAGATTGCTGTGCAGCAGCGCTCCAAACATCCTCTGCTGGTAAACTAGAAACAGAAACAGTCCATTTACTTGTTTCATGTGCCACACTACATAAGAAGAAGTCACTTATTCTATCCACTAATGATGATTGTGCATCTTGGGCTCACATTGCATTTGTTTATATACTTTTGCACATAATTTGTTCAATTTGTGCATCTAATGGTCATTTTACATCCATTTTACAATCCCAAGCAAACAAACCCCATTCATTTTAATTCGGCTGGAGAAACAGCTCAGAAAAAGAAAATGGCCAGTTACCTAATTTTGAAGTAAAGTGTTCCTTTGAGGCTTTCTGGCTCATTTTTAAGGATGTAGTGGCTGAAACAATCGGTAGAAAGTCATCCATTTTCTATACCACTTATCCTGTTCAGATTCATGTGGGGCTGTAACCTATCACAGCATTCACTGGGCAAGACGCAGAATATACACTGGACACACTGCCAGTCCATCACATTAACAGTAAGCCAGTAAAAACACAGAAAGCGAGAGAAGACTGCAGAAACCCAGGTGATGGTTTTACCTGAGTGTATACTGTGGAGACGACATTGGTGGACACTTTGAAGATAGCTTTTCCTCCATCGACCCATTTAACATCTGCTCCATTCTGTAAAATGGAGAAAGTAAAGATGCCACCAACCCATGTTCATTCTCTTAAAACCCTGCATTTATCACATGCTGTAATGCTTAATACCTTAATTCAGCAGTATGTTTAATATTTGTACACCCTGTGCCCTTCTTCTTCCCCCTTTCACTTCCTTTTCCTTCATCCCTCTCACCTTGGTGTTGCTGGCTTCCTTGATGGCCAGGTATCCAGGCGGCAGGTTACAGGCTACAGGGATGCTGAACTCCTGAGACGACAGGCGACCTTCTTTGAGAAGAGGCAGCCAAGAATACCCCACTAAAAAGTCACACATAAATAAAAAACACAGAGTACTGAATGATAGACAAGACCAACCGCAAAATAACCTGCCGCATAATAAATGTTCAGTGCCAGATCTACCAGCAACTCACCTGGGGTCTCCAGGGTTTCTTTCCTCTTAGCATTCGTCTTAGCATTGATGTCACAGGTGACATGGTAAAAGGAGAAAAGAAGGTGGTGCTTTTCATGAAGTTGAGTAGGAAGCTCAATCTTCACCTGGGGACACAATAGCATGTAATGGGTTATATTAGGGACAGCAAGGAATG
Organism: Siniperca chuatsi; assembly: GCF_020085105.1. Taxonomy (NCBI): domain Eukaryota; kingdom Metazoa; phylum Chordata; class Actinopteri; order Centrarchiformes; family Sinipercidae; genus Siniperca; species Siniperca chuatsi. The sequence goes on along the minus strand of NC_058048.1, from coordinate 17,932,769 downwards.
CTGCAGATTGCCAAGTTATCAGTAAATATGTTCTTGCTCATGTTCTAAAAACTCCTAAAGCTAAAGTCAATCCACTTCCAGGTTCCAATGATATCTCTGTGACAAATTCCCGTTCTGTCCTTTACCTCATCGTAGAAGTCGGGGTTCTGGGAGTGATGCAAGACTGTGGAACAGGATGCTGTGGTGAAAACTGGACCTCCCGGCTTGCCATAGATGCACTAGAAAAAAAGCAACAGAAAAGGGATCACAAAATAAAGTCATGCTCAGCCAGTTTCTCATGATAGACAGAGTTTAACTAGTTTTTAGTTTTAACTGGAGAAAATTAAGTCATATAAAAATCCAATAAATGTCCCATCAGCATGTTTTTGGATAGCATTCTACCTTTAAAGGTTTGGCAACTTCTTCGTCTGAACTGCGGAACTCCACATAAACTGCAAGGTTACGAGCCTGTGAACAAGAGGACCATTGTAACGCTAATATTTGCCCACATACAAAAAACAGTGAACAATAAAAGTATATGAAGTATGTTAAAAAACGTGAGGCATTTGTACAGCAATTGTACAGTTAGTGATTTTGGATCCTTTTTACAACCTTAACTCAGGCTCCTCTTAAACTGTGCTTTGTTGTTAACACAGCTGCGATATACCTTGGCGAAGCTCTTCTGGCTGTCATATTTGAGATGTTTAGGGTAGACATAGATGTGGTTTCTGTAGACGCGGTGCGGCTGCGTGAACTTGGTGCTGTCCTGGACAAACTCCTCCACCTCCACAGTAGGCTGGTGTTTGCTCAGTTCTTCAAAGGGCTTCACAGGTACATAGGAGGATGTCACACAGTCTTAAAGCAGAGAGAAGAAAGAGTTTCAAACACATGACAGAGTAGAGATGTAGAAGGGAAGAAGGAGGCAGAAAGAAAGCAGAATGGGAACATGAATGAACGCAGACAGAGGGGAAGTATTGCCTAAAAAGCTGACATACTAGGATGCTCCATTGGAACATAGTCAACTGAGATGTCCAGCGCCCCAGGAATAGTCTGCAGTTTGCTGGTCTTCTCAGCCCTGCATACACACAAATTTGAATAAAATGTTGTAAGAATGGTTTACCTTGCCTTGGAGAAGCCTAAGTGACCTACTTTATAGGTAAAGCCTACAGTATGGCTTACCTCCTGTACTCAGATACCAGCTTAATCAGGTCATCTGTGGAAATCTTATTGCTCTCCTGTTTGAAGAGAGGTGAGAAACGAGACTCTCTGTCCAGGGCCCCATGGTTGTCCTTAAACACTGACCTATAATGGATAGAAAAAGACATGAGGGTTTTGGTTAAATATTAGATCCTGTGAAGAGAACATGGTGGATCAATTTTTACATGTTTAGACAACTGAGCCTCCAACAAGTGGCCACTGACCTGACGGTCCAGGCAAATGGCATACGGTATTTCCCCAGTTTACTACAGAACTGTTTGTTGGATTTCAAAATCTTCTGAACAGTCTGTACAAGACACAAGCAGAGAAAGAAGGACAGAGGGACATGTTAGCAAGACGCCACAGCTGATATTTTTAAACACAATAGGACGTGATCAGCCCTAAATTTTTGTTGACTTAGACAGAATGACAGTCTAAATCAGAGGTTGTTTAGTACAGTAACTGGCAGCAGGTTGAATGTCTGGTGATTCATTTAGCCATTTAAACAAGGACCACATGGAGCGCTGCTAGTGGGGAAGCCAGGAAATGAGCTGGACTGGACCTCAGAAAAACCCTAATTTCTAAACTATCCGAAAATGCCCTAACAGCATGTTTTATGAGCCATATTTCCCAGCTTGCTTCGAAAGATAAGACAATATAAAAGGTTTAGCTCTATGTTGTTGGTCAATGATAGAAAATAAATCAAGCAATGTAAATATTGATGCAGTCTGAACTGTTAGTGAGAAAAAAAGTCTTTCTGACCTTGCTGGAGTCTGTATTCTTGATATAAGGTTCTACCCCACAAGCAATATTTCCCATCAGCACCTTTTCCACTCTTGCCACCATCACTATGTCTGTGTGGGGGTTGGTCACAGAGAAGATGGCCTGCATGGAGAGCATTGGAAAAGCATATTAGAGTCATTCTACATCTTAAATGGATAGAAAAGAATGGAAGGAAAGTATCATAGTGTAGGAGTAACATCCTTGTACCTGTTTGGGAAAGCACAGCCACTGCTCCAGGTCCAGGCTGAGGTAACAGTCCCCTGACTTCCTTTCAGCAGGAGAGCACAGGCCATTTTCCTGACCTCCGCCAACTGTCCCCGGACCACCTGTCCCGTTATTACAGCCTCCGAGCATCTGGCGCACTGCCTCGTGGTTGACGTCTACGTGGAAGTCTGCGGATACCTTTCTCCCTTCTCGTACATCCAGCAGAGCCAGCGACACGAAGAAGGGTTCAATCTAGTGGAGCAGATTCGGCTCAGTCAATCTCAGTTAATTTATAAATAAAACCCTAACCCTAACCCTTCGACATGCTTTCAGAGCATATTATTATTTCCCTTCTCTACTGCTTTTGATGTATAACTCAAACTATTTTTCTAATTCTTATAGAAATCTACCTACACTGGATTAAATCCAGAAAATTGCTTTTAGCATCTACAGATTTGAGTGCTAGTACCATTCAGTTCACAAAGACATATTAATGCAAAAGTCAGTTTTGAAGATTGTTTGAATAACTGTCTGAAAGTGTAAAAGGCAAGTGTTTCTAATCCTCACATTAGTGACCGGTCCAGTTTCACTCTCATTGATGCAGCCCTGCAGCATGAGGCTGAGTGATCGGCAGGTTATCATAAACCTTCTGCCTAGTTTCTCCTCAAACGGACGCACTGCTGCATTCTCAACTGATGGATGTTCCGCCCGTGGGCTCCTCAGAACCTGTGGTTGGTGAAACACAGTTTGTTACTTGGAGCACGCTTTGCTTTATTTTATTTTACCAAGTTGTAATCATTGCGACGAATTGAGAGAAATGCATTAATGAGATCTAGTTAAAAACTGCAGCATCATGACAAACATTGGATTAATGTCATTAAGTACAACAATCCATCAAGTCAAAACATGATGACAGTCATGTAAATGTAAAACACTATCTGAAATAGAAAAATAAAAAACAATGAACACATATAGATGTTCAGCCACATTGTTTATACTTACAGGAGTATCAGGGTCCAGCGAGAACAGATTCAACCTCTCTTCTCTCCTGGCAGAGCGAATTCCTTCATCTGTCTCAGAGATATACTGTTACGGAAGAGATGGCAAGAAAGACAGAAAGAGACAGTCAAACAACAACTTGATGCTAATAATAAATTGCTTATTATGAATTATGATATCAGCAAAAACAGCAAGGTTTTGCATTTTTGTGTTGCAATCTAATGGCTTGGACTTAAAGGTAATCTGGGGAGTTTTCTTCTTTAAACAAGGGCAGTTATGTTTACGTTCAGTGTTTCTCACCAAAATGCATAGTGTGTATTCTTGAGGCCTATCAAAACATGACAAATGAATTTCCTTCTGTGTAAAATATTCACAAAGCCAACTTTTTGAATATTTAGCATTGTTTACACTGACTAGCAGTCTTATTCTTTCCAATCTTTTGCTGACGCATTGCTACTTTTCTTGGCGCGTTACCATCACCAACTGTTGATCAGTGGGAGCGTGAAAACATCGGCAGCAATGTGTATCGCGTCATGAGCTTGCTTGTGAATGTACATGTGCATCCTATTGCAAAACATTGCTCCCTAGCGCCACAAATGGTCAAAAACTCCAAAGGGTACCTTTAAATAAACACTGACAGGTGTGCTATACATGGATCAACCATTAATTGTGATAATGGTAACTGTAATAGAGTAGCAGCAGAGTTATATTATTTTTTGAAAATGAAGAGGTTTCAGCTTAGCCAACCTTTGCTAGCTCTGGATTGATGCCATTCTCTGTCGTAGTATCTTCATTCTCCTGCAAACAGCAGTCACTCAACGACAGGTCAAACACATCTGCAGAGAGAACAAGCACAATCAGGACTCCTGAGAGTGACTTCTGTTTATAAGTGATGACTGCCAACACTGGGTGGATGGGAAAGTTTATCTAAGCAGTCCATTTTCCCCATAGGTTAAAGGCCATATACCATTTTCTAAAATAGGTTCAGCAGTACACTAAATACACACTAACAAGTCAGTGGATATATATCCATCTCAGAATAAAATATGACTCTATTTGTGGTATTTATGGATCATAAGGCAGGCAGGCTTCTGCAGAAATATAACCTTCATGTGCCTGGAGCAATTCTTCCCAGAGGCCATGCTGAACATAATGGCTCATTAATGGTAGGTCACCACATGCTCGCAGCCTGATTTAGAGGTATGCTAACAGACCACAGAGCCATGACGGCTGAGCGCTATTACATCATTCTACCACTTTTCACTAGGCCAAGTCTCAATGCTCTGTCAGTGTGTGTTATGTTACAGGTTGTGGTCCCATGCCCAGGCTCTCATAGAGCTGGTACTTAAGCTTGAGTTTTATGACTTTTGCTTCCATGTTAAGTTTTTTAATTACAAGGTATGATGTATTAAACAAAGGTGGAGTCACTGGTTGATGTCAGGTCTCATTTCCTGAGAGTGATGTTATGGATTAAGCCCCAACCCAGCAGAAATTCCCCATTAAGGTCGTGGCAAGATGGCAGATATTATTTAGAGTAAGTCAGACAGAGAGGGTAAGGTTACATTTTTGCTGATATGGAGTATAAAATCATTCTTCTCTTAAGGGCACCATGATTTATACATGTGTTAGAGCTATGCTAAAATGTCCTCTTTAAATACCCCTTTCTCCTCTAAATTACCATTTGTGCTTCCATCCCCTTTGGTCTTTCCAACTGTTTTTCAGTTCCCTCTCTCTACATCCATCTTAGGTAGACTTTGTGTATTCCTAAATACAAAAACAGAACCGGTCTCACCCTGTCGATGGTCGGTGAGGTCCAGACTCTTGCGGTCAGGAGTCGGACCGTCGTGGGGACTGATCTGTAAGATGCGGGTCAACGTGCTAATCCACTCCTCCATGTCCTGCTCGCTCTCCGCGGCCAGCACGAAGTACGTAACCTCGTTCATCTTCAGCTCAAAGGCATGTTTCCTTAGGCGGTTATTCTTTAGGGGGATGAATGGAAGGATGGATAGGAGAATGTGGTTACACAACAAAACCAGAGTTTGGTTCGGTTTTTGGAAAATTTGACTCCTTTTTATACATGCAGTTTTTGAAGGCTCTGTATACTGAATCATAAACTTAGCCTAGCTTAGCTAAAGATGACTGTTAATAATTTTTCTTAACAGTAACATAACAATAAAATTATGGTTTGGAAGTTATTACAAAATACAGTATGCATTCATCTGCCATGGCTGTGGGTACTTGTAAACAGGAAGTCACATGTGTGTTTGATATAGTGTCATTCCTTTTTCATTTTAATTTATAGTTTTGTTAAATTTACCATCCATCTCTGGGGAGGTTTTAACAGTCTACTGTACCTTTAGACAAGGTCATTTATTTGACAGTTAAATTGCATAGGATAAAAATACAATAAATCTAAAAGCTTATTTCCACTGTGGTCCTTGTAACAAAGAGGAAGCTGCAACTCCCAAACCAACATACAGTACATCCAGCAATTACTGTAAATTAAGCTAGACAACTGTGTCTTTAAACTGTATGCAGAGACATAAAAATGTCATCCATGAGGTTTGTCAGTCACTGGGTAAGTAAAAAAAAAAGTTTCTCTTTTTAGGATTCTCCCTTTAGAAGCAACATAATAATATCTATACCTGGGCATGTAGTGCCATTATACCCTACATTGTTATCCTACAAGCAGTACTTACTGCTGTACAACTATAAAACACAGTCTCCTCATAAAAGATAATACTCACTTAAAGTTACATGTCACTTCTTTTTACTTTATCCTGCTGCTGAGCTTTGTTTATAGAGGGATGCTCTGATAAAGGTCTTCGTGAACGAAAGCTTACAGTAGATAAAAAACTTGATGCAATGGAATTAAGAGTTTAGATCTTTTTTCTTTGCTCCTTCTTGAGTGCAGTAGTTTTGGAGGGAAGGGAGCCTGCAGAGCGTCCCTATATCACTCTAAATATACAACTCACATTTATAATATAGTGTATATTGTGCTGTGCTCTTACTTATATGAATGCTTTAAAACCCACCTGTACCACACCAGTGCACGAATCAAGGAAGATGCACCCTTTGGGTTCCTTGGAGATCTTCTCGTCTTTGTAGAAGTTCATGATGTAGGAGTTATCCGTCAACTGGGTGAGCTGGAAAAATCTCCTCTTGAATGACTGCACAGATAGAATAAGGTTCAAATACATTAACCTGGTGTGAGGACAAAATCATAGGCAACTCATTATTTAGGTTATATACTAAAAATGACCCAAAAACATAAAAACTGAGAATTAACTGTAATTTATTATTTAAGAGAACTATTTCTTGAACTGCAAACAATAATGTAGATGCTGATATATTGATAATACTCCTGGAAAAATCACCCTTACAAACTCATTCTGAGTAAAAATATGTAATCAACAGGAGACTAAGTTTACCAGGTCAGAGAGCATGGTAAAACATTTTAGCTGAAAACATGGGGAGATTTGAGGGTCTAGGTGAAAAAACAAGACAGAAAAAGTGTGTGTGTGCCTGAAAAGGTAGAGCATCAGACATTTCCTCACCCGAACAGTGATGCTATTGTTGACGGTGCTGTTAAAATTCCCTTTGTAGAGCCAGCCTGACCGAAACACACCGATCCCTCCCCCTCCTCCTCCTCCTCCTCCACCACCACCACCTCCCCCTCCTCCTTTGGACGAGGACAGGGACGTGGTATCCTGTAAAACATAAATACGGCCAGTTATAGATACATCAGCTTTCCATTCATCCCTCTGACACAGAGGAGCAGATGATCAATAATGAAAAGAAGACTTTCCTCATTCTATGGCCATTTGTCAGTAAAATTATGTTCATAAACAATGTCCCACTGATCTGTAATAAGCTAACTGCTCTTGCAAAGTATATTTTAACAGCTTTAAGGCTGCGATAAACCAATTTAAACATTAGGCTGAGCAGGATGTATCCAGTATGTAATGCATTCATTCTAAAAGCATTTGTCAGAAGATGGTCATTACTGACCTCATCCTTGTCCACGTCCTCATAGTCAATCTCAAAAGAATGGGATGGCAGCTTCTCTGCCTTGTACAGTTTCCTATAAAGGAATGGGGGAAGATGAAAAGAAAAATGTGGAACTCTGATAATGAAATATATTGATGGAAAGAGAAAATGATTTCAGGAATTTAATTAATCCACTCTATCTGAGTGGTGCAAAGGACTGTGGGTGGCGGACTCTGCTCCATCGTTCTCTGTCAGGAGTCAACAATAGTTAGTCCTCACTCGCTCTCGCTCCACTGATTTCACAGGCTGACCCGTCTTTGTGAGTGAGCAATGGAATAAAATGCCTTTGTGTGTGTGCTGTGAGCTGCAGACAGCTAGGCTGCAGTTTGTGGAGGATAACACTGGAACCACACTCTGCTAAAAGTCACACAGTTGTAAAAAAAATCCCTTAAGGGGACTATGTTTAGAAGATTTTCTGGTGATTGTGGGCTGGCCACTGACAGAGGAATGCTAATATTGGCCTGCACAGATGAAGATCGCTCCACTAAATCACAGTGGTGACAACCACACATATACAGTAGCTGTAGATTCCCATTGTACTATGGTTTCCCTGGTGTATTTACTACAAACCCGTAAGCCTACAGTTGGTTGGTTAGCTTGTTAACCACATAAACAAACAATATAACAGTAGTGTTTTTGCTTTTATGCTAATTCCACAGCTACAAAGAGACAACATAAGTTGGTATTATTGTGCTCTAACTTGTGATTAAAGCTGCATCTTACTTTATAGTTCATCCTGGTTCAGAGGTTATGTGAACTGACTGAAAGAATACAGTGGCAACCCATGGGACAGAAGAGGGACATTCCTGTGGTGTAGAGCAGTAACTGCAGGGCTGCTCTGGGTCAGTCTCACTGGGACCCGACAGAACTCTAGTTGACTGACTGACAGCCTGATTTAAATAAACGACTGACTGACTGACTGAATGGGTGTCTGACTGGATGACACTGAGCACTGAAAGTTAACATTTGTTTGAGTGGAATGTTCTCAGTCTTCCACTCTTACTTCTTTCTCACTCAACATCGTCCATCATCATGTTCTTGTTAATGACCTCCCACCTCAGTGTAACAAATTGTGGTTATCCTTAATGTTAGCTGCTACTTCTGGGTCTGGGTGTTTATGAGGAAAAAAATCCTGCAGCTCTTTAATCAAGTCAGGTAGTCAAACAAATCTGAATCCACATGTTTTAAATTTCCATGTCATCATACATTGCTAAATAATGTATAGCATAAAACAACATGCATGACAAAATATGATTTATGGCAGTTTATCATCATGATTAACATAATATTGCTGTAACAGAAAAGGAAACACCTATAAGAACGTAGGGCTGAGTACTGTTTGAAATTATTCTGTACTAGTGCCAGTACTGAGTTTTGGTACCGATACCAAAAAGGTACTTTTTCGAAACCTTACTATGAGAAATACAATCACATTTTTCTACTAAACCCTTTTCTTTTGACAAAAGAAGCCAAACTGTTAAATTATGTCATACAAAAATGTTGCTTTAATAAAATGGTCTAAAACACGAGCTATCTGATCAGAGTAAGTAAACAAGATTATGAATCTGGTTATTTCCAGCTTTCAGGACTTGGCAATTAAAGAAACTCGTTGAGGTTCGATACCCAGATCTATAAGACCCAAATGGGAAAGTTAAGGTTAAAGAAATGTTATCGACATTTTGGGAAATACGCTTATTCGAGAGTTTGATGAGAAGTTTGATACCACACTCATGTCTGTAGGCTAAAGGTGAAGCTACAGCCAGGAGACGGTTAGCTTAGCTAAGGGGGAAACCGCTAGCCTGGCTCTGTCCAAAGGTAACAAAATCCATTTACCAGCACCTCTGAAGCTCACCAATTGACTGTCTTGTTTGTCTTATCAGTACAAAAATCAAAAAGTGTAATGACAAAAAGGCCAAGTTGTGGTTTACCGGGGTTATGTGCCCGACTATTTCTTGATCGGGTGTAGTGACTCACTGGTGTCTCCACTGGTTGCCTGCCAACCTCACGGTGACGACAAGACTGCAGAAAGTCACTTTGACTGGCCCAGAAGTAGTCTTGCACACATAACCCAGGTTAGCCGTTTCCCGTGTTTCCAGTCTTTATGCTAAGCTAAGCTAGCCATTTCCTGGCTGTAGCTTTATATATTGCATACACATATACATACATACATACATATAATAAGTGGTATCAATCTCCTCATCTAACTATCCTCAGGAAAGTGAAGTGTATTTTCCAAAATTATTAACTATTCCTTTAAATCCCATACAGCAGACACAGTAGACAGAATTATAGAGTAATGTGAAGTAAAGTGTTTTACCTGGGCAGCAGGCGGTAGTCTCCAGCGTAGCTGTCATACTTGAACTGGACCACATTTAGCTCAGAGTTGTAATACTTACAGGCCTGGAGGAGAGGAGGAGATTAGGGTGAATAAGATTATTAACTTTCCAAAATGATGGCTGCTCTGGGAAAATTGGACCTAGGGCAGCTGGAAAGTCTGCAGACAATGAAGAAAGCTACACTACAGTGAAAATACAGTCAGACCTCAGCTCTCCTGAGGCCTAGTTACTGATGTGCAGGCTGGGATTCATCATTAGATTATTTAAATTATAACGGAACTGAATTAAGACTCTGTCTCCAAGGAATTGGCAAATAAAGATATATTTACATCATACTAGATTACTTGTCTGTCTCAAGGGTTGAAATAGTACTCTCACAGTGTGAGTGTGTACAATTACTTTGTATTGTACATACACAAGTCACAAAGACTGCACGGCCATTTCACATCCTCTCCTCTGTCTGCTTGCTGAATGCTGTGTCGCTATTCTCTTTAGTCCATTTGTTTAAAGATCTCAATTTTTTGTAAACAATGTCACAAATTATAAACAGACCAAACATATTATCAGCTATAACATCAAAATGAAGGACGAGTACACACACACAGTACACACACAGGCTAGGCTCCAGTGAGCTGTGACAGCACTGTCTGAGGAGTTTCCGTCTACTCAGATATTATTTCTCCACTGAGCCCTTAAGATTATGGCTGGTGGATCTGAAATGAGCCCTAATAGCCCTAGCCTACACACACACACACACACACACACACAGGCAAATACACATCAAGATATGCACGCACATCTGGTTTATTTTAGAGGCCTGGTAAAACCGCTCCACCAGTATCAGGATGTCCTATATTAAGAACAGCCTAAACTGACAAACCTAACCCCCACCAACTGAAACCTTTTTCAGTTTCAAACCACAGAGGCCTTAGTTCAGTCCTGTACACACAAAGATACATGTGGGCAAACACAAACACACTAACACCTCACCTGTCTGACCAGCAGACATTCGGCCTGTAGTTCTGCCCCCTCTGGAACAGTTGACTTGAGAGTCCGACTCTCCTGAGGCACAGTGGATACCTGGAGGGATGAAAGGATGGAGAAAGGACTGTTAACATGACAGGAAATACGTAGAAAATTATTTTTATATGTTTCATAGCGGGGGTGAGCCACTTTGGTGGAAAAAAAATACACCTCCACTAACATAAAAATCATTAAACTAGAGACCATGTTGTAATGGGATCACACCAGCTGCAATGCCAAATCAGTGTTTATGCAATGGAGCACATGACATGAGAGAAGTGAGTTTGGCAAACAGGAGAACTATGCCAGATTTATTCAATATGAAAGTCAACTTTTACCCTATGTTATTTTTGACACATGTATGTGTTTTGCTGAAATATTCCTTGGTTTGATACAAGGAATGTACAACATTAAACACAGTTAGTCATGAATGCAGAATGAGGCCATTACATAAAGTGGGGGGCAATAGCCACTTCCTACCCCCCTAAATCTGGTGCCCTTGCTTGGACCACACCCATCTTCAAACTCGTCCTTCATTTTGATCTGATTTTGAACTACACACCTGTAAAGTTTCATGACTGCATCTTGCACGGTCGTGGCGCTATCGCGTTGATAAAATCTGCCCATAGACAGACAGACAAATCGCTTCTGTGGTAGTTCCCGCTACAGTAGGTATCTCAAGGACCACATTTTCCCATGGTGACACAAACACACACACACACACACACACAGACTCACTCAAGGTGAAAACAATACCAGCCACGTTGTCATGGCTGGTAATGACAAAAAACATTAACCACCAGGGGAAAAGAGCAGAGGGGCTATTTCACATAGCAAATGTCATATCTAAGTGTGGGTGTTGTGTAGGCTTTCATCTACTAAATTGATCACAAGACAAGATGTGTGAGGATCTGGGTGGCTTAAAATATCTCCTGGGGGAAACACTGATTATTGTTAATAAGAAATCATCTATCTATTTTCTAAGCCAAATACTCTGTTCAGGGTCACAGGTAATACAAAATAATGGCTACTGAAAGTATTTCTTTCTATATATACACATATACATAGTTCAACCGTTAAACCTTTATTCTAAATCAAAACACATTGTACAGATTGATGCCTAATTAGAAGAAACCTGAATAAATGAACGGAGAAACATAACATGGTAATGGTTTGATGTGTACCAAATAGATATAAATCATGTGCTATGGCCTTCACAGACACCAGATCTCAACCTGACCGTCAAGTCAATTTTATTGTTATAGCCCAATATCATAAAATGCAAATTTAAATCTGTACAGCATAAAACACCCCCTATTCTTAGACCCTTGATTCAGAAGAATTGGAAAATTCAAAACCCAAAAACACCCTTTAATGAAGAAAAAAAAATGGAAGAAACATCAGGAAGGATCCCTCTTCCAGGGTGGACAGACATGCAAATGGAACATCTTAGTCTGATTTTGGACTGACACGTTAGACAGCGCTCTCCACCACCATTGTCAAAACACCAAATGAGGGAATATCTTTTGGATGAATGGTGTTCATCCCTAGAACCTATGACAAGGAGCATTCAAGCTGTTCTGAAGGCTTGTGGTGGCGCAACACGTTACTAATACACTTTGCTAACACACATTAACACATGTTGTTGTTTTTCCTTTAATTTGTCTGTATATATTATATTATTTGTCTGTATATATATATATAATCTGTATATTAAACTGCAGATAATCACAGCAACAAAACATATGCTTCTCACCACATTGCCAGTTATGTCTCACTGGTAAAACTAATCAAACTGAAAACAAACAAAATTTAAATATGAATGATGGAAACACAGCCTGTACTGTTTTTGTTTTATGCATGGTATAAAATCATTGTGATAATGCACTCCAGGGTCTCCTTACCAAACAATGGACTTGGCTCCACCTCATCCATTATTAGCCATGATAGCAAAATGGCTCTAGGGAGAGCGATGTCGGTCTGTCAGTCTGACCACCACTTTGTCCTGACTGAAATTTTTAACAAAAACTATTTGTTGGATTGCCATGAAATTTTGTACAGACACTCATGGTCCACAGAGGATGTATCCTAATCACTCTAGCATGGCTGTAGACTCTTAGTCGTGTTTGTCCTTATCAGGACTCCTTTTCATGCTTTATTGCTTATACATTAACACCTCATGAGCAATGATTTGAGAGGACATGCAAAAAGTTATCCAGTATATTGATGATTCATTCATTCCTTCTTCTTGAAATCATTTCTGGCCAGCTTTATTGCAGTGAAGATGAATAATTCTAGTCAAATCTCTCAATAAGTATTCCCTTTCTCAGTAGTGATTAGACCTGCAACTACAAACCTAACCTTTGAATCATGCAGCTTTAATTATATAAAGTATATTTTTAGTAGATTCATATTCAAAAAGAAACAGAAATATTGTTCGAAGTGATTGCGCAGAATGGGAATGAAAACAAGTCAGCACTAAAGATCTTTGTGCATGAACACAGACAGACTTTGATTTATACAACCCAATCAGCTGGCTAGAGCGCTGAGCTCACTAACCAACTGGCAATGAAGCAGATCTAGTAAATGCCTTTTGTGCATTAGCAATACTCTGCCAAGCCATTTTCACTTACAATTATGGAAATTGACTGTAGAGACAAGGCTGCAGAGACAAAGAAAATCAGAGGAGATTGTGTTGTAGCCAGACAGAGCTGGGAACCAGCAGAGCCATGCATTAAAGCTACAACTCCAGGGTCCAAAAGCAAACATTTTCCTTTACCACAAACAGCCAATTAGGTCATCTTAATGTGCAGTGGATCTGCGTCTGCAGTAACCCATTAGCACTGTAATGAAGGTACTAATGAACAAAGAGCTAAAGGGAGCCGGAGAGAATAAATTGTTGACTGTAACGAAAATACCGCAATGCTTAATATGCATAAGTGTGTCATGCAGAAAAAAGATGTCACATGTTTCATTTCAAACAATATATCATTGTCAAATTAAGAACTGACAACTATCTATATACTATATAGCGCACTACATTTACTGGCCACCATTTTACTTAAGTGTCCGAATTCTGAGTGTGAAATTTTGTGCTTTTAGTAAAAAAGTTCCCACAATGGAACACAAATATAACGTCCATGATATGTACACTACTTTCTGCTAACAATCCCACAATGCAATGTGTTGCATTTTATAGATGCAAAGATTACTGTTGTGCGACTCTACACCACCGCCCAACAACATCAGCAATGATGATCATCCATATGTGTCCAAAATCTGAATTTACTCCTCACTATAGAGTAAACTGTTGAGTCTGTATTAATTAGGGAATAGTGAATGATGGAATGATTTTGGTACAATGACACTGTATGCTTCATTGTTTTAAATATTATTTTTTAAATAATTTTCTTGCTTGAAAATGGTGAGATTTATAGAAGGGTTTGATTGATGCTGAATTCTTCTTGTCTTAGCTCCAGGGTAAGTCATCATGACTAGAGTAGTAGCCCAGCTTAGCCCTTGCAATATACCTCCCCTTGACCTAATGTTATGACAGATGTGGAGGGCTTTGTGTGTGGAAATGTGTTTAATCAATTCATTATCAGGTCTGCATTTAAGCTAAGTCAAACCCAGCATCTCTGCTCCTGATGAAAGGCATCATGTCTCTCTTCAAACTGTGCAAATAAAACAGTGGATAATGAAAACTGGAGTTTTGAGGGGAATGAGCAAAGAAGGACGTATTTACCTTATTTACCAATAGTAGGTCTATAGTAGGTGTTTTTTGCAGCTTAACAGTTGGCAAATCGCACAAATCTCTTTTGGTTAAATAATACTAATCAATTAAATATGTGTTTAAATTAAAAGTATTCTATAATTAAAACGAAGTGCTTTTATTTTTATCTACTAGTCACCTGGTAAGTTTATTAGATCTCATTTCAGCACCAGGCGCTGTCCATAGTGTAACATGATAGCCTCGTATCTGATGCAGAGCAAAGCACCTTAAGGTTTGCTGTACCCATCAGTGGTAACAGCTTCATAAATGTTAAGAATTGTTGCTTTTTTTTTACTGTTGGTCAGCCAAAACAATGTATTTTAATACATCACGTCACAAGGTGTTTTACTTGCCTTGGGTTTTAAGACACTGACAATGTAATCTCAACACCCCACGTTTCTCTTTACCGTTGTTTTCTTTTAGCTCTCTACTGTACACTGTCTAAAAAAGGTAAAAAATACTTCACGTCAGCCTCTGGTAACTTGCAGGAATTGGTATTCAATAAACTTAATGATTAATAAATGAATCAAAATAAATTGATACATAACTCAATAATGAACATTCCCCTGATCTGTGTGTCTGTGAAAAACATGCACACTCTACACACAGAGAAGCAGGATTCAGATTTAAACCAACAACCGTCTTGTTCTGACTGCATTAACCACTGAACCATCAGGCCACCACACACACACACTTACCGAGAAATCATTGTCAGGGAATAGGAGCAGTTCTCTGAGAGGGTCTTCCTTCAACTCATCCCCTAGTTCAGAGATGACAGTCTCATAGTCAAGAGGATCTATCAGCTTAGGCTTCTCCTGCTGCAAATGGAAACACAGAGACATTTGATCAGTATTCACTTGTTTGGTTGGGTATCAAACCTCAATACAATACAAATCGATAAGATACAGTAAGATATAAGATGATACAATACGATACACCAAGTAAGTGTCAAGTATTGAACGTTGGCATCAAATGCTTGGTAAAATGTATCCAATATTTCCTGATTACTAAGATTTTCTAACTTTAGACTATATTCTATTTAGGATAATATTTTTATTTAACACTAATATAGTGAGCAGTTTGTCATATTTTGTTAAATGTGTTACATTACACATTTTTACATTCCCCAAAGTAAAGTAAATAAAGTATCAAAAAAGTTTTTGTTTGGCATCTGCATTGTAATTTGGGTATCATATTGACACATATTGAACATTTTCAAATTATACACAACCCTTATCTATTACCAGATATTAAAAAAGAAAAAAGACTCAGTATAATGTTTTGTACAGTTGTGTTTATGAACCACATTGTTCTTACAGCATAAAGAGTTTATTAAAAGCAGTATCCATGACAGATACAGTTATGATCTTGACATTTCCTGTGTTTTCCCATGACATCATTAGGACCTAAAAGAATCAAAGAGGAAGTAGCACGACAGCTGAGGTGAGGCTGTGACACACCACACTGAACGCATGTGGAGTTATTTTAGAATAAGCAAGACTAAAAAAGAGAAACATCATATACTTGCGAGATAGCTTCATTTAACCAGACACACAACGTGATACAGGGAGATTTTCCTTACAGTAAATGAAACAACCTCAAACAGCACATACAAGAGTCACCGCTCAACTGTCACTTCTATATGTGAAGGCCTGTTCTCACGCCTCTAAAACCCACATTTTACACGCTCAGTATATAAAGCACCAAACTAGAATTTGTAAAAATTATCATGTATTTCAGATAAAACAATCCATTACACTCTGACTTTCTCTTTTCTCAAAGAGATGTAAAACTATGTTGAAGGATTATGTAACTGGGCACTGAGTCACACAAAAAAACATTTTAAACATGTGTTTTATGAATAGAGGACAATGTTATATTACTTCTGTCATTCAGAGAACAGCAACAGAGCAGCATCAGCAGCAAAGGGAGAGCTAGAGCAGGCCATGGTGAGAAAGGCAGAGGAAGTAATGATCTGTGGTTGGCTTTTACCCACCACAGCTACCTTAACAGTCAGAACAGGCCTCTTGGCACACAACCAAAGAGAACAGAGGAGAAAAGCAACAGTGTAACTCAACTGAAGGTGAGCTATGTTTTAGGGCAGCCCTCTGTCTAAGTACTGCCCTTACCACCCACACTGTATACTGTTAATATTTAACCCCATGCAGTATTAAAAATGCTGTCAGTATGATTTATACTCCGTCCAGACCTACAATACAGTCACCTGCAGTTCATCTAGAGTTTTATTGTCTAGTTCTTTGTTTATTGTGTCTATTCAGTCAAACTTGATTGATTATCCAATTTAAAGGTTCCGTATGTAGGATTTAGTGGCATATAGTACTGAAATTGCAGTTGGCAACCATTTGAATACCTCTCGCCTCACCCTCCCCTTCCAAGCGTGTAGAAGAAACTACAGTGGCAGCGAAAATTGCAAAAAAACGCATAAAGACCCTCTTTAGAGCCAGTGTTTACTTTGTCCGTTCTGGGCTACTGTAGAGACATAGCTGTGCAACATGGCTTATTCTAAAGTAATGAAAACACAACGATTCTTACACACTGAATCTTTAATTGTCAACACAATTCGTTAAAAACATGTCATTATAATAATTGATTAACCTTTTGAATCAATTAAATTAATTAAGCAAAAACGCAAAATATTCCCAGCATTTAGCTTCTTAAATGTGAGGATTTGCTGCTTTTCCCTGTTTTATATCATTGTAAATTAGATTTGTAGCCCTAACAGTTAAACCAAAATTATTTAAAATTTGCTTTTCTGAAAAACAATCATGAGCAGATAACTGACAGATAAATGAGAGAAAAGCAATAGGCAGGCGAGTAGATTAAGCTTGAAGTTTTCATGTTTCATGTGCATTGTGACTCTACTCTGACCCACGTGACGTGAGAGTAAACGTTTCAGGGGAAAGTCTGGCTTTCCCCTCGCAAGCTGACGTCTGTCAGATAAAGTAATATCGCATTAGCTCTGCTAGGTGTGCATCATTAATACAAACATCATTTAATCTGTCAACTTCAAAGCATGCTCTTCTATCTGGCTCTTCCTGTCACAGAGCCTGGCTCAATGTAGTGTAACAAACAAATCTTTAAAGGAAGAGGAAATGAAGCATACAAATATCATAAAACACTGATTACAGTATAATGGCCATAGACTGTGGTCTATAATCAATAAAGCTGTTTAAATCAGAATCATGACTATGACTGACAGTATATAAACAGTCATGTCAATAAATACTAGTGCGCCATGAATATGACTTGACATAACTAGCAGAGACAGAAAGAGAATACATACAATACTCAGCCGGTTGAAATCCGATCGCACTCGTTTGCTCTTCAGTCTCTTCCTGAAGGTGATTTTGCTCCTGAAGCTCATTGTGAGCAGAATCAAGTTCACAAGTATAGTGTATACAGTATTACACAAAAAAGCAGCAGAACTTCCACTATCTGGAGAAAAAAAAGGGTTCAAGCTAAATTAAAAGTGAACTAAACAAAACACACGTCGCAGGCATGCGCTCTATCAGAAGCAGAACTAACACTGTTGGTTTATGAGTTTGTGTCAGTGCACGTGGATGTAGAGGAAGTTGATGTTTGATGTCCAACTCACACTTGTGCACACGCACGCAACCACACAAACACATACACACACAGAAAATCCCCGGTAAACGAGAAACCAACCAACCAGGCACTCCAGTTTCTACACATCATACTGTCACTGTCTTTCGCTTTCTTACAATTCAGCAAGGCAATGTTAGACACTGTTATCTGTACTGAACAAACTTAGGGTAACAGCTTACTGTAAATGTTTTTACACTCCACATTACTAACCTAATGGGACAACCCCTCTCTACAGTTAAACACTATCATGTACTCACACACACTCAAAGTCAGACTCTCAGCATCTTATCTTCATCTGTCCAAAGTTATCAATAGCACACCGTCAGCCCACACATGCACACAAACATATGAACTAACACACAAACCATCAATTTCCTGTTCTAACGCTAGCCTGTCCACCACCTCCTCTGATCTGACAGCCTGCAAGACAATGTACACATAAAAAAAATATACAAAATAAACACATACAGATCTCCTGATGTATGTTCCCTTTTAAATAAATGAACATAACACAACATAAATACACAATAACATCTATGTTTGCCTGTACACACACACACACACAGACACTCACTTCCCCAGATTAAACCTCATTGCAGAACAGAGATCTGTACAAGAGGAAACAACTTCAGATGATACAACATACATAAGGCGTCACCATTAGGCTTTCTGGGAGCAATGATGGACTAAATTGACACTTCAAGACATACATATTGTATCACTTACCTCTAGTGGTCAAGACATGCAGATAGTTTTTGTTTTGTTTTTTTAATATATTATATTATTTTATTTTGCAATGAGGTGTCTGAATTTTATGCCTCCACCCCAATGCAATGGAGATGAATGGAATGTGGTGCTCACAGCACTGGGAAATAATAGTTTAAAAAAATCAACACCAACATCTCCTTCTAGAAACAGTGTCCTTGTTTCACTCTGGATAATCTACAGAACACGCTGTCAACAGTTTTCATATAGGGACTATTTCTTTGGTAGAAAGTAGTTCCTATTGAAACTGTTTACAGCAGCATCTGTACAAATGAAACCACAAATGAAATTCAATTAATCTCACTTGTATTGGTGCAGAAGTGGAAATCTCAGGTACATATCTCAAAACCTGAGCAAACAAATCCAGAACTATCTGCATGTCTAGATACCACAAGAGCTAAATGAGAAAAGATGTTTGTTTGTGTTTTTTTGTAATTTGTGTGTACTGAGCCTTTAAAGCATTTGTGATTAATTGGACAAGTAGAATTGTACAATATGTACAAGAATAATGTTTGGCAGAAATTCATTACTAATCTGACACTGCCCATTGCTCTTCACACTCCTCTGTTAAGTGTAATAGTACATGCTATAGTTTGTGGCCCTGCAAGTCTACCAGAACATTTCTAAGTAAAGCATTCATCTTGAATCTACTGTATGTTATCCTAATTTAATAACCATTAATATGTCTTTGATGTTTTGCATCTGAAACAGTGAATCATAATCACGCTCTTAGCACTGCACTCTTTCAAGCCTATTTAATCAGCAGCAATACACAGCAGCTCGACCTCCCTCCTCTTCTTTTACTCTTTCCCTCCCTCCATCCATCCTCTGTTCTGCACCAGCTGCCTCAGCTGGTTCCATCCCTCCAGACCTCCCTCTCATCCCCTCCTATCGCTTCCTCATTTCATCAAACATCCTCAGCAGCATACTCCTTTATTTCTTCTTCCTTTGATTCTCTCTCTGTCTCTTCCCTGCTCCCTTGTTCTCTCCCTATTAAACATCCCTTTTAACATCTCTCCTTCAGTCCCCCGCTCCTCTGTTTTCTCTCTCTCTCGCCATCTTAGCAGGGGTGAGATAGAGTGGGTGTTGATGTTGGTAAACTACAGCTGTGTGGAGGGCACAAAGAGCACTAAACTGGTGGCTCACAGCATGGCTTCCCTCCAGCACAACTGTGAACAAGGGTCTGCGACGGGGGAGGGGGGGACACTGTGAATTAGTCTGAATTAACTAAGTTGGGAAATGACTGAGATAGATATGGAGAGAAATCACAGGGTTCAACTCTTTGCACATTATGCGGACAAGCTGGTCTGTGTCGTTTTCAAGCACAGATTTAAGATCTTATCATCCTGTTAAGGGAAAGATGTAAGTGTGACAAAAGCAGAGAGTAGGGGAGTGTGAAAGAAGTGAAAGAGTGTGAAAGATTGATAGGGAGTACAGAGAGAGAGACAGAAAGGGGGAGAGAGGGGGACAGAGAGAGCTGAGACAGCAGAGAGGAGAAGAAACTAGACAGAAGCCATCTGCTTTACATCATAAAAGCCATACAGGGTCTGGGGAGAGACAGAGTGGGACTAATGAGGATTCATACTTCTAAGAGAAGTCGCTCCTCTGATGAAAACCAGCATTCCCCACTTTTGTAGGGCCAATTTGATGTGTTGAGTTTGTTGTGAAAAGCCAGTGGACCTTTTTTCTAACTTTCTTGCCTTTTTCCAAAACACACACACTACACGTTTTTGTTGTGGCTTTCTACTTAACACGTCTATTTCAGTCTGTCCATTCAGTTGTGCGAAGGTAATTCTGCAGATCATAAGCAGCCCTTGTTCCGCAGTGAATGGACAAATAATTCCCAGAATCACACATCTTGTCAACAACCAATTAACCAACCAACAACATATTATCGAATGCCAATCAAAAGGTCAAAACAAAAGAGGATTGACAATGGCCAAAGACAGAGTGGAGGATTTGCATTCTTTCCCTGACCACAGCATCAGTGACAGGGTGACAGAGGGATAGACAGAGTGTCAAGCTTGGAGGGAGAGATGGAGGGAGGTAAAGGAGGTGTGTTGCAGGTCTGACAGCCATGGGCCAACGACTTATGTAGCATGTGTTAGACCCTTGCTTGTCCTATAGTCTGTAATTTTTCCCCTAACACTCCTTATAGTCTATATCCTTGGACTCTTTAGAGAGTCTAAGGATATAGAGAGGATGTCTTGGTTGCAATAAAGCTGCTTTTGACATTCTCCAAGCCAAATTCCTTATGGAGGTCTTTTTTAACAGTTTTACCTTTTATCCTGACAGTTATGAATAATACACTAGCCAGTGGTACTAATCTCGCTCAGTTTAAAACAGAAGATATTGAACCGCTTTTAAAGAAACTGAAGACAGGTTTCCGAACATTTCTACGGACCAAAGTTGTTGTAGATGATTATGTCATCAGTTTCATGACCACAAATCAACTTTTCAAGAAATCTCCTGACCATAGGAGATGGCACTTTTAAAAGTTGTGAATGACTTAATGCTGGCAGTTTTAGTTCTTTTAGATCACAGCTCTGCATTTGATACTACTGATCAATCAATTAATTGAACATCTTAAACAACGGGTGGAAATCTCACAATCAGTTTGGTTTCATATCTTCAAAAGAAAACTTTAACAAGTTCATCAAAGCTGCATTTAACCTTTGGAGTTCCCAGGGCTCCATACTTGGGCCTTTACAGTTCTCTGTCTGCCTGTTGCCACTTGGTCATATTATTTTGCATTTTTATGCAGATGACACACAGTACTTTTTCACTTGATTCTCCTAATATCCAGCATCCTGACTCCCTACATGAGTTTCTAATGCAACTGTATGTCACAAAACCTTTTAAAACTTAACACTGACAAATTGGCTGGACACCTGTGTCATACCTGTTTAGGGTAGAAAAATATTCCCAACATCATTGCATTTTGAAATAAAGTATTTTAAGCCATTTAAACCTGAAAATGTGTAGAAACCTTGGTATTGTTGTAGCGCTGATGAATCTCCTATGGAAATATCGCATGCTAGATCAGCAAAAGGCAGAATTCGTGCACTAGTTTCTAGTGCAGCCTGGACTGAATATATCAGCACATGCTCTTATACTTACGGTACAAGAATCAGCAGGCAAACATGACTTTGCAGTGTAAACTATCACGACTCTAGTTTGCCACAGAGATCAGAAAAACAGGCACAAGAGACGGGAGGTTTATGGAGAAAAAGAAAGAAAGGAGAAACAGAAGGGGCGACTGTAAAGATCCCACCCTGCCAAAACTCTAAAAGATTTTCCACTGGGCTTACAGAAACCAGGGTCTCTCTGGGAATAAAAAAATCTGGCCAACACTGATGGATACAGATACCAAACAGATGGCTGCACTGCACTGAAAATAAAAGTCAGTAAGGAGAAACACACATGTACTTTTATCTAATTCATTCATCCTTTCATGCATGCATTCATTCATTCACTCAACTCTAAAAACAAACAACTCTCATCAACCATCTTATTCATGATTCTCTTTGCGCAGCTATTTTTATCATCTTCTCTGTGGGCCATATGCAGAGAAAGCAGATTTTTCCCACAGAAACTAGATTCCTCATGTCTGACCCGAAAATCCCCCTCTATTCGCCTCCCTCCATTTCCGTCTTTCTGCATCTCAGCTGTGAAGGGAAACAACCAGGCCCCAATCACTGATCATACATCAACATCAGCAACAGAGACAAAGAAGGAGGCAATAAAAAAGAGTTTGACAAGGAAAGGCAGAGATGTACAGAAATCAAAACAGAATGCCAAAATTAAGAAAATAAAGTTTATACACGTGGTAAAAATTGCTGCTTCAAACTAGCAAAACTGAAAAAAGACTTTTACCTTCTGGCTGAGGACATCTATCTATCCATCATTACAATTTAAAATGCACAAAAATATACATTCATGTACATCCAAATATGATGCCATTGTGCACACAATTACCCTGCCCTCCTCTACCTGCCCACACATGCATTAGGTAGAAAGTTAATGGGGAGTTGGGGGTGCAGTAGTGCTGGTTACCATTACAATGATGGTCAGAGGTGAGGTGGTAGTGGTGTAACCCTCTAAGGTGGGAGTGGCAGCATCCAATGACATCTGGTCCTGTCGTGAACACATGTGACCACAGTCGGCCCCGCCCACTGAGCGTAGGAGCAGGACCACACTGGCCGAACAACCCATAATCCACTGCTGTTGACTCCTAGTCCAGCCTGATCCAGTCCAGCAGTATGGGCTTCACCTGAACTGAGGTTCCTTGTTTATCACAGTCAACCTGAACTCAAATGGCTGCCCCGATGACACAGTCCAGTTCAATCCAGTCCAGTCAGCCCCTGGTCCAGCCAGCGGTGCTGTGCTCTGTTCAAGCCCAGTAGGATAACTGAAACTCCATCCTACTCTACCCTCCCCGGCCTTGCTTCACTTCAACTAGTCCTGCTTTGCAAGCTTTCTGTGTCTTTCCTGCACTGCTCTACTCCAGTCTCCAGCTCCTAATGTTGCTGTTACTGAGCTTACACACTGGCAGTCTTGGCTCTCTCTTGCTCTCTCTTTCCCTCTCTCTCTCTCTCTTACTCTACACACACACACACACACACACACACACACACACACACTGACTGCAGCTGTGTATGGTTCAGCCCAGCCCAGCTCACCCAACAAATCACAGTCTGCAATAGCTGTCAGCTGACCAGAACCAGCTGCTACATGCACGCACACACACACACACACACACACACACACACACACACACACAAACCTACATAATTTTTCTGATTTTTCATTCTGCAGCACTCTCCTTCACCATTTTTTCTCCTAATCACACCAGTCCTTTCAAGTCAGAGTTCTGCTGGCTGTGTTTGTGCATTTGTGGTTTGTGCACTGAAGACAGGACGTAAAGCGCAGACACGCTATCCCACACTCTGATTTGATAAAATAAACTGTTGCTTTTTTAGGGAAAGAGTATAATGAGTATAATAGTTTATGCATATGCATGTGTTTGCTACAGTAAATTCAGCTTAGTGTTCCTGAGTGGAGGTTGGCAGAGTGTGTGTGAGGCTCTAGGGAGAGAGTTGGGGAATGGTGAGAGAGGCTATTGAACGGAAAGTGGATGAAAAGTGGGGAGTGGGCGGCTATAGAAATGAAGTGTGCATGTGGAGTTTTAGGACTGTAGCAATAACGTGAAATTCCCCTGACTTTGGTTCAGCACATAGACAGGCAATAGGACACTGACTGGGCTTTTGGTAAGTTTAAAACAAGTGCTTCAAGTATAAAATTCCATTACATCATTTCTGACGTCCCTGAGTGCCAGCGACAATCACTTTAACCTAACTGTTCTCATGTCACCGTAACATCTGGTCCTGCTTTATTCTTCATGTTCCATTTTCACTGTGTGTGGCTAAAAGGAAAGAAAAAATGTGCATTCTGAGAACAGAATGGTTTTCATATGTTTTGCAGCAATTTGAAATTCTTCTCATTATAAAATTCCCCTTGTTTTTCCTTGCCAGTCATACTTGCCGAACCAAAGGTTGTCCAAAACAGATTTTAGAAAAATATGGACGTAGCACAAGTTATGTCACTCAAAGGTTTCTGGAGGGATGCTTTGAAGACTGGATTTTGGTTTACTGTTCTTTGCCATCTTTGTCAGTCACTGTAGCCAGAAACATTTAATTTGGTTAAAGGGGAGGAGTGAGATGGCACAAAAAACTGAATGTGACAGGCTGAGACATCTGTCAATCAAACACTGCCCAAAGCATACTTCTCTTTAAAGTCTTAATATTTCCTCAATGGAATAATGATTGTCAAAATTCCCACCAAGACACACAGTAGAGGAAGTGAAAATAACTTCAGACACTAACGTAAAATGGAAAATTATTTAATAATGCATTGACTGTGTTAAAAAAGAGAAGTTAGAAGACAGTGAGTTTTTATGGAACCAGCATCCAGATACTGCACATTAATACATGTCTGCACTTGTGTCTTTTTTTAATTGGTGCAATATGACATGACAACAGACATAAACTGTCAAATAAAACCCATGTATCTCCAAAATTGAGAGGATTAAGAAAATTAGACATGAACAGAACAAGTAGACATTAACACAAATAAATTCAAACATGTAAATGCAAATCTCAAATCATCACTAAAAAGAAACAGCTAGTTAGCCAAAAATAGGGTCATCTGAGGGAATATTTCACACATTTGATCTGGATTACATTATAATTTAGCTCTACACATCCCTTGTTTTCAAAGGCTGTCAGTAGATCTGTAATCAAGTGACAAATAATGTATAGGTCTAGACATTTGCACACTCTCGACTTCCTGCAGAGAGTAGGAGGTAACCATGGTGATGTTGTTAGGTCGTGA
This sequence comes from Siniperca chuatsi, assembly GCF_020085105.1. Taxonomy (NCBI): domain Eukaryota; kingdom Metazoa; phylum Chordata; class Actinopteri; order Centrarchiformes; family Sinipercidae; genus Siniperca; species Siniperca chuatsi. The sequence continues at coordinate 17,907,641 of NC_058048.1, read as the reverse complement.
TTAAGGTCATTAGTGTCCATGCCAATGTGACAAAAAATCCCACCCACCACCCACATAAATGCTCATTATTATAATGCTTTACATAGCTAAATATAAACAACACAACACACACAAACACAAAGAAAGACACACATAAGCGTGTGTACATACGGAATAGCTATTCCTCACCCCCACAGTGTACAAATATTAATGTGCCCCACTCAGTAGGAGATGACAGTGCATATGTCCAGTGCAATGCACAAAGTGGAAAGAAAGAGAAACATTATGCAGTATGCCAGGCCTCCACAATGGTCCTGTCATGCTAATATGCCCACACACACATGCCCTGTAGATGCCAGCAAAGTCCCCATGTTATACAGTTAGCTTGGTGTTCGTTCTTGCTCATTCGCCTGCCTTCACACTCAGATTATTTCACCATGCTGGCTGCTGTAAGTAAGATTCCATCAAAATGTTTGTCAAGGTTAAAACTAATCATTGCATGTTTTCCATAGGAGAGGTGCAGTCTGTTCATCATCATGCTAGGATGAGGCCTGATCACACCACATTTATACTGTAAGTCACAGATGATGTTCTGTGCTGTAGCAATCAATAAAATCAGAATTCTTTGCATGTTTCCCATAAGAAAACACTGCAGCCTTAACGCAGAGCCAGCGCTGGGGGTTAATTGAGGGAAAGCTACAATAGCTACAGTCTTCTCTGCATTTTGTTGGAGCCCTTTTTGCAATTGTTTCACTTCCCCTCCTTTTAAAATAAAGAGAGAGAGAGAGAGAGAGAGAGAGAGAGAGAGAGAGAGAGAGAGAGAGAGAGAGATGAATTTAAAGCAAAACACCCGAGGCAACTTTCAGCGAATGAGTTGGTGAGTGCTGAATAAGTGATGAGGACCACGCACTTCCATGGAAGGGAATGAGCAAACCGACACACCCTCTGTGGTTAGAGACACAGATATGGAGATGATAAAGTGTAAGTGTAAAGCAGCTCAGCTCCCAGGACACCTGTCCTTTAGTTAGAGTCGGTTAGGAGAATAAATAAATCACACGCATGAAATGGGAGAACAAAACCCAACAAGCACAGGGTCACATACCCGGACAAAACCACAAACACCCATACTACCATGCACACGATGAAACAGAATAATTATTCTATTTATTCTCAATTCATTATCTATAACTCAAATATCCAATTTCTGAACTCCCTTGGACGCATAATAAATGCAAACCACTATAACAGTATATCTTTGGTAATGCCTTATTTTATGGGTCATTTATTTTCCAAATCATTTCCTAGAAAGCAACTGATATGTAACTGTTATATCCTAGAAGTTCCCTAAAAAGTACAATGTAAAATGGTGCCATTTGTTTGAGGAAATGGAGAAGGTGTTAAATTAGTACACTTGGTAAATACCTGCTATTTTTGACTGTGACTTCAGGAAAAAGAACAAGGAAATAATATAGTAGTTACATAGACAACAGAAGAGCACAGTTGAGTTTTCATGTAGCTGTTAATTTCCAGAGATATTTCTGAGAAAGAACTGTGGCTTTTTTTTATTATTATTATTTTTGGGGGGGGCATTTTTGCCTTTATTTGATAGTGACAGCTGCAAAGATAGACAGGGAAGGCAGGGGAGAGAGAGAGGGGTGACATGCAGCAAAGGGTTGAAATCGAACCCGGCCTGCTGCGGTAAGGACTCACGTGAGCTACCCGGGCACCCCATAATGATAGCTTTTTAACAATTTGAAAAATTTACGAAGAGCTATTTGGTAACATTCATAAATAGGCTATAGATTAATTGATTGAAGTATATTATTGTCCATATTTGTTCAAATGTATGCTTGCCTTTAATTTCCAACCACAAAGGAAGACAGAAGTGGTCAAAGGCGTGTTTCAATCCTTTATTACTTTACATAAAATTAGAAGTACAACAATAAAAAATACTCCCATTTCAAGTTCTAGTCCATGTTTTACTTGACTTAAAGTATCATTGTTTTTATATTCTTTATTATATTATATTTATATTATATTCTTATATTAACATGTGAGCTGCATTTTAATGTTAGCTAGTAGAGATGGAGCTACTTTCTTACTGTTTGTAATTTATAACAATGCAAAATATTTTATAAGCAAATCATTTATTTTGTACGTTAAGTGTTAATGTCAATGCAACTTGAAGAGAGACTTTAAAGTTTTGCATATTCAGCTGACCTGATGAACACCGAACAAAACAAACAATAGGCTGAAAAATATGCCATTATTATTATGGACCCGTAAAATAAAGTGTTAGCATTCAATGTGTGTGTGTGTGTGTGTGTGTGCACCATTGCTATTGTTTGGACCTACAGTGTGCCTGAGTATGTGTCCTCCTTGTGCTTGCCTGTGCTTCCTTGTGTGACCGGAGTTAAGCTGTGTGTAAGTCTGAACCTCTGTAAAGGATGACATCATTGGGGTGTATAGGGCAGTGTGTTGCCATAATTTGCGGAGTTAATGTTTTCCAGCTGCACAGACTCAGTCTCTGTAATCCTTCTGTTCCCAGCAGAACCGTTACTCTGCTGAACAACACTGAAGGTGACAAAGCAGTGGTTATGTACTCTAGATTTGCGGGAGTTTGATGTGTGCGCGTGTGTGCATGCTGCATATGCAGGTAGGTTAACTATTTAGCGAAAGACAAACATAAGCCATTTTACTGACTTCAAATACCTCAGCCAACTAGGCCAAGTAGGAAACCACAGTCCATTAAAACTCCTGCACACTGCCTTGTAAGCAGTTAGCCCTGCTATAGTTAGGTTCCCTGTAGAGCTGGAGGCTGACTCATGGCAGCGGTGTTTGATGTGGTGCAGAGCTCCACTGAGTTTACTTGGGAAAACACTCTCCTGTTCCCATGGTGACCACAACAGGAAGGATGCTGTCACTCAAGGGGTGCTGGGTTCTCAGCAAACAACGGCTTGGCCCCTGGCACTCACAGAGCAACAAGAGGGACACAGGGTCAACCTCATTCTGGCTGCACTAACCCCCTATCCCCACACAGTACGCACACATACAGTGTTTCTCTCTGACTTGCTGCAGAGTTGGAGAAACTTCACTGACTATACTGGGGGAAAAAAGATCCAAAGAACTGAGCAGCTGAAGAAAAATACAGTCAGGAGGACTCTGAAGACTACACACTTTCAGTTAAAGTTAATCTGGGATAATTTTCTTAAGAACTCAACTACAGATAATGTAAGAAATCGTTTTTCATGTTTTGATCTAATTTGTTGGGTCAAATGAACTTCATCAAATCACCAGTATGTTTCTGCAATTGTTGTTCAGAGGATTGATGGTTACAGCAGAGAGTAGCTCGTGCATTGACTATTGTTTCTAACTGTTGCTATTGATGTTAATATTGTCTCAAACTCACTCTGATGTGCTCTTCTCAGTACAACCTCAGCCTGCAGATGCAACACCACAGCACACCGTCTCTCGCACAAACAGGAAGACAGACAAGGTCTAAACTGAGCACGTTTTTTTTTTTTACCTGATGCACTGAGGTACTCTAGAAATCTATTTCTGCATGATTCAAGATAAAATGTCAATCAAAATTGCCTTGCTAAGAATCCATTATAGAAAACATTTCAACAAAAATCCCCTGGTACTGCACCTGTCAGAACTTGTCAGATGTTTTTTGGTAGTTTTCATGGTTTTGATTGCTTCATCATACCGTATTTCATGATGTTGTTTCATGTGGTTGTAGAGTATAAATTTATGGTGTTACCCTGCTGTGCTGCTGCTGTGGCAAAATAGTGCTTGGAACGTGTACTTTTGACTGTCATTTTGAATTCGAAAGAGTTCCACAGAATGTACTTTTTCTGTTCAAGCACAAAACTTTAGTTTGAATTGGAGGGGTTTTCTTCATTCTGACTCATTTTGGTATAGTTTGTTTTTCCTCCAGTTTTTTCTTTCATTTTGTTACTCTGTTACTCTGTTTTTGTCTCTATCTCACACGTTAGATTTTTTTTGTTTCTGCCCCATCTGCCGGTGCCTGCCTGTCATGTGATGCCCAGCTGTCTCGTTATTTGTTGAAGCAACCTAAGGGGAAAATTAGAAGCACTTGGTTTGATGCAACGGATCGCCCTCCTAATGCAAACACGAATATTTTAAGGCAAGAATGCAATATGAATCAAAATCATGATTTGATATGATTAATTGTGCAACCTTAATGTAATCTGATCATGGTGTGAACCTGAAGACACACTGTGTGGAATGTCTGACAGTTTTAGTTGGCTCTGAGTTGAGCTCTTCCCTGGAGGAGGTAACAGGAAGAACAGAGTTCGAAGCCACAGCACACTGCCGATGCCATCTAGTGCTGAGAACTCGACACAGCAGGCTGCGTGGAAGATGAGAGAATGCTTCACTCTGTGCCAGCCTCCACACCTCTGTATAGCAGTTGCTCTCTCCGCCACGTCTTTAATGCATGACCTCCAGGAGGCGCCCTGTGCCAGAGATACTATCTGGTCCTCTGGCAGCTGGTTTGTTTAGAAAAGGAAGCTATTAAAATGTCTTTAACTGAGAACTAAAGTCCCAAGGCAGGAGGGATGTTGGGGGAGGGACCAAGAGAGGGGAGATGAGGTGGAGAATATGGGAGAGGGAAGTTGGTGAGAAGCAACTTCTGGGAAGGGGGCATTGTTAAAAATTTCCATTCATTCTCCTTAGACTCACCTCCCTCTTGAAATTCACCCACACACCCCCAACAACAATCAACCTCATCTTTTCTCCTGTCCATCCATCTTACCTACCCTCCAAAGAACTTTACGGTATTTCTACTTGTTCCAACAATTCAGGGGAGATAAAATAGATAAATACAAAATGCATACACACACACAGCTTGGTTCATGGGAAAAAGATATCTGTGAGGCAGCATATTAGGTCCAATAGAACCTGACAGAGGAGCAGCTTTAATTGGTAAGTAATCAAAAAGAGAGTAATTGGAAGTAGACACAAGGGGGAAAGGTTTTTGATTTTTTAATTTATTGTTTGTTTATTGCATAATTATTGGAATCATATGAAATGTAAGTGGGACACTGCACATGGCAGAGATGGGTTTACATTCAACATCAGGAGATGTTGCTAAGTCACCCAGATCTTGATACATCTTGTCTCACATCTTGTTTCACTTTAATTAGTGGATTAGTAGTCACACTCATTAAATGTATGGCATTTTCTGTGTAAAATAGATCCTTTGCTCTTTTTCCATAAAATTTTATGTTTTATTTTACAAAGTTAGATTCGTTTTTATGATATTGGTGGAGGTGTTCTTTGTTTCAGATGAGGTGACCCACAATCACTATAAATCACTGTGGGAAACAAGCTAGACGGAGGTTGCAAGTGTGTTAATGTTCCCTGATCTACTCTGTGAAACACTCCTTTCACATTGGACTTAATGGTGGTAACAGTAACAACAATAAAACTACTGCTTATACCTGTCTACCTGCCTGTCTCGTTTTAACATTCACTCACTGACTCACGCATTCATAAAAATGCATCATATGAGAAAAATCAGGCCTGTGAGATGTGAAAAGCAGAAGACTAGTATCATTTAGCAGCCACGCAGCAGCAAAAGCAGCAGAAACACACAGCTACTGTACTGTCACAGAGCTGGTGTCTCATTAATTCACTCTCCCACGTGGCATCTCTCCACATCTCCCTGCTGTCCCCCCCCCCCCTCCTGTCCCATATCAGGCCTCAGCAGCCAAGCATAGACGTCTGAGGTCACCAGCTTCTTATGCGCTCTGCAATAAATATTTGCGATAATACCCATCCTTCTGGAAATACATGAGGTAGTAAAGCTTTTTTTTTTTTTTTGGTTTGTGCGGTGACAGGGGTATACTTTAAAATCCGATTCAGTGCTGTTATGTTGTTACTGACGGTCTAAATGAGAAACACAGAAAAAGTTTCAGCTCATACTACAGGGAAGGTTTAAGGTAATAGCAGAAGGCAGAACAAAAGAGCTGTTCCTTTAAACGTGATTTTCCGTCCAAGAGAGAGAACATTAATTAGAAACAGAAAAAGGACCCTCCTTGCTGAGGGAGGTTTTGCCAGTATTAATCTGTTCATCAAAACCTGTAGCAACATAATAAATACCAGTCCAGTATGGTAGTCATGATTACTCTCTCAGCAGTGCCATGTATCCGTTGTTTCTCTGTGATCTTATCTGGGCCATTTACACAGATGTTAGGCTTCTCCTATTTCCTGTCCAGGTAAAAGACTCTCCAACCAATAAGACAGTTCACTGACTCCTTCATGCTGGCAAAGTCAAACTCTGATATACCCCAAACTCTCCTCTACTTCCATTTCACGTCTAAGCATCTGACACTCGGAAACCGTAATTATTCCTTAAGCAATTATCCCTAATGATTTCTGTTTCCTGTAACTCTGTTAGCTTGAAAAATGTGTCCTCACTCTGAACTTGCCATATTCATCCTAAATCAGGCCCAAGCCAATATTTACTTTTATGCAGACATGCCAGAAACACATACCAATGGATACTATGGTTATAAGCTACTATAGTTATGAACAGTCACATCAGCCTCATTTTCAGAGTGAAAAATAAATCATAAGACTTTATGCCAACCCCCAATCTACACCCTCACAGTAAAGAAAAAGCCCACTAGAAGCTTAGTTTGCAATAAATCATTCAGTCATAATGCCTACATATGACACCTACACAAAGCCTACATGTAACCTCTGTGTAACCTCCACACCAGCGCTAACTATCTACTAGACGCCCACTCAGCACAGCTCCCTCTCCCTGAGGTCCCAGCTTAGACTGAGGACGCAGCTGTTCTGAAGACTTTTCCTCATGCACTTTCATATGTATTATCCTCCCTTACCTTTTCCCCTTCCCCCCATCCCTTCCCCAATTTCTCTCCCCTTCTCACTCAAAATCCCTCCTCTGTCTCCCTCTTTTTTTCCTCCTTATTTCTTTTGCAGATCCCCTTTCAGCTCTTTGGCTGACATTTAAGGCACACAGAATTGATGTACGCACACAGAAAGATACAGCGTTAAGACATACGCATACAACGAGCCAGCACAGACCCATAGAAAGGCATTAAATCCAAAACAGAAAAAATAAAACAGAAATCCTACAGACTCCCGCCTTCTGACATCAGCATCCACAAGCATGACAGACGATCATGGATCTGAGTATTATTTCTTCACCTTTATTACCTTCACTCATGCATTTTCGCTCGGGGCTATGTTTCCTGTGGGACGCACGTCAGTGAGACACCTCTTTGTGTCAGTCAGCATGAATAGTAATGAGGGGAACTGGCATCTTCGAGTAAAATCTATCTCCACTTCTGCCACTTCGCAGGAAGAACTGTGTGACCATACACCCTCAACACTCCTAATAACTCAGAAAGAGAAAAGTTAAGATAAAATTATCAGATTGACTTGGATAAAAATAAATGCAACAGTAATTGTTCTTTGGATATGTATTTCCTTTCTCATGTTGACTCATTTCTGTTTGTCCTGTTTAATTACAGTATGACCAGTTTAAAAAGTAGTTTGACATTTTGGGAAACACGCTTATTTACTTTCTTGCAGAGAGTTAGATGAAAAGATCGATACCACTCTCATGTCTGTACACTAAATATGAAATGGTACGGCCCCATAAAACCACACCGTGTCATTTTTAGTGAGCTTTACATGTGCCGGTAGGCAGATTTTGTTACAGAGACAGGCTAGCCATTTCACCCTGTTTCCAGTCTTTATGCTGAGCTAAGCTAACTGGCAGCCGTATATTTAGTGTGGTGTCATGGTATCGACCTTCTCATCTAATTCTCAGCAAGGAAGCAAATTATTTAAATGATTTAATTTCACAAATATTTTCCAAAATGTTGAAAAAAATCCTTTAAAATGTACTATGCTGTTGGCTGATTGGTTGGTTGAATTTCTGGTTAGATGTCACTGGTTTTTGCAGCCACTGTCAGTTTACGCACATTTATTGAAAAGTGCGAACCAAGTAGATTTAGGTCGGTAAATTCAGTTTATTGTCCAGCCGTTAGATATGTAGTGTAAAACAGATCATCTGCCAGAAAGTCACCAGTGAAGAATATATATTGTGATCCAGCATTTCACCAATTGAGGATGTTGATAGCTGCCACATCTTGAAACTAGAGGCTTTTTTCAGCCAGTTATCTTGTGCTATGACCAGTTATGCCAGCTATGTCTAGTTGTGCACTGCTACTCAAGACAACACACTATCTGTAAGTGAAAACTATCTGTTCTATTTCCAACAGGCCTAGGCTCTGCAGACATAATAATGTGTGAGCATGCATGTGTGTACCTTTATCTTTGTGTATATGTGTGGATGGATGTGGGTAACTGGAGTGTGTGCTGGTGGTGATACATTAATAATGGCTGCTTATCTCTGTTTCTGTTTTACTTTGTGACAACAGGGCCAAGAGGACAGACATGGTCAGACGGGATTATTGGTGGGTCAGGCGGGTAGATCTAAGTCAACGGCAGTCAGACAGGCACAAGGGACAAAAAGATTAGAGGATTCGACCATGTAACAAAAACATGGTTCTGTTTTAAGATTTATAGACTTTGAGGACGGCTTGGTACACACATTTTCTGTACATCCTGCAAATGTGTTGCTTAATTAGATCATCCTGTACTCTCTCTGTCCCACCCTGTCCAGCCAGTGTTAATGAGGGAAAGTCCACATCACGTATAACTGCCACACAGTGTGTATGAATCTCTGTGCGTGTGTGTGTGTGTGTGTGTGTGTGTGTGTGTGTGTGTGTGTGTGTGTGTGTGTGTGTGTGTGTGTGGATACAACAGGGCGAGGGCAGCAGGGCATGGGGGTCGGACGGTAATGGCGGTAGCATATTCAGGCCTCCTACTCTGGAATGCAGAGTGAGGGAGAGACACAACACTGCAATTCACTCGCAGAGAGTCACTGAACTATTCTTAGTCCAGTATGTGAAGTGGACCCCCCTCCCATGGGGGGCATGAAAAGAGTCTGGATGGACGAGTGGACATGGTGTCTATTAAGGTACAGGGCAGGATGGCAAGGCTGGAGGCTGGAGAGCTTTAGAGAAAGAGAGAGAGGATAAAAGTTAAGCTCCAGTGAGGCAAAGCCCGGTCAGCTAAGTCTGAATGGAGCAGTTCACTGGCTGTGAAGCCTCTCCAAAGAGCCTATTGTAAACGTACACTGGCACAATGCATGGAGCCCCGGGGACCTCTCTCTCCCTCTCTCTCTCCTCCTCTCATGTGACCTCTCACAAACACTGACATACAGACAGACACATACTTTCTCTCTATCCAGTTTTCCTACCTAGACTAAACAGACTTTTTGTCTTCTAATACAATTCAACAACTGGCAGTCTGACACTACAAGGTTACATGTTTTGCAGGGGGGGGGGATTAATTTCCTGTGCTCACACCCAGCACACACACTACTGAGATCACTGTGCAGCATCACACAGAGTTCAAACAGTGGGGGAATTCAGCAGGAGACAGTGTCACTAGTGACAGCGACAGGCTCAGATTTTTTTTCTGAATTCTCTTTTCTTTGCTTTTATTTCTCTGTCCTTTCTGAATGACTCATTGAGAAGATGGGGACAGACACACACCAAGACCTGGCAGTGCACGGTCCTACTGTTATCGGGCAAACATGGCTGAGTCGTTTGCAGCTCAGTCATAACAAATGTCAAAAAGTGATTCATCTCCTCTAATCCCTTGCTCTATTCTCCTGTCTGCATGTATATACACCCACCGGAGACACTAGAAGCATTCACTCAAAATAACAAGGAGTGAGAACTAAAGAGCCGGGTGAATGTAATCCGAGAAAGAGATTAGATCCGAGAAAGAGATAGATTTTGAGAAAGAATGAGGGAATAGAAAGGAAGTGTAGGCAATTGAGATGGAAGAGGCAAAGCGAGAAAAAAGGCAGAGAGGGAGCAGAGCGAGGGAGAAGGTAAGAAGTGAGAATATAAGAGGGAGAGGTAAGCAGACGCAAAGTGGAGGGAGGAATAGAGGGGAAGACCGGGTGAGGGGAGGTGTGATATGAACACACATTTAGGTTGCACTGCATGATGAAGGCGCCATAAAGAACTGCACTGCATGGCTTCTCAGAAAAGCCACATGCTGAGTGGTTCAGAAACACAAAATGCATGGTGTGTGAGAGAGAGAGAGAGAGAGAGAGAGAGAGAGAGCGAGAGAGCCAGCATGACATCCTGTCCCACAGTGTCAGGGCATGCACAAACACAATGTAGGAGGTGACACTTTCACAGACTGGTTTGACACATGTAGAGTTTAAGATACAGAATGACATAACACGCAAACTGAGATGTGCCTCTCTGATGGTGTGTGACTCATCACATTGGATACAATAGGTCAGGAAACAGTGGACCCAAGAGGTGACACTGATGCAAAATAAATTATATACAAATTTAATGTCTGACTGTGCACCACTCCAACAGCAGTGTTATTACTTCAGTATTTTGCGTTTTATGGTGTGGATCTGCTGAGCATGACCAATGTCATATAGTGCCATATATCAGTGCTAATTTAGCTACAGTATAAGAAATTATTTAGCAGAGGGGCTCATCCACCCGGAACATAATGCATTTTGTTTTGTGATCAATTTCTCTAGTAAATAATGGCCTAACCTCATTAGCCACACTCGTGAAAAAAAGAATATAGCATTTGTTGTGTGAAATAGCATCTCTGCTCTTTTTACCTTAAATTTTATGTTCTGTGACATTAGCGGAGGTGGTCTTTATTCTATAAACTCTGATAATCATTCTGTAAAGTGCTACTTTAATAGTTCCAATGTGATGTTAAAGGCCAAAAGCTCCTTTCTTGATTGTACTTGCTGGAAGAGTGTCTTTTCTTTCACAGTCATATTTATATGGTTATACAATACGACAGTGGTATGATTTCCAAAACCCCAACTTATGTAAGAGAATAACTATATTGGCAGGCAAGGAAATGTTGCCTCTGTTGATTTGTGAAGCAGCTTTGTATCCGACTCTATGGAAATAAAGACAACAGCATTTGTATTTTCTGCCCTGGAGTTGAGAAACCAAATTTATTCAAGAAGTGGAACACTTTCATGAATGTCCACAGGGATATAAAAAGCTGCTAGCGCGCAAACTTGTCAATATAACACAAATATACCCACAATTGCATGTAAACTCAAACATGAGCCTGCTAATGCTAATGAGACACCCTGATATGTGCAAATACCATACATAAAAACGTGCACATAGCAATACAATTGGACAATACCCTGCTAAACGTATGATTACACACACAAACTCATACACAAACACAAACAGCATTTATAAGACGAGTTAACTGCAGTAGAGCCTCAGTGTGAACTCCTCTGGGAGGTGAGACAGATCTACTGAATCTCTCTCTTCCTCTTCTCACCCTTCCTCCCTAATTTTCTTCTTGGTTTTCCCCTCTTTATGGTCTAGCTCTCTAAAATGATAAGACTGGTGATGTCTGACCCAATTATAAGCTTGATTCTGGCTCCAGTTCCACTCCAGTCCCTGTTCTACCTTGCCCTGTCCAGACGTAATAAGAGGCATGTGACAGAAATGTCAGGATCAGTGCAGATCTCCTTCAACAACTACAGCCAGTCTACTGTTCAGACTCGTCATGAAAGCAATAAACTCACAAGCGAGAAGGAAGATAGATAAATAAAAAATAAAAAAACACGAGAGGTGGTAAAAGATGAAGTGGGTGTTCAAAAAGCTGTTGAAGGAGGTGGGTTACAGATACAATTAAAAGAATAAGTCTGATATAAGCAGCTACACAAACCAGCTAAATTAATTTATGAAATACTTGGGAGTGTGGGAACAGAAGAGCGATAGATGAGATCAAATAAGATATACTGGAAGGGAAAAAGTAGAGATATGAGAGGAGTGATTGGAGTGCTTCCTGTTAGAATTCCATCCTAATTGACCTTTCTCTGTTGCTGTGGTAACAGAGGCATGGCTATGAGCGAGTAGGCTAATTACTGGTAATTTAACCGGTTTCCCTCCTCTGGGACAGTTGATTTTCAGCATTATAAGTTTGACTAACTCGCATGAGTCAGACATATTAGTTGCTGTTGCATGCTGCCAGCAACTGATTAACATGACATTGACAACTCTCTTCTTGAAACAGAGCAGAGCACTGTGGTCAAATCAAGATAAAACCATGCTGACACAGATCTAAATGCAGTTACAAACCCAGATGCATGCTACAATATCTTTACGCAGCCGACATGGTTGGTTTCAAAGAACAACCACAAGTACCACACAGGCACACACATGTACAGACAGACATACTAGGCTACTATGCATGTATGCTGGACAAATAGGCAGGTCAGCAGTCATGCACAATGCATCCCGGGCAGTTGACATGATGTGTCATGAGGAGAGAGCAGAGTCAGACAGACAGCATGTCCCCCAACGACCAAACACACCCGCAACACATCACTGGGGCACGCAAGGTAGACGTGCGCTCACCAACAAATGACTGCTCCACGCTGTCTGACACACATTTTAGCTCCAGACAGACAGACCTGCCCAGTAGTGGTATTTTACTAGAACAGCAGACACACATTCACATACAGAACATGACTAATGTAAGCCCAGAAGACAGAGAAATGAAGGCAAACGTACATACAGATTAACAGAAAGCAGAGAAAATGACACTAATCTAATGAGACAAGACAAAAACAGAGAGAGGAGAGGAGGAATGAGAGGAAAGGAGATCTGAAATATCCCATCTTCCTTTCTTCCACAAAGTGAGATGAGTTAGGTAACAAATAAAAAAATAAAACAGACAAGCTAAAGGGAGGTCAATGAAATATAAACACCTTTTTCAATATTTGAGAACACCGAGTGCAAGCTTTGGGTCATATATAAAAAGTGGACAAATACAGGAAGGAAAAGCACTTGAACTTCAACCAAAGTGTGATCTTCTTTCTATATGTTGCAATGTGTGTGTGTTCACGTTTTAATGTTAAGGCCAAAGAACACATACTGCTCTCTGGCAATTAGTTTAGGAGAGCAGGAGCATGCACATGAGCAGGGAGGTGAACCACATTGGTAAAGGACCTCTATACCAAAGCGTTTGTGCATGTTTAAGCTCATTAACTATATGTCACATATATTTTACATTACTGTCAGCCAGTTTCAATAGCACTACATGCGTTTTTAGAGTGATTTCATACCTTCCGGTTCCAGGGACCTTGCTGACAGAATGATTTAGCTATCTAACTAACAGAATGATCTAAAAAGATGACAATAAAAATGTAACTTAATTTCTCTTGTCTTTGGTGTGGAGGAGTAAGAAAATACTTAAGAACCTCTATGGTCTCCGTTACATGTTTTCTGGGGCCTTCAAGGCAGCCATTGGTGCCAATATGGTGCTGAAATAATTATCTGAGTGATCATTTAGTTGATCAACGGACGATTAACCAACAATATTTTGATAATTTATTCATTGTCTAAAGTAATTTATCAAGCAAAAGTAACAGATTTACTAATTCCAATGTCTCAAATGTGAGGATTTGCATTATTGTAAAATTATATTTCATATTGTTGTGAATTTAATATTTTGGGGGTTTGGACTGGTCAGACAAAACAAGGAATTTGAAGATGTTAACTTGAGCACTGGGAAATTGTGATCAGCATTTTCTGATATTTGCAGACTTGACAGTAATCAATACATGTGGAGTTTATTAATCAATTATTTGACAAAATAATCAACCAACGAATAATCGATAATGAAAATAATTGTTGGTTGCAGCCATAGCCAGTATGATATGAAAACCAACTGCAGAGACTTGATACTTGCTGGAAATAGCCAATGGCAGTAAACAGTCCGCTTTATTCATGGTTTGTTTTTGGGAAATGGTCAGCAGCAGCAATGTAAAAAATAATACAGTGATTTGTAGTTAATAAGACAAATCAGGAAAAAACACTGGTATAATGACTAATAAACACTAGATCCCTTGACATTATAGGATTACAGGGCCATCTCTATTTTGTTACTGGTTTGTAACAAAATGGAAAATTCTCAGTAAATGCCTGGAGACTGAGGTTGGGCACCAAAAATAGTCAATATGTGATCAGGCATGAAGCTAGTACCATAAGGGCACCGAGGTTACCAAGCGCAAAGAGTGGCATTATCTGTTGCCAAAGGAAAGACAGGACCACGGTGATATAACACCAAACATTAGGAAACCATGTGGACAACACACGACCGTGCATATGGCCTTAAGCAACGAGTGCTGGTGACTGCATACAAGCATCCCTGTGCTACTGGGCAAATAAACTCTGAGCTACGGTGGGAGACCAGGGTGGGCATGTTGGCCCCAATCTCTGGCTGTGTGGTTAGTGTGGCTGGCATCCATCCTCCAGGCATGGTATGACATGTGGTTGATCCCAGCAGGCAGCCAGAGTCACAACAAGAATGGCACTTGTGTCTACACGGCTAAGCTGCTCACTTTTGCTGAGAGTCATAATAAACACACTCACACTGGTATCAATAATCAGGAGTAATTGTGTTGTTAATATGATTTAAATACTGCACTTCAGGCATGTTTGATACAAAACCTGCTTCATTACCTTACATGTTTAACATATCTTGCATATGGCAATCTATTTTTATATCTAATTTCATTGTTATTTGGTGTACAGCAGCTCAGAGCCAGACAGAGGCCAGAAAAGATGTAATGGAAAAGATCCCATGGTCACTGAAGCAACAAACTGTACTGTACCAAAACTCAACCACCATTACATCCTTCCTTCTTGTATCTATCTACCCTTCCACGGTCCCTGCATATTTGAGGATGGGTGGGCTGACCACTACGAGAAACAGTGAAGTAGTCAGACAGCAGTGATTTCTTTCACAGAGCAGTTCATCAGAGGAAAATGCAGCATGCACCAGGGGGATTTACCAGGTATCATGTATGCTATACACTCACAAATACACACACACATTCACACACGCTTCAGAAACTGATCTAACCTGACTGGGGACCCATGCAGAGTAGTGGGGCAGTAAGAAACACAGAGGGAAACAGTGTCAGCAGCAACTCAAATATAGAAGAATCAGTAAAGGCATGGAGAGATGGGGAGTAAAGTCAGGGGAGGGGGGTGACGTTGGCTGCAATGAAGAGGGAGAGGGGGTCAGTGAGAGAAAGAAAGAGGCTCACGCTTCATTGAATGTTATGCTATAGGGCCTGATTCTGCTGACCTGGTTTCTTTCACCAACAAAGGCCATGTATTAACACGCTCGCAAAAACGTCCACACACGCGCGAGCACAACGCCTATGGACATTTACACACCCACTTAACCTAAGCCTGCGCACACAAGCGTTATACCTACACATTTACACAGATGCTTACTCTTCTATCCAGCTTCCCCTCTCTCTTTCTCCTTTCTGCATCCTATATTTGTACCGTGAATGACCTAGACACACACACATTCATTTAAAAAAATGTTGCAGTGTTTATATAGTTTTCACTTATTTGTATTTTTTAACTGCAAGTCTACAATTTTTATTATTATTATTATTATTATTATTATTATCTTATCTTACTTAGGCCTATCTATATATATTTTAATAGCACATTTCTTCTGTTTATGTAAATGATGTATATGTTTTTATTTCACACTTGCTTTGGCAGTGTTAATGTCTGTTTCCCATGCCAATAAAGCCCCATTGAATTGAATTGAATTGAAGTGATTATTTATGACTTTTCTCATTTTTAGAGCCATAACTTTTTTTAAGCTATAGGAAAGAATTGAGACTAACCAGTCAGTCTCTTGCACTGGAGGGTGACAAAGACAAAAAAAGCAAGCGTCTTTGCACATACTGATGTAGATCAAAGTATCAGTCATATTTTCTCTTTTAGTTCTCACTGCTACAAAAAAAACTTCACACTTTTTTAGGAAATGTTTAGGTGTTCTGGTAAATTCTGCATAGTGGGCATTATGACAATATATACATGAGACGATATAAACATGTCAGCCATCTTAGGATTTGCCTTATCGTTTACACTGTGATATTTATACCTTTTATACCTCAGGGTGCATTAGGCTATTGTGGGCAATGTTGCAAATCAATTAGCAGGATTGTTTTTTGCACCATTGTGATAAAGTACCTTGACTTACTACTTACCTTAAAGGTATTTAATTCACTGGATTAGCCAAAACAGAAATGCCTGTCTGGTTATTTTATCCACCAACAATTTCTCAACTGATTATCCAGAAAATGTATCGCATCACAATATATATCTATATTCAGTTGTAGAAAAAGTACTCACTGCTTTTACTAAAGTAATATTAACAATACCACAGTGTAAAACTATCCTGTTACAAGTAAACTTCCTGCATTCAAAATGTTAAGTAAAAGTACAAAAGTATTAGCATCAAAATGTACTTAAAGTACCAAAAGTAAAAGTACTTACTATGCAGAATGGCCCATTTCAGAATAATGTATATTATATTATTGGATTATAAATAATAATGCATTATGTGTACATCACTTTAATGATGCAGCTGATAAAGGTGGGGCCGATTTCAACTACTTTATACTGCTGGGTATCTTACAGTAATCTGTAATAATACATCATTTATATGTTGATTATATTTTGTATTAATAATATGAATCTGCAAAGTAACTAAAGTAATCAAATCAGTGTAGTGGAGTAAAAAAAGTACAATATTTCCTCAGAATTGTAGTGAAGTAGAACTATAAAGTAGCATAAAATGGAAATACTCAAGTAAAGCACAAGTACCTCAAAATTGTACTTAAGTAGAGTACTTGAGTAAATGTACTTAGTTATATTCCACCACTGTCTATATTGTGATATAAATGTATATAATAACAATAATTTTAAATTTTATTTATATAGCACATTTCATACAAAACATGCAGCTCAAAGTGCTTTACATTTAAAAAGGAATAAAAACAGGAAACACAAATTAAATTGAAAAGAAAGCAGGTAAAGATAAGTTGCTTAGCGCTGCAGAGAAAGCAAGCCACTATATATACTGGGGTAGAAGGTTTTATCCATATTGTCCACCCCTCGTTCAGCATGTATTTAATCCAACAAACATTTCATATTCTTGATTAAATTCTAAACATACTGAGCCAAGAGGATTAATGATCAGAAGTTATTAAAGCAAAACCCTTGAGCACTTGTGCAACAGAACTGGTATCTGTAGCAATAAATATGGAATATCAGGCTTTGTTTTTGTAAAAAAAATATTCCTTTTGGTAGGCTTTCTCTGATGCATACACAACTCAACCCAACATCCACATGTCCCACATCTAAATAGACCTTTTTCAAAGCAACCATTTTGACTTGTAATAGCAGGAAAAGCACAGGCGTTACTAATCACATGCACAAAACCAGGACTCTGAAACTGAAGCAGGTACAAGAAATTCAGCCATCATTAATTTGATCATTTATCCCTGTGCTTTTCGTACTGTAACATATCAAAATGTCTTCCGTGAAATAGGACTATACAGCTAGTGTGTGCCCAATTACATGTGGACTGTTTGGCAGTAACACCACTGTTCACCACAAATGAATGGGGGCTCTGATGAAGAATACAAACAAGTTGACAGACTCTAATTAATTAATGTCTTAATTAGCATAACTATTTATGTTTAATAGTGTAAAACATGGTAATAATGGCACATCAAGCAAGTCAAGGGCCTCTTGTTTCAGGCTGAAATACATGTTCTCACTCTGACTATCGCTCTCCATCTATCTTATTGTAGCTGTATCTCTCACTTCCTTTTGTTTAACTAGTCAACCCACAGACTCAATGTGTGATTTCAGCTGCAGAGTTTTCAGGTAAGGCAGTGAAGCTCTGTGCGTTGTTACGGCAGTGCAACACGTGTATCAGTGTCCTAAATGATACCAACACAAGGCGAACCACCAGTCAATTTCTACATCCAAGAAGGGAATCAATAAACACTATTCTGTTGTACTCCATTTGGGGACATGACAAATGCATACTGTCATTACACATTTACTCTTAAGGCTCATGCTAGTCTATTGTATTATGTTCTATTCAGCTGACCCAGTCTCAGTGGTAATATCTGGTTGCTCACAGAAAATTTTCCAGTAAGAAATACACTGAAAAATCTTCATTCATTTTGAGTCTATTTAATTCTTTACAATTGTAATCCTGTCTTCTGCCATGCACCCCATTTGAAAAATAATAATAAGTAATATTAGATTTTCTCTCTTTATTCCAATCAATTCTCACTACGCTCTGTTCTGCTGTGTGTCCCACTGACACACTAACACCAGAGTGAAGAGGATGTAGAGTAGCAGCAGAGAGACTGGAGTGGAGTGACCTTTCTCTATGTTAATCTCTACAGGATGGACACACATAGGCCACACACACAGACACGCAAAACCTACGGTAGGTAAAGGATTTGTCCTATGCCAGATGAATCAAAAGGACATCATCAAAATACAAATTATTATCCTCGCGTGTGTTTGTGGCTGTTTTTTCCTGGATTACCCCTCCTCCCACTATCTTATATGTCAATCACAGCCTCTCATTATAAAGCGTGACACACCCACTGGAGCATACATTTCAGAAAATTCACGATATCAAAATAGCCTGATAATAGAATTAGTCGTACATCAAGCCTAGTGGTCGAATTACTCTCCCTCTCTGTTCCTCCCTCCATCTTTCCTGCTGTCTCTGTGCATCGCTGGGCAGATGTAAACCGCTGCCTGTGTCATGCCGCATCACTATCCTACTACCAAGCCGCTATTTACTGCATTTCATTCACTTCAGCTGGCCACACTGAAATAAACTCCAACCCACAGGGGAATATGATAGGCTCTACGAGTGTATAGCCACATTACCAGCCAATAAGCGGGTTCTTTTCAATAGTGGAAAGAAATGTGGCGATTCCTGCACCTACTGAGCATTATCCATTTAAAACGTATTGAATTGTTCCCCCCTGCAGGATCAATAGACAGAGGCTGAGCAGCGCTGCTGCACTGTGCTCATCCACTGCAAAGAAAGATGCAACATGAATGCCAATGTCAGGTCTGCTATAGCTACGGTGCAGTGGTGCGGTGTGTCTGTTAGAGGATGGTACAGATGATACCAAATCTAATTCACTTCCAGATGTAAAGGTTTGGGGGCTTTCAAAGCTCAGAGCAGTAAAAGCTTCGGGCCCACAGGTGGTGATGCGTTTTTCACTACCACCATGTTTTTACAATTCATACGGGTCTACTCACCGTCACTGCGGAGTGTCTGACTGCGTTGCACGCCGTCTGCCGTATCTCCGCCGCGCTCCCCGGTTTCAGTAGGTTCTTGGTGAATCTCCGGGTCGATTCGGCTGCCATCTCCTCATCTGAGCGGTCACCGAGCACAGTTCAACCTGGTAATATCTGCTGCAGTCAGACCTGGCCCTCGCTCCTAACATGAGCCGACCGAGCTGTGTTTACACACACACATACGCACACACGCTTCACACACTCACCGTCAGTCCACACACGCAGAGCGCGGAGCGCAGCAGAGGATGCCTGTCCGCTGAAATTAATGTCAAACTAGACTGAATCAAAAACAGCACTTCCGGTTATGACTTTCGCATTAAAACACCTTTGGCGAAGCCGAGCGAAATGGATCCTTGAATACGAGTTGTGTGTTTATTTTTTAAGTCTAAAAGCATCAATTGCAGTGTAGTTCTTGTGTATCTTTGGTAAACTTGACATGTGACAAGATGCAGATCATTTTCACAGTGATGCGCTGAATTTTATTTTCCATTAAGCTTAATTAACATATGTTTGTAGTTATTTTTCTAAATATAGCCTGTTAACCCAAATGTATCTGCAGCCTTTGGATTCATTCACCATTCAATAGTAGCCTAACATTGATTTGATCAGGGCGTTTGAGGCTATACTGTATACATCATGCATCTCAAGGGGAGCTCTGAAATGTCAACTATTCATCAGCAGTCCAGTCACGACCAAGGAAAGAAGGAGCAGCATTTACAGTGGAGGTTAGAAGATGTGGAAAACACACGGGCCAACAGCGACACATGGCGTTAGGAAATGGTTAAGAAATTTTGAAATAGGCATGCAATTGACATGCTAGTTATTAAATTGATGCTGCTCCATAGATGCTGCTTTACAGTTGCTTATTTTGGTCTTTCACTGCGAGGAACTCAGGAGGATTAATAATCAAATTACCTTCCTAGAAACCTGGCTTAACATACACTATTTATCCCCAGTCAGGCAGCCTTTTTTAAATACAGTAGTGCTATACCTCCCTCTGGTGTGCATAAGCAGCTCTACAGTAGATGGTGGGAAGTCTGAGGTAGTATTGAACTTAAAGGGTCAGTTCGCCCAAATCACACAAAAAAATAAAAATTCCCACCCAGTGGTATTAACGAAGATAGTTTTGGTTTTATTTGCAGGAGTATTTGAGATATCCGTTGCAGAGATATGCAATATAATGGAGAGCAATAGGAGTTTGTGGTGCCCACTGCTTTAAAATAACAATTAAAAATAAAATGAGGAAAAAAATAAGCAGCACCATGTCTCTACAGAAACAATGTTGTTACTCGGTATCCAAATATCCCCTAAAAATCAACAAATATAATTTAAATAAAAATATTTAATAATTTTCTTTGTCACATAATGCAGTTTCATTGTCGCTACCATCTCTTCCCCATTTTCAATAATTTCCTCAAATGAGTGAAACAGCGCCCCTCTGGGATGTGACGGCTGGTCAATGAAGCCAGACCGTGTGGCCAAAGTTTATATTGCAATGGCGATGACGTCAAGTCTACTGGAGGGAAGTAAGGTGAAGATGATTTAATATGATATGTATCAAACAATGAGATGCGGTCACTTTCATGGCATGAAGAAACTGTGAATGGACTATTCACTGAGAAGGGAAAAAAACACTCTGAAGTAAACTGTGAAGCCAGTCATACGCTGGCGTCACAAACAAAAGAAAGTTAATAACATAATTTAAGCTAGCTAAGTGAAACAGCCAGGAGAGTTATAGTTAACGTTAGCTAACTTTAGTTTTCCAGTGTTTTGCTAATGCGCTAATAATATCAGCTACCGTGGTTTTGTAAGGCTAGTTAGCTGCCTAGCAGTGAGAGAGAAGAGGAGACGAGTGCTGTCAAACAAAACAAAGAAATGACCATCACTACTTCATCTCCATAAAAGAAAGTAGACTGGACTTCAGCAACAAATAAGGTGAGTCAGATACACCACCTGTCTGTCTCTCTGCGACTCTTTGCTGCTTTTTTCCCCCTGCACTGTCTACTTTGGTGTCTGGGGTTTTAAACTCCTTTCTGTGTGCTTGTTGATGTTATGGAGGTTACATTATAGTATGTGCTTGTTGTGTTATAGCATGACATACTCAGCAGGGAAACTGCCTGCAGGGCTTTGAATAACTTGTCCAGTTTAGCATTTATTGGTTGTTCACTCACCTGTTGACTGTGTGTGATTTGTGAATGAGTCAGGTGCAAAAGGTCTGCTAGTTGCTTGTGAGAATTTTTCATTCTTGTTTTGTTTGTACTATACTGTACTATATAATGAGTCATACACTCAATAATGAAGGCCTTGTAGGCTGTTTTTGAATGCCAAGCGTATGGATATATAAGACTGAGTAAGTAATGTGTTTGATACATGCATTGATACTGTTTGGTGCAAATATAAACTTTTAGATCTGTCAGTGTTTTTATTGTTCAATCTTGTCAGTATTTAATACTAATCTGTACCTGTATCAGAGTAGCTTTTGTTATACGGTATGTATTTTTGTATGCTAAGATAATACTTGTGAAATATGGGTAGGCTAAGTCATGTATCTATGATATGCGCATGGTTCCTTTTTAATGTGATTATAAATCTGTTGTCTCGATTTCATCCTCCAGTTTAACTAATTGCATGTTATGTGGTTTGTTCTATTACACCACATTGATATGGTACTCTGAATTTGTTCACTCTGTTGGTAAAATGAAATACAATCTTACTTTATACCTTGTTTCTTTAGATGAACTGGCTGACTTGGCTTCTGACCCACTCCACTGCTAAAATGAGCGCTCAGTTCCAAAGTTGAATAGGCTGGCCGCTCTAAAAGAACAGCTGGCCCCTGTTGTTTTCGGTACCACCACTTTACCGCCAGGATAGGCTGTTGGGCACAGATGCCTGAAAGGGACACCCTTGTCCTGCCTACTTACAAAGCTCCCACCACCCTCGCAAATCATGACAGTGTCATGATGATGGCTTCTTTGTGGAGAAATCTTCAAAGTGATGTTCTTCATAGAGATTTTGACTGAACCCGTTGACTTTGCAACAATAAATGTTAATAACAGTGATTAACAGTTCCTTCACACAAACCCCTGCGGCCATATATTTATCGTACTTATAGGAAGATACATATTTTTTGAGCGGCGAATCATGTATTTGATGGCCTGAATGTGAGGTCAAAGTCCATGGGAAATATACACTCAGCTGCCAGTTTATTGGGTACACCTAGCTAAAGCTACTATAATGCAGTCTAATACAACAGTGTTGCAATAAATCCTGCTTTTATGAAGGTTATAATGTATATGTATGTTTTAGAGGTGTTGATTTAATTTTAGGGTCATTTTGAAGGCATGTAGTTTGTGGTGCTGTTAAATTATGTTGTATTATATTGAGAAGTGTCTTCAATATCTTGTCCACCCCATTTATATCAATAAGGATTGACAAAATAATAGAAACACCTCTCAGTATAACACAATACAATTCAACAGCACCACAAACTAAAGCCTCCAAAATGACCATACAGTTGAATCAGCACCTCTAAAGCATACATATAAACAGTTTCACTAATAACTGAGCAATATAACCTTCATTAAGGTAGCATTTATTGCAGTTCTGTTGTTTTAGACTGAATTAGTTTTTTAGCTAGGTGTACCTAATAAACTGGCAGCTGAGTGTAAATTTGCATTGCCAAATTTGATCTCTGGGTGGCAGCAACACATCAGGCATTGCCTTAGATGAGCCTGTGCATCTGAACAGAACAAACCAATATGATATTAGCACCAATCCAACAACATTGATGTATGATATGTGATGTAAAAATGAACTATTAAATCTTCCAGTGAGTTCACAATGAAGGTTTTGGGAACACATAACACTCTCTTCTCATACCAATTAAGCCATCTAGAATAGATCAAAATATACTCTGTATCTATATGAGTGAAATACATGCACACACACGCACTGGTCTCTTTAGGTAGACTTTCCACCTCTGTAATCTGAGTTTAGTAAGTGTAATTCATCAGATAAAACACACCGACAGGGTTGCGAGGTTCAGTTACTGTTTGACTAAAGGTTAAAAGTACCCTTCCACTCAAAAACATGTTTTTCTTATGTTTATGTCCCCTAAAATGTCAGACCTTGACTTTACTGACTTGTGTAACTTGTGTCACCAGAGACGTGTTTTCACATTCCTCTACTGAAGGCGGAGATGTCTGTACACTTTCCCAAAATCTGAGATTCAAATGTACTCCAGGCAAGCTAGATTTGGGACGTCACAAATTTGAAAGCCAGTCGCAATGCCACCAGCAAAGAAACCTGAAACCTCCAGCGCAGAGTGGACTTGTCAGTACAGAGAGCGTGAGTTTGCACTAAGTTAACATAGTGAAAGTTTTGACAGCAAACAACAAATAAAAGATGCTAACTACACTTACCATTCTGATACGTTTGCTAGTCGCCGATTTTGGTGCACAACAGACTCCTCATCTGGGTCTGACTGAGGCTCAAACATGTACGGCTGAATCTCTCCGATGTTTCCTATAACTCTAGCCATCTTGCCATGCACCGCTCTCTCACCATGGATGTATGTCTCTCACCCACATCCATGATCTCACCAGCACCGGTCAACCTAACACGCAACAGTGGTGGGCGGTCATTCATAGATCCAGAATTTCTCAGTGAGGGAGAAGGAGAAGATGTGCTTCCAGCCCCTTTTCTGAGTTTCTTCTTTCTTTTTTTTTTTACTTTTTATGTCGGATAACCATGTTAAACTAAATATTAATCCTAGAAGAGTATTTTTACATACATTAAAACATGTCTGGAGGCGAACTTGTTATGTTGATCAATGGTGCTGGACACCTCAGCTCCAGGAGCTCATAAACCATCCTTTCACTCACCACAACTTAATTGCATTTCTGGTTAATTCTGATTGCCAGAGCACTGCCAATTAATCAGTCTGTCATATCATTATCACTTGGTTATGATATACAAAATATTTTAAACACCATGTTAAGCGAAGAGGTTCATACATAACTGTCTGATCTGTATTTATAACTTGACTGAATCAATTGATCCAACGACAGATTAATGAATGTTGCTTACAGAACTGGCTGCTGTTGGTGTAATAGTACACCACCTTCACCAATGGAGCCGATTGTTTGAATATCACAGTCCCTTCATAGCCTCAGTCTACCCACCCATGGAAGCAAGCATAATCTAGCTCCAGTAACATAATAGCGACTAAAGCTTAATCCATTGGACTGATATATCATAAATGGACCACAAACATTCTGCAGGAATGGTATGAAACTACCATGTAAGAATGGACCAAGTTCCTGGAAAATATTAATGATTGGAGTTTTTAGACGTCCTCTGCCAGAGCTTAGCTGTGTGATTATTTTTTTCCATGTGTAAAACATAATGAGTGATTTGCACATTGAACTTGCCCAGCATTGCTTCTCTGCGGGCAAATCAGTCCTCTGTAGTACTAGTACATGCCACTAATAAAGTGGCCACAGAATGTAGAAATACTATTTGGACACATGACAAAATCTTGTGCGGTCTGACAGTCATCTAGGCTCACCTCAGAGCTGCAGACAGAGGCTGCCAGATGGGGAAGAGTGGATTTAAAAGAGGGGATAGAGGCAAAAGAGCAGAAGAAGACAAGTAAAGTAGCCAAGAAATAAGTGCTGGTATACTCATAAATGATAAATTAATCTCAAAATGCATTAGCCAGACAGTTGTGAATGCATTGTGAGTTCTACCCTAATCCCAGTCCTGTACGGCTGACAGTAAAGGTTAACTGAGAGGTGAAAGTGAAATGCAGGATATGGAAAAGAGAAAATAAAGCAGCCAAGATAGGAAAAAGGGAGTGAAGAGGGTTGGTGAAATGCTGGATCTCTTCTGGCAGGGGTTGGACATAGTGCAGCTTTAGGCAGCCTATTTTTCTTGTCATGTCCTCCGATTCAATAACAAGGACAGCACTCTCCAGCGTCCACAGGTTCCTCAATTCAGGACTATCTTGAGGACAGAGGAAAGAAAAAGACCATTTGAAACCTTCAGGGACAGCAGCAGGATCACATTGCAGGCCAGGCTTTGCCCGAGTGTCTAATTCTAAGTTCCTCTTTCACAAGCTAACACAAAAGGAGTTTATGTCCATCTGCAATAGGGTCCCCCAATGGGAAAGAGAATAATGGCGTGTGTGTTTACAGAGGTGAGGGTATGATGCTTGCATGTGTGCTGAGAAATCCTTTAAAAGATGTGGATACAATGTGTAGGAGAGTAAGTGACGACTGGGCTTGTGTAAGATTGAGAGAGTATGGGAAATGAGAGCTTTTGCCAGTAGAGGACAAGCTGATGGTGGATATACAACCACAAAGAGAGACTTAAACAGAGGGAGAAATGCAGTGATATTAAAAAGTAGGTGGAGAGGCAAAAATGGAGGTAAATGAAAACAGAACATTTGCAAATAACATATGGACAGTTGAGGGTTTTGAACACATGGGCCTCCAACTGTGGATGACAAGTGAATGTCAAGGGGAAAATCCACCGTATAGCTGAAATTAGATTTTTTTATTCACACATAACACATTCTAAACACGTCAGGAAGTTAAGTCAATAGATGTGAACCTGAACAACCCCTTTCCAAAGATAAAAACAGATGACAAAAGCTATAGTCTGTGATACCATTAAGAGACAAAGCTGGGAGCAGTAACAACAAACTTAATGTTGTCTTTACCTCTTCCATCCAAATAAACTTCATCACACATGCACCGTGAACTGTCTGTCAAGCCACTCTGAGTATCACATTTGACCTCCAACTCTGGTACATTAGGACAGCTCCAGCATTTGTGTCTTCAATCATGGTGACAATCTTAACTCTTGAGGTTTAATTCATGTACACAAACTGAGTAAACATGTTTATCACTGTTTTATCATAATCTGAACTTTGCAAAGTAGCCATCAAATGCAAATGCAGTAAACAGTATGTTTATATGGCTGTTGTGTTTGTCAGAGATGAATCAGCTCATAAAGAGCCACGCAGTAATAAATGTACAGTGCAGAATTCCTTCCAAACCTCCGTTGTTTCATAAATTATATTGACTAACAAAAGCAATCTGCACATCTACTCAGTGTATATACACACACACATCCGTGTACACCATATGTGTGTACACACACGTGTGAGGAAGTACGTGCACCTCTAGCCAGTTAAGGGCTGCAAATATTTCAAGATAGCAAGCAAAAAAGAGAGGCAAGGGAATTAATAAAATACAGACTTGATACTGTATATTTCCCGTAAATAAATGGCAAAGACAAACAGACACACTTGTTTGGTGTTTCATATAATGTTACTGATACTGATTATTATTTGGTAATGTGCGAAACGTGTCCATACCACTAAGTATTGAACACTACCAAGTACCAAAACTTTTCACCGAATCCCTGGTCAGATTCTCACTCTTCTTAACTTATTCTTTGATAAGATAGTTCCTCATTTAAATCATAATTTTGATGATTTTAGATGTATTTTTTCAGGTACAGTTCTTGTAGAACTCTGTTTAGACAACATTTTAACATCTGAGAAATGTCGCTCCATTTTAAAGAAAAAAAAAACCCTAAAGCAAGGCATTGAAAAAAATATTGTTTTAGTAAAAGTACCAAAACTTAAGTATTGTATTATTTTTGTTATTGATCTATTTGCCAATTATTTTCTCAATTAATCAATTATTGTTAGTGAGAAAATAGTGAAAGATTACAATTTCCTAAAGCCCAAGATATTGTCATCAACTTGCCTGTTTTGTCCAACCAACCAAGAGTCCAAAACAGTTTACTATAACATAAGACAAAGAAAAGCAGCAGATTCTCACATTTGAGAAACTGGAACTGAGAATGTTCTTTCGATCAACTAATTGATAAACTGACTAATCGTTTCACCTCCACTGTAATGCTAAATATCAAATCAGACATAGATGAATCCTGACGATTGACACCTATTGGATGCCATGTATTTTGCCATGTAAATTGATCCAATGGCGAAAATGTGTGCGCTTAGTGTAGATGCGATGGTAAATCTCACTATGCTCACCTCAATATCTGCCACAGGGCGATACTTTTTCTTTCTACACACTGGAGTTTTACAAAGTCAACCAGATAAGTGAAGTGTCACTCTGAGTCCAGATACTAGATGACATGCCCTTCTTTATTTGTGTTCATCCTTTCTTATGCTCCTCTCATTCACTTACTCTCTGTGTGTGTGTGTGTGTGTGTGTGTGTGTGTGTGTGTGTGTGTGTGTGTGTGTGGGGTCGTGCATGTGTGTCTGTGCGCATGTGTGTGCGGTCATGTGTGTGTGTGTGTGTGTGTGTGTGTGTGTGCTAGAGAAGAGTGTCTGGTGCCTGGGGTGAAATCAGGCAGATAAAAGGCAGTGATGAGGTCTGGATCGTCAGCATCCTGACAGCTGTAGATTAAATTAAAGAACTTCTGACAAATCAAACAGATTTCTCTCTCTATCTCTCCCTCTCTTTCCCTCCATCTCTCTCTCTCTCCCTCTTCACCCCTAGAGCCCTCATCAGGCAAGCTGGGTGCGGAACTTGAAACAAAATGGATTTCATCTTTAAGGGCTTGGGCAGGCTTTGAAACAGCACCAGCTGCCAGGCCTGCTTGTCTCTCTCTCTCTTTCTCTTTTGGACTCGTTGGCTTGCCTTTTTTTCGCCGATACTTCAACAAACTTGAGCCATATTGTGACAGATAAAGGTAGAACATCAGTACTTCAAACCCTGACAGTAATTGAGGGATGAAACAGACACATTTTCCAGGTTCTGAGAGGCCCACTCCGAACGGTACATCAAACGCTCCCACTCGGGATTCCAGGGAATGGCAGAGAGCACCACTCCGCTCCCACTGGATCTAAATGCTGCCGTAATAAGATGTTAGTACTTTTTAATGTGGTCTATTGGCAGTTAAACCCACTCTGATATGAAAATTCAAGTCAAATAGGCCCACTGCTGATCCTGGTGAAGCACACACATACATACACAGACACACTCAAAAAGTAGCTACTGCCATCATGAAAATGTGTCTGTCATTGAAATATTCCCCCCTAATGTGTGGCCCTCATGTGATTGCCAGTCTAACATTACACAGATTTATAATGAAGCCTAATTCAGACACATGCTGCCCCACAAAGGGAGTAACTGACAACTGCGTCAAAAAGTTTCCCTTAATGCTGCCATGAGTGCCATGTTATCAGTCTTGTATCTACTGTAGCCTTTATCTTGGCATCAACATTTTGACTGTAATTAAAATGGTTCCACATGGTTTTTCCATGAATATTTGTAGTGAAATACATTTAAAAATAATAAATGGTATGCTTAAGATTAACTTTATACAGTACACATCCAGACCAATCACAGTTAAGGCAGCTGTATTTTTTTAATCTCGATTTCTCTTTGGTGCTTGTCTGATGAGCAGAGGAAAAAGGCTGAAAATTTGCTTCACACAGTATCAGGGCTGCAACTAATGATTATATTTAATTATTAATATTCAATTATATTCTGGATTAATCGAATCATCGTGTTGTATATAAGCTGACAGATCATAGTGAGCTTAGTGATTCCTATAGCCCAAGTCCTCTTAATATTCCTTGTTTTATCTCAGTCCAAAAACAGATTATATTTAGTTTACTATCATATATGTCAAAGAAAAGAAGCAAATCCTCACAGCTGAGAAGCTGTTGCATTTTTTCTCGAAAAATTATTGAAATGATTAATTGATTATCAAAATGGTTGCTGATTGTTTTTCTGGCGATCATATCTACACAACAAAATAATGTGGAAGGATAAAGGCGGTCCAGGGAATCATAAGTTGAAAAAACGAACTTATAAATAACTATTCCTGAATTGTTTTTATTAGTTTGATGATGAATTCTTTGTTTCCTTCTCATTTCTCTCTAATTTCTTCAGACAGGCAGAGGTTGCTATTAGACAAACTCTAGCACGCACGCAGGAAAATTAGACCACAGAACATCTTCAAGAATCTTTTTAGTCACTAGAGAGCAGTATTGGCCAGCGACGCGAAGGGAAATGGCAATCGTGTGTGTGTGTGTGTGTGTGTGTGTGTGAATGTAAAAGAGTGTGTGGACTCCAAGCAGCTGGCCAAACAGACTGAGCAGGGGATCAGGGGAGAGGCAGAGAGAGAGAGAGAGAGAGAGAGAGAGAGAGAGAGAGAGAGGAGTGGTGCAGACTGCTGAAGAGAGGCCTTCTTCTTACCCGACTCCTCGGCCCTGCTGCTCAAACCAACAGAATTAATAGGCTCGTTTGCCAAGAAAAACACTCTAATCAGTGGGTTTCCTCTCATTAAAAGTTAATTAGTTTGACACAAGTTTCCTGCAGAAGAAAGTATTGGCCACTTAGAACTCATTAGAGCCAAAGGAAAACATCACACTGAGGAAAACTGGAGGAGAGAAAGGGGGAATGGGGCGCACACACACACATTCATAACACTGTAACATGCAGTACACACTGAAAGACTCACGCTTGCTGGCACATCTACTGATATGTGCATTACTTTGTTTTTCCAAAATGTTGATGACATATGTAAACACGCATGCCAGCACACATATACATCTAGGCACACATAAGCAGTTACATACACATGTGCGCACACAGATATTATAGAATACTGTAGACAATTTTATAAACCATGTCAGTGATTCATTCTCTTATGGCGTCAGTAATAGCAAGAAACAGTTACCCTGGGCTTTAAACATTTATATATATTAATTAATTATAATTATTATATTATAAATAAATAAATCAAATGGAGCCTTTAAGTTAACGTTTCAAATTTGTAGGAGGACTGTTATTTTGTTGCTGATTGCTAACGGCTAATCCTAAAATACATAAATATAATGTCACTCATTTGAAATAGTATTTTATTACCATACAATAAATTAGTAACACCCCAGCTGCTAATATTAATTGTGACAAACTCTTGCCTACATTGTCTACTGACAATGACAGTAAAGTGGTGCACTGAAATATAGACGGAGTGGTCAAGGACAAATGTGAACATGAAAATAATGCAATTCAAATTATAGCTTCAATTCAAGTCAAGTGTTGGAAACAATTCACAATGATGATAGATCGGATAGCATCATTACTATAAGTAGACAAACAATCTTAGAGCTGGATTGATGACTTTTTCATCTTCATACTGCCAGGCAGTTCACATAATGACCTCTGGAGGTGTTTTGTTGTCAGACAGTGGTGGTAGCTTTTGTTGTGCTTTTGTGATTGCAGAATCTACTTTCTGAGTAAATATCTTCATAGGTGGCAATGCGCTCACCTTGGCAGGACTATCTACAATTACCAGGTAGGCAGACTGATAAAACTGACAAAAAATCTGTTGAGATTTTATGTAAGTTGTATGTTAAGGACTTAAAAAGTGGTAAGGAAATTCTGGACTTGTTTGATCTTTTCTTTGATAGTTGAAAGACTGGACTCACATCATCATAAGATACTGTACTAGTCATGCCAGTGTGCCAGTGAAAGTCCTCTAAAATTACATACTTAACTTAATATTGACTTTATCTAACAGATTTTAATATGTTCAAAACATGTAAATACAAGCAAAATTTCACATAAAAAACATCGGTTATGAAATGATGAGAGAGCATTTGTGTGTGTCTTAACTGAAGCAAAAGGTGAATACTTGACTTTAACACACAAACTTTAATTGTTTCTTTTTTCAATGTGATGTCCTTTTCACAAAGTTTAGACCAAAAACTCAAATAAATGCATTTTGAAAGACCTTTGCTCCACAATGCAATACTGTAGCTCATCGATACTGTAACACCAAAGCAGGTGTGGATAGCTTCTCAGCACTCGCTTCAATATTTCATTCAACACATTTGCTAGAGGAAATTACAAGACTCACACTGGAGACAGAGAGGGTAGAAGTCATAAGAGACCTCAGAGAGGGTAGAAGGGAAAGAAAAAGTGCTGGTATGTGTCTGCTATCAAAAAAGAGTAAAACCACGTCTACCAGTTTAGTGCAGGGAATTATTATCAAATTATATCCGGTGGATCTCAGTCTCCATTTGGAATGAATTTGGGTTCTGCCACCCCACACTGTTAAGTAACTTTGGACACACACACTCACTCACAGAGACACATACTGTACACTCCCAAACCCTCCCCCATTTCCTTCTTCGCTCCATCTCTTCACTGCTCTCCAGACTCGCTGATCTGTCCAGTCTGCTCAGACTTCCTCTTCTTAATGAATCATGAAGTTTGACCTTGTACTCCTTAATAAGCAGTGTTTTGCAGAGAGTGGGTGGAAAGCGCAGAATTTGTTTTCCTTTAATTAACCGGGCAGGTTCCCTGGGCACGGGGCTGAGCGAGTGAGAAGGCCTGGGCCCACTGAGCAGCATCAGACGAGGAAATGCTGAGAGGCAGCCCGCACTGCCAGGTGGCCGTAAGACGAATGGGCGCGGGCACAGACTGAGACGGGGCAGGAAACATAGAGGCATAGTGCTGTGAACTGAAGAACAATGATAGGAAATGTCCTGGAGAAAACACACCAGCCAGCGGTGAATGAAGGCTGGAAAGAAGGAGAGAAAGAAAGACGAGGAGTGAAGAAAGGAGAGAATCAGTGGACAAAGACAAAAGAAAGAGTTCAAAAGGAAAGAATGTTAAGATGGAAAAAGAAAAACAAAAAGAAAGGTAGAGGAATAAGAACTGTACTAAAGTATAATTTTGAGGTATTTGTACTTTACTTTCATGTTATACTACTTTATACATTTCAGAGGGAAAATTTGTACTTTTTAGCTCCATTATATTTATCTGTCAGCTATAGTTACTAGTTACTTTGCAGATTAAAGGCCTGGTCACACCAGCTTTTAAAACTATGTAATTTTGCAGCAAAGTAAACTCATTTCAGTAGAATCGCAGCAATCAGTGGATTCATTTGCGGGGGTAAAGTAAATATGTGCAAATATTTCATGTCCAGTTTAACTTTGGTCACCCTTGACATGCGAGTATGCTCCGTGACAGCGCTGAGAGTCCAAAATGGAGGAAGCTATCATAGCTTTAGCTGTGTTGCACCGTCTACCTTTATTTTACCTTCCTCTGTCTGAGTAGAAACTACGCCACAAAAGAGGAAGGGTTTACAGACTGTTATGAGACAGGAGTCGATGGTAGAGGTTTAAATTACGAATCTCTTTGCTGATTTGAATAGTTTCATTCAGATTAGTTTTAAAGATTCATAGTCACTGACTATGTAGTCCATTCACTTTTGTTCTAAGCTAAGAAGTCCCATCACAGTTCAAATGCACAGCGCATACAACAGTAAGTGAATGCATCCCTGCTCAAATTTACACTGTTTTCAGTTCTGTGGTGCATTCAGTATGTTGCTGGATCAAGCTCTTATGTTGAGTTCAGTACAAAACTAGGTCTATACAAGCAGTGTTTATAAGGTTCATTGCTCATCAGTCACTTACTTGCAACATTCATCACAGTATGATTGTTTCTGTGACTTTTGCAGTCTTTTAATAAGCTTTTAACCAGGAAGTAATGTACTTTGTATAACAGATTAGCTGACAACGGGGCTCTCAGTCACCAGTGAGGTGTCAGTCAGTGACAATGGCGATTCAGTATATTCAGTTCAGTTTGAAGATTCTGTGCTAAAAATTCATTGTTCATGCAGGGAACACCTCTAGTCAATGGTAGAAATGCATCTTTTGAATAAACTATCTGAACTGCTGTTCCATTAGCAACCGGGCTAACACGCTTGTTAGCAAGCTTGCTAGCTTGTCCAGCTGTGACATTGAAATGCTGCTTAGGTGTTAATGCATCAGTAATCCTAAAATATATCTGTGTATATATAATAATATAATACTCTAAAGGGTCCATTATGTCTAATGAGTACTTTGATACTTTAGGTACATTTTGCTGATAATACTTTTGTACTTTTACTTAAATAAATTTTGCAAGGGTTTTACTTGTTACAGAGTATTATTATAATTAGCAGGATAAAGTGGAGTGTTTCTGGTATTAAAGCATGACATTTCTTGAGAAAATTATCAGTTGTTTATTCCAGGCGTTTGGCTCTTTGTTATACTTAAGTATTACTGTGATCAATCGATTCAAAGTAATCCTCAGAGCAGCATTATTATTTTGACTGCATGTCTTATTGTGTGTGTGTATGTGTGTGTATGTTTACACCGTGGAGCTGTGGGATCACAGGTATTTGACTCTCATCAGAGCGAACCTTTGTAGAGTCAATATCAGAGGCTTCACCTCAGAGCCTGACCTTTCCAGCCTGTCCCGTCTCTAAAAGATCCGCCACCCCCTCCAACCCCTCCACCCCTCACCCCTTCCCATGCACACACACACACACACCCACACCCTACTCCCCCATGATCAATCTTCCCCCGGTCACTACGACAGCAAAGCACAAAGCCAATCACATCAACACGGCTGGAATGCCACACTCACCCTCTGACGAAATGTCACTAGAGAGGCTATGTCAGGAGACCTCGGGCCTGTTAAGAGTCTGAGTGTGTGTGTGTGTGTGTGTGTGTGTGTGTGTGTGTGTGTGTGTGTGTGTGTGTGTGTGTGTGCAAGCGAGAGAGAGAGCGAGAGAGAGAGAAAGGGAAAGGGAAAGAGAGCAAAACATCTAGAAGATTCTGGTTGAACATGAATAGAAGAGTACATATGGATTTATGTGTGGAGTTGCAGTAAGAAAGTTCTGTGATTCACTTACACTTTCACCCTTTAACTCATTTAGCAACAGATGATGGACTAACCTTATTACCAGCTGGTATTTCAGCAACTTTTGTATTACAAAGCAACAGAGTTGAGCTTTGTCTGTTGAGATCACCCTGGAGGCTATGAAGATAATGCCATCATGTCACACTTCAATAAAAGGGCAGCAGTTGATAGGTTGGTTAAGAGACAGTCAACTAACAGTAACACAACACAATAAAGCTATAATATACTTTCATTAATTCTTCAGGAAATCAATTTACATCCCGCAGACTCAGGTCTTACCCTGAATGATTATGCTTCACATGCACTAATTAAACAATGAGTGATGATTTTTTCTTTCACAGTATATTACAAAAAAGGACTCTGGCCAATCAAATGCATGATGGAGCCTGGCCAATGCTGTGTACTGTATACTTTTGCCTTACCTGTGTTACATTGTGTTTCCGTGTGAAGTGGGATGCCAAGATAAGGCTTCAGAGCCCATCTGAGTCTGACGTCCTACAGACAGCCGTCTGCGTTCTCCTGCCAAGCTCACCTGGACTGCTTCACCTGTGCTTGTGACCCAGTGGTGCAGTGCAGCTCTGTATGTGTAGAGCTGTTGGCTGAATCAAAGAAAAGTGTTGTGTAACACTGGTATGTAAGAAAAAGGTTAGCGAGGTGCAGGACATACACTCACAGAATGAGAGAAGCTCAACAGTGCCAAATGGTGGTTCTTTGGCGAGCTTTTGGTGCGATACTGACCCTCTTTCTTGTAGTGACATATAGCATAATCATCACTACAGAGTATTGTCACACATCAAAATGACTCTTTGTTGTTAGTATTTGGAGACATTCACGATCCAACATAAAAACAGGTGCATTTTATGTTATTGATTTCATAGACCATTTTTAGACCTTTTTAAAATAGTAAAATTGTAATATTTTGTGTAATGTGTAGTGTCATAAATGCAGATACATTATTTTGCTTGGAAAGATAAATATGGGATAATTATTTAGTCTAGTCAAATCATTTTCATTAATGTAGCCCAAAATCAAAAAATACAAACCTCAAAGGGCTTTATAATCTGTACAATGTACGGCACCCTTTATCCTAAGACCCTCGTTTCGGATAAGAAAAACCTTAGGGGGACAAAGCTCAGGTAGAGCAACAGAGGAGGAATCCCTGACATGCAATAAATCATGTCATAAATATAGAGTAGACAGAGATATCAATCGTGAAATCAGAGCAGACCTTTAGCAACTTCCAACTGCTGCCAAGGTTTATGTAGTCTATGCATTTTCGTTGTTTTCGTTTCGACGTTTTCTGATGTAAAGTAATTTTACTGGAAATTCAAGTGAATATAGGCTCAAAATGCGATTGGTGTTTAGAGAATAAAACTAAAGTCATAGAGTTAAAGCCTCCCACTAATGGTCACATGATAAAGCCATAACAACATTATAGTACAATGAAGAACTGTTTATGGTTGTGATCAATGTGTCATAGGCCTTTTTCCAACCAGACATTTTGACTTGTCATAGAGGAAAAGCACAGGTGTTACTAATAACATTAACTGTTCTATTCAAGTGTCCCAGTAAGTCATGACAGTGTGACAGTGAGCCACCATGCACAATACCAAGACCCTGTAACTGAAGCAGGTAAATGGTATTCATTCATTTTATTATTTACACCTGTGCTTTTCCTACTGTGACATGTCAGAATGTCATCCAACTGCCTATTGGAGAACTAGAGTTGATACATAGCAGCGGACAGATTAATGCAATCAATACTCCAATGCTACTCTGCTGACAGCTATTAAAAAGTATGAATTGCAAAGTTGGCTTTTTAATGCAGTCACAAGGTTCTGGAAGACATAAAATGTATTTCTGCACTTACAGTAACTTGTGCATGTTTGTCCTAATGACCAGACCCCACTAATGCAAAAATCCCAAAAACTCAAACCACAGACTTCCTCCTTCCCCAGATAGGAGGTATTCGACTAATGCCATATTGTATTATACAGATTAAAAACGTGTTTAAAGTAAAAGTGTTAATTTTATTTTTATGTAATTTTTTAATGAACAGAGACCGACCTGTACCTACTAATAATAATAATTTTAAAGAAGTTCCAATCATTTTCATTTAAAAAAAGCATTCTCATTAACAGTATTCATAATAAGTAATATAGTAATGTTGTTACATGAATATAAAATGTTAAAATTGTAGCAGTGTTCGTCCCTAACGACTAATGAAATCACAGTGAGGAAAGTGTAATAATATGTGTAGTGAGAAAAATATTGTTAAAGTAATCTGTATAAAGAGAACTGCACTCACAATTGGTTTGTTTGAGAATAGCTCTGAGGACTGTGGGATCAATTCTGGCTGGCAACACCTACATTTCAGACATCAGAAACATTTGCATTGTTTGATTGTGGATAAACCAAGTTTCGACATAAGAGTATTAGCCCTAAGGTTCGCCCTGTGCTTTGTGTTTTTTAAATATATATTTATTTGTTTAGGGCAAAGTGGGGTTATATTTAGAGAGATTGATATCCTCTATTTACAGAATGAATTATATTAACCAAACAAGAGGTCATTGGCTCTGGCTAGCATGTTGGGGCTAAGGGAGTGTCTGGAGTTGAACAATATCAGCGTAACCTCTGCTTTAACCCCACATATGAGCACTATTGATTCATTCACTTTGAAGAGGTCCTTGAAATTGTTTCGATGAGGAACTATTGTGGCAGTCTATTGGGGCATCCAAGGCACCAGTCCAAATGAGAATGTCTCCAAGCTGGAGACAGATAGACAGACAAAATCACAAAGGCTGTGAAAAAAGACAGACAGACAAAAAAAATGAAAAAATGGAGAAAAAGAGTAAAAGTGCTATAAAAAAAAACAGAGAACTCCTTGTTTCAGAAACAATGACTTTCCTGCCGATAGAAAGCGATGCCTGAGCTGTTGCAATATCCATGTCTCTGACAGAACTCAGGGCGTATCAACCTTATTGCATTACCTGGAAAAAAAGGGAAAGGGTAGAAATAATCAAAAATGCATCAGAAATAATGCACTTTTCAGACTCTATCCATCATTGTTTCGGCACCCTCGATCCTTTACGAGAAGTGAGTGAGCGGAGGGAGGGGGGCAAGGCGCTTGCTCCCGCTCCCACAGCCAAAGAGGAGGATGGGTAATTAAATTGTGTGTCGCTCTCTAAGAACTAAAATGAATGAAATAGATGAATGCTATTGCATTATGCCACAATCGTGACCTGCAGAAAACTAATGGCAGAATAATAGTTTTAGGTACTGGCTCTATTTCTCTGATGCAGACAGCCACTTGAGTGAATATGCAACCGTACTCGCAGTCAAAATGGTTTGTCCTCCACCTTGGCTATGTAATGGCCTGCCTGTCTGTCTATCTGCAGTATGCGTCTGTCTCTCAGTCACTTGGCCTGTTTGTCTGTATGGTTACTTCTTTCACAGCTGTCTCTCCATTCATCCATCCACCCACCTTTCTCTCCCTAGATGTCACGCTGAGATCAACCTATATACCAGGCCAACATAGAGTCCGAAGTGGCTGAACCGATTTAGGTTTTTTTTTGTTTCTGAAGCAAGCAGCCAAACCAGTGGTCTTTTTCTCTATTCAACATGCCTCCCAGAGACAGGGGCCTTGCTTTGTAGTTTGTTGACTGTAAAGAGCTGGGAAAATTGTCCTGAAATCATGAGCAAAAAGGAGTGTAAATAAAAGATCAAACCAGGCCTGTGAGCTGAACCAGCGGCCTGGTACTCAGTGCAATAACTCACCACGCGTCACCACGTATTAGCTTGACGCGTTCAGCCGGGGTGGAGAGAGGTAGCCAGGAGCTTTTTCCAGCTGCTCTGTAGTACTGTACAATTACCTGAGAAGATACAGCATATTCCGCTGTAAAGAAAAGCAGCTTATTGAAACTTTGAAGTCTTATAAGTTGCTCATTGTGGATCGCTTGTTACACAAAGATTAAAGAATCAGAGTCTGTGAATTTAGAGTCTCACATTCTGAAGGTGTTTTATATTTGAAGCAGGAAGAGAGAGAGTCTTAAAATTAGTTTTTAAGCTGCAACAAATATAAGTTTTGATGGCAGATGTTCCATGGCTGAAAGCTTTGCAGCATCTACCTCACTGGTATTGATCCATGAGTGTTTAAACTGCAGTTTAATGTAAAAAAAACAAAAAAAAACAAGATACAGCAAGATACAGCCACAAGATGAATTTGCCATCGTCATGTGGCGCCTGGCCAGAAGATGGCAGCACCCAGCTATGGTTTGGCCTCCTCTGATCTCTATTGTGTCCACCAGTCTGTTCATGGATATGCTGTGTCCAATGATGGATAGAGATGTTTCGTGGCTGCGCTCGCTACACAGTGTAGGTCACTGGGCTGATTGGGGGCCCGGTCCTCACCGCTGCTCTCTACATTTAAACATGCTGAACCAGTTAACCGCGGCATTCCTGGATCGGCCCACGAATCAACAGCTGATCAGCAGAATCACTCATGACACATTCTGGCAGTGAATACTAAACATAACTTAACAAATAGCTCTCTGGGGAAATGAATGAGAAGATGCCAGCCGTCTCCGAATACACAAGTAGACAAATATACACAAACCTTTTAAATGACTGCTCAAACTTCGCAATAGCCTTGAAGTAAAAGTTGTTGTCCTATTGTTAGATATAGACAGCCGAGGTTTATTTCTGTTTGTATATGCTGGAGGGGGTTGTAGCTCTGCTCCTGTTGGCCCTGTTATTTGATTTCCTCTTTTACAAAGGCCACAGTCAGAGCTCATGTCAAAAGAATGCATGCAATAACAAAACAAGCTTGACTGATAAATACCCTCTTTTCAGTGTGTGTGTGTGTGTGTGTGTGTGTGTGTGTATCTTCAGGGCTGTGCTGTTAGTGATCTTCCTAGAGTGCGTCTGACAGAAACAGTCTTACACACAAAAACTAAAGCAGCTTCAGACTCTTCCAACCCTCTAATGATGTTTAATGATACCTATCAGTGATGGAATACACACACACACACACACACACACACACACACACACACGCTTACACCCTTCAAACCCCTCCAGGAGCAGCAGCACCTTGCCGACTGTGGAATTACAGACAGGCGATAATCAGGTCAGCCCGCAGGTCCTCAGGGATTGAGGTGTTCATAAACATTCCTGCTGCTCTTTTGTGTTACTTCCTGCGGTAAAACAGCGAGGCGCTCCAGTCGAGCTGACACAGGCTAGCTGGTGCGTTGGCTCGCCCCTGGGTGCACCATCCCTGTCTCTATGTGGAGGTAGACACACACACACACACCTTCTCTGGGATATTAAAACACACTCAGGCTTCATGTAGACATATCATCAGAATATTAACCACCTTATTAGCATAAAAATCCCTCCTAGTCATCTACATCTGATTTGACATTTGGCATTGAAATCAGTACCTCGACTTAAAATAATATCTAACAGCATTATACATTTCTTT
This sequence comes from Siniperca chuatsi, assembly GCF_020085105.1. Taxonomy (NCBI): domain Eukaryota; kingdom Metazoa; phylum Chordata; class Actinopteri; order Centrarchiformes; family Sinipercidae; genus Siniperca; species Siniperca chuatsi. The sequence continues at coordinate 17,868,095 of NC_058048.1, read as the reverse complement.
TAAAGACTGAACAAATGTGTGTGCATGCATGTGTGTGTGATATTACTTGAGGTTGATACTCAGAGCCAACTACCTCCTCCTCCATGTACGAACCTTCTACAAACAAAGACCAAAAGAATACAAAGGCGTGGGTTCAGTGCATGCCTTTTTTTTTTTTTTTCAAGGATGTCAGCCTCTGCTTTTCAAAGATTTGACTCTTGCTCTGCAGTCAAACAAAAACCTTTTGGTAAATTGATTAGGCTCTCCAAACTTTTCAGATTTTTGATGCAACTCAATGTGAAAAGTTCAATATTCCACTCGCTCGCACTGAAAAGTTCACAAACATGTCTTTTTGTCTCTCTTTTCTCCCTCTGTGACCCGGGGCCTTCTGGTGGAGCAGGTGCAAAGGGGGCTGTTGACGTTTTCTATTGGGGTCTTTTACTGTTGAGGAAAAGAGGAGATGCTTGTGTGACAGCTACAGCTGTGTGTTCTATCTTAGGAATTTAAGTTTTTGGGAACTTGATGCGGTGTACATTTAGCATCATTTAATTTTCTGGTAGGTGAGGACACTTTTGCAGAAATGAATCCTGCGAGTAACATCAATGACAGTAAGATGTGCAGCCCATTTCAGTCCAGCTCTCCTCGCTCCATATTTTACTTCACTACATTAACTCTTTTGTACCCACCGTCATTCAACCTGCCTTCTTTCCTGCTTCACTCAATGGTGTTCTACAATCTCAAAAATAACTTTCTTGTGAGGAGGGATAAAGGTAGAGAGGGCAAGTGAGCTCCTTTTTTGGTTGAGAATGCCTCTTTCTGATGGCATTGTTCTTGACATCAAATTCTGATGTGTAATGTTGATGTTTTAACATGATTAAACTTGTTTCTGCAATCAAACTCCACCTACTTATTGGTGGGAAGAATAACAGTGCTCCACCAAACCACAAAATGGGCCAAGAAATACAAAGCACTCACTAGTAGCTGCTAATAACAGTGTTAGATTAGGGTGGATTTTCCCTTTAACACTACTGTATATAATATTCCACTTCACTCCAATTTCCTCATTTTTCCTGTCCTTTGTCCAACCTGATTTACCCCCTTTCTTTGCCCTAGTTGACCTGTCCTTCCCTACATTAGTCCAACTCAGATCCAAATACTGTTCAGACCTTGAGAGCAGCTCAGCTCTTCGTCTCAGCCCTCCTCATTGTCAACATGTCTCCAGCAGAGCTATGTAAACAGTTCAGCCACAGCACAGGGCCCACTGTCAGAGCCTGATTACCCCAAAACAGCCCCCAATCAAATGGAAATATGAAATAAATCACAAGTGACTAGCTCTGCTTCGAGGGCTGGCACGGGTTTGGTGTTGTGGCCGATTCTGAGGGTCAGGTTTAATGCATCAAAATAAACAAGTCAGACCAGCTTTGTTTGTTGTGCACACCAGACTACACAAGAAATATTTTGTCTTTTGGTGTTTTGATGATGAAGCTGAGAGAGGAGATATGCTGTGTCTGAATGATGAAGAGGCAGTGGTGGAAGAAGTATTCAGTTACTTATGTATAAGTAGTTATACCACAATGTACAAATAAAAGTCCTGCGTTTGAAGTTTTACTTGTACAGCAAAATGTAGTAAAAGTATCAAATATATGTACTCATTATGCAAAATGGCCCCTGTCAGTATTATATTTTATATCATTTTCTTATTATTACTTGGGGATTACTAGTTACAGCAGTATTTCAATGCTGTAGCTGGTTGAGGTTGGGCCCTTATACTGTATAACAGTGCATCCTATTTCATATGGTCATTATACAGTAGGTTTAAAATATTAATCTCAGAAATAAGTAATTATAGCTGTCAAATAAATGCAGTGGAGTGAAAGAGAAAAAAAAATTTGCCCCTGAAATTTAGTGGACTAGAGGTATAATGTAGCACAAAATTTAAATATTCAAGTAAAGCATTACCTCAGAATTGTACTTAAGTACCGTACTTGAGCATGTACTTAGTTATTTTCCACTATTGTGAAGAGGAAATTAAATAGCAGAAAGAAAGACAATGAAAAAAATGAAGAAAACGAAGAAAGAAAGTCTGTGTGAAAGTACAAAACAATGGGCCAAATGAGTAGGATTAGGGCCTAAATCTGATATAGCCTACTGTCTGTGTGGGACTGAGGCAGTGGTTGCGGTGTTAACATGATGCTGTAAGTATGATAGCCCTGTAATAGCATGCCATTAAAGTGTTATGGTTACACAGCTCAGTGGAACAGAACAGTGGGTGTATAACCTTGAACAAGGCAAGGCTCTTCAAGGCTCAGCCCAGCTACAATCTATAGGGCAGTGGGGAATGTGTGTGTGTGTGTGTGTGTGTGCGTGTGCATGTGTGTGCCTCATCACAGCGCCCAGTCTGATTTGTGTATTCAACATTACAGTTTAAATAAGCACAGAGTCCTTGTGCCACTTTTCAAGTATTTGATCAAAATCCAATATATCTAAGTAAGTTAAGTGGAGCTATGGCCCGCTACCCAAAGAAAATACACTGACAAACCGTGTTTCAGCTTCAAGCCTTTACACAGAAGTTAAAGCATAAGGGAGAGAGATGTTGGCGATTGTAAAAAGGGGAATTTCTGATTTGCCTGTGCACAGTTGTTTTTGTGGGTTATTTTCTTGCTGTAGCTGAATGTTTACTGTCATGACTCAAACATCTCTTATTATTTTAACTCAAATGACCACCGAAAACATGAAGACATGCACAAATTGTTGACTGAACCTAGTATGTATAACAAAAGTCTAGCATCCTGATTTGAAGAGTGTTTACAGAGCATGACCTTGCAGGCCTCCATTCTCATCTCAGTCCAAATGTGGTTACACCTCTCTTCCTCTGTGCCAGCATCTGTCTCTTTCTGACTATTTCTCCCCTCGTCACAGCTGGGTCACAAACCCTTAAAAAAAACATCTAAATTAAAAATCTCTGTCCTGACCGATGTTATTACAATCTTTAACATGCCAGTAAACATTGATGAAGGCGAGCAGTAATGTGACCTGCATGTGGATTTATGCAGCCCTGTGAAGGCTGGCTAGCTGCTGGGTGGGTCGGTTGATGGTGCTGGGAGACTGGGCTGTTGTCAGCCTCAACACTGGCCCTCTGATCTCTCTCTTTCTCTCCCTTTCTCTCCTCTGCTAACAAGCCCTTTCATTTCCTTTCTGGAAAATCTGTTCTTCATAATATCACACACACAGAGCTGGAGTGGGAAAGTGGGAAGATGCCAAATAGAGGCACAGGGAGTAAAATTTAGGAAATTTTCCAGACAAAAAGACTTGATTCTTACCATATTTCCATTCTGTGTGGATGTGGCTGGCTTCCAATGATGAGTTCTGGCTGTGTGTGTTGGTCAAAGATATAATTGAAGGTTGACTCTCTGGCTGTTGATGGAGCGATGCTAAACAGTACAGGCAAAGATGGGATTATACATACAGAAGCTGCAGGGTATGGATGAGCTTTGTGCTGCACCACCAGAACCACAAGACATAGGCTAGACCAAAGAAGAATGAATGTCTGAGACATCATGTTGTTTAATAAAAACTCACCAGCATCATTGCATGACATGGTAAAAAAATGAAATACCATCCATTACCATCACAATACTGTGGTATTTTATGTTAAAAGGTTAGAGCCAACACTGATTTTCGCTGCCTGTTGTGTAAGTGAATACATTTTAAGTTCCCATATCTAAATGACAAAATAGGTATTTTATCAGTGTCTTCCACAATGATTTCTATGACTGTTCCAAAAGTGATTCATTAAAGCGTTTTCTGATCTGTCACCTCTGTGGTTAGGTTTGGTTGTGTTGCGGCAACTAAAACTACTTGTTAGGGGAAGACTGTGGTCATGGTTAAAAGAAACCAACACTTACAGTTGGTAGAAGACAGGATGATGTCGATCTGGCATGCATTATTGACCCAACTATTCATCCAGAAATGGCCATGTCCTTGCTTCTCAGAGAGGACAGTCATTATTTACACAACCACAAGAGATTGTTTGTCAGGAAAACAAAACAGGTTGTTTTAAAGCAGTAATAATTTATTTTTAGGCCACCTGAGGGCAGCAAAACAAGCTGTAAACACAACATAAGATATAATATTACTTTATAAAATTATTGTGGTGAACATGTAAGAAAAGAGTTACCTATTTACCCATCTAGAAGAGACTGAGCAACATTAGCATTCATGTAAGTCCAGTGTTCACTTTCCTTTTATCTCTGTTTTGGTCTCCACAAACTCCTTAGGGGAAATATCCTGCTACGTACCTCTTTAATGCTACATTATGTTCACCAGCTAGTCCCTAACTTTGTATGTCTGCTGTTTGGTGCTAGGCAGATAGCATACAGTGTGTTTATTAGACTGTTTAGCTGCCTGCTGCTTCTGAATACGACACTTTGAGAACAGTGAGAGTGAATCAAAACAATAAAGTTGCAAACCATAAAACCATAACAATGAGCTTAAAGATGCTAAAACACCACATAGAGCTGAGGGGAACTGCAGGTGATCATTTTCTGCAGGTTCATCACTACGAGCGTCACCCCTAACATTACACTCAGTCATTTGATCCATTGTTAATATAAAGATATTGATTAGTGTAGCTTTAAACATTTGTTAAATAACCTGGCGATCTGCACATCTGGTTGGCTTGTTTGGTACTTTAGGAGGGGGAAAACTCATGGAGAGAATGTTTCCGCTGAAAGAAGAAGGCAGGATTAACGATGAGATGAATGACAAGCTTTGTGATGGCAGGAGGCAGTAGTAAGTCAGTATAGAGACCAGCATTCAGCTTGACCCTCAGTGAAGCTTTCTATAGCACTCAGAGCCAAAGAAAGCTGATTCACTTTCAAAAAACACATCACTTGTCAAAAGGAGCTGTCAGACACTAAGGTAGGAAGGCACTTCAATTAGAAGATACAAAAGTAAGCCTCGTATCCTGGATGTGACGTTTCTGTTGATCTGGCATTTTTCTCCAAAAAGAGCACCGAGACAAGAGACTAAAAGAGAAAAGAAAACAGACAAAGAGGAAAGCAAGACAGATAAGGGGGAATGTGGGGAGCTAAGGAAATGGTTTAAAAGAACAAACTATATGGTTTTTCACTTGTTTTAACCCATTACCCATATACAGTAGTCTACAAACCATTACAGCAGCACTTACTGCCATCCAGTTTCCAAAGAAAACCATAAGATTTTGGATTGACTTCCTACCTTCTAGGCAGCCAGTGGAGTACAAATATCAACTTTCAAAGACTTAAAATCTACTTAAAATAGGTAATCCATCACAGTACACTGTATACTGCCATTTGTTTGTCAAATCATCATTTATCATCATCATTTGGTAATGCAGGTGTTCAGACATCCAAAATTAGGGAGTTGGCTGTTAGCACTGCCTTTTCGAGCTACAGTATGTTTTAGAAATGTCAAACTCGAAAGACAAACTGTGATTAAACATGCATGTTGTGAAATGAATAATGTGAAGATGGTTGGTTCTTGCATTAAAAATGATTTAAAATGACTCAAACCTCACAAGTTAGTTTCCCACAGGCAAAAAATTTCAAGAGAGAGTAGTATGCCACTTAATCCTATTAAGATAAGTGTTTATTGTGAAGGATTACCTATTTCAAGCAAGTTTCAAGTCTGTAAGTTGATTTCCATGTCATACTGAAATAAACTGAAAACAATGGCTGTACAGAAGGTAGTAATTCAATGTAAACACGAGAGATAAGTTTTGAAAAATGGTCATTAGTTTATGTAATATACATATACTGTACATGATTTGTAGTTATGGGGCTAACACATGGAAATCCACTGGAATAGCAAAAGAACCATTCAAGGTTGAAGGAAAAGAGTAAACCATGCCATTAAGAGAGATAAATCTATGAATTCATTTTATTGTTCAAGCCAATTTTGTCTGTTTTTCTTTCCTATCCTCTATCCTATCCTGTCTCCAAACAGCTTTCTTACCCCTTCTCTTCCTTTCATCTTCTTTCATTTCCTTGCTCTTGTCCTATTTTGTGTAATTTCCACTGCCTTTCCACTTAATCTTAGTTTTTCTCCTTTCTTTGACTTTTTTCACCTCTTCCATTCTTCCTAAATGTCTCCTCTCCCCCTCTCCCTTGTCTGGATTTTTCCTCTCCCCTCCCTTGAGTTCTGTGTTGAGAGCACAACAGTAGAATTTGTTTTGCTACCTCTCATCAGATTAGTGTTGATTTTTCTGCCACCAAGCCGCAGTTCAGCAGAGTGGATGAACTTCTTTAACTGTTTATCAGAGGCGCATTTACACTGCAACGCTCAGCAGCCCCGCGGTTTGTTACCTGCCATTTACTATGAAATAAAAATCGATGATTTTATGGCCCGCCGTTATTGAGACCTATGACGATTTCCCTCTTAACAGGATATGGAATGTCAGTCCCACTGGCGTGCTGTTTTAAACAGCGAAAAGTACTGGTGTAGCAACAGTACTTTTCAGATTTGTTGGGATGACTCTGCTTGACATTTGTATCCAGGAAAATCTTTCAATAGTGCAAAAGTTTTGTGGTCTCATGGTAGTTGTCTGGATCAATAGGCAGCAAGTCAAAGTTTAGTATCAAATCATAATATCTGTTGTTGCAGCTTGAATCAAACATTCTGTGCTCATAACTCCCCTCACACTCTGTCATTTACCAAACTACAAGGGATTCTTGGCTGCCCACAATAAAAACAGTAGTTAACTTGAAGCCTCTCCACTCAAGTGGACTTGTGCGCCAGACAATGATGACACAGTGTCCTGTAAGAGCAGTAATGACTGAGATTTACACTCTATTATTAGAGCTGGGCCCCTTTGAGCTGCCCTCGGAGACCCCTTCCTCTCTCATCCAGATTCAGCAAGAGAGAGGACAGAGACAGAGCACAGATCACGGCTAATGCACCGAATCACCGACCACAGGATAACATGCTGATAAGAGTTAAAATTATAGTGTTTTCATAAGCGTGTGTGCGTCGTCGTGTCTGTGTCTTCATCCCTCCTGTACTTTTAAGAAGTCAAACGCCACATTACAAGATGTAATTTTAAACATTTCTGTATTACTGCTTGTGTGAGTGCAGAAATAGCAGCAGACAACGTGACCCAGTCTGCATGTTAACCCCATAAACTGCTGTGAATCAGTCATTATAACACCCCTAGGAGCTCAGTAACAGGACAAGAGGAAGAAAAGAAAAAGGAGTGAGGAAACAGGATTTAGTCAGCACAATGCGTGTTCCAACACTGTCGTTTATAGTGCTTCTCATTACTCATCTGCGTCTGTGCTTAACATGAAAATACTCACCAGGTTAACATCTGATCACCACTATTCTTCAACCTAGAATAATACTGGCTAAGAGGCTAGCTAAGGTCAGGGGCTTGAGGTCCTTGATCAATATTTCCAAGTGTTTTCTGAAAATATAAATGTATATTTTCCTTTTTTTCTCCTTGCACCCTCTGCAGGTCTGCTGTTAAGATTGCTGTGGTTGTTATTGTTATTATTGTGTCTCCCAGTAATTACACATGCTACCACAGATGATAAGCATCAGGAGCACCGGGATCTCCAGGACAGGGTCATGCAGCTCAAAGCACAGTCTGTGCATGCCTTCTCACTTGCATTAATCATTTCTCTTTGTTTTTGATTCATCTCTATATGGTTGCAGAATCTTTTTTCCAGTAGAGTGAGTGTAAATCTCTGTCAGATGTTTCACAGTCCCCAGACCCTCACTAATGAGGTCATATACCACCCTAAACACTGATTCAGAACACGAAAAACACAAAGATGTAGATGTCCTTACCAGGTGTTTGTTGAACATTTCTTGGAGCCTGTATTCTCCCCTCTTTGGTGACAGTAAGACAACACACTACACATATAGACTGGCAAATAGACACATAGGCAGGAAGACACACTGAGCAGGAGAATTTCCCATCTGTCGTGCATAAACATGCATGTTTGCACACACACTTGTGCACACACCCTCAAAGAGATCTGACCTCTGGGGATGGGGGGCTGCTGCCAAAGGAGGAGCAAAAGGGAGGCAAAGGGATGGGCAAAGAGGAAGACAGAGGGAAGAGCAGGGTGAGAGGAGGAGAGGGAAAGGGTCCACTATCTCGGCAGGCGGTTCAGAGCTGCCTGGCAATGTCACCATGTCATCGCCATGGGAACACAGAGCCTGCAGACTCTTTTGGACTAATAGGCAGTTGTCAAGGCAATGATAAGATAAATGCTGCGTTTGATGGAAACATAGAGTGATGGGCCTGATAGGCACCGAGAAGCCCAAACAATCAGCAGAGAGCTGCTGAGAGGGGAGAACTGGAGGGGTGGGGGGTACAAGGCAGGGGGTAGAGAGTGAGAGAGATAGAGGGGGGAGAAAGGGTGAGGGGAGAAACAGAGGATGGACTCCCACCGGACTGGCAACGTCAAACCTCTTTCTCCCCCTCTGTCTCTGCCAGGGTCTCTCTTTGTCTGTTGGGCCTGTTGGCTTTTTTCTCTTGATTTCTGCCTCATTCCCCCTCTTGCTATGTGACCTGCACACCAACACTTGACTGTAGAAACAATCTAAACCTGCTGCTATGTGTGTGTGATATGTTCATAGACACACACACACACACACATACACACACGTGTAGAGGGGAGGGGGTATGTGCTTATCTAATGTTGAGGATTGAATTCAGTTAGCCCCAGTGGGATTGGGTTAGGAGATGTCAGAAAGATAGATCGGCATCATGCTACGATACCCCAGACCCCCCCTACACCCCTTAAATTGTTTTGCATGTGTGTGTGTTTATCATACGTTTGTGCTCACACAACACATTGCATCCACCTACATGTGAATCTGAAAAAAAATTTTGGGTCAAATTTGATTTAAGTACTGCACAAAATAAAAGAAAGTTCATATCATATTATCAAGAACTTAGGTGTAATATGATTGTCTTATATTTTGCATATAGAATGAGCAGATTATATTACACTGCATTTAGTATCTAAAGCAAGCATCATACACATAATGTATAATGCAGGATTAGTACTTGTTACATCACTTGCACATACCAAGATTGAATAAAGCAATACCAAGTATGGTGACTTTTTCCTCCCAGGCCAGCCAGGACGATTGAAGCATACTGGGACTCTAGTAGCTGTCGAGCCCGTCTCACTGATCTTTGTCCTGGAGGAGAGTCTGTCTGTTTGCCCCGAGGATCTCCTCTCCTGATGAAAACTAAAGGCATTTTCAGCTGGGATCTAATGTTTGATCAAAGTTATGAGAAGAGAAGAGACGAAGAAAAACGTCGCCACAGCAGTTTACTGTACGTCTCAGTGTAAATGTGTGTGTATGTACTGTGAGCGTTGAAGCCGTACTGCCAGCCTTTGGGCTCTGATTGGGTTCTCCTGTTAGTGTTGTGGTCATGTATTGATTTGCCGACAGTTGTACAACAACACAGTCTGACTTCTGTTTCTCGGTTTTCTTTCCGCTTCTGTTTCATATACTTGCATAAACACACACACACACGGCAGGGTCATTTGATCCGGATCAAAAAATCATTTTAACTCTGAATAAGATCACAATTCATGTTCAGATGCTCTGGATCCTATAAAAGCTTTACGATGTAGACAAAGATTGTGTGTTTCTTCTGTCTGTCTTTGTCGCACAAATGCGCACACACACACACACCCAAATAGACACACTACCTATATGGGTGTGTATGGCTCGTATGATCTTTTCTCCAGAGAGTCTGATAGAGTCTGATGCCCTGCAGTTATGGCTAGCCATACCTGGCCATAGCTGCCTTCTCATGGCCTCAGGCTACTGCTTAGCAATTCCACTCTGAATACAATGAGCTTCAGGCTTGCACACACACGCACACACACACACAGAAACGCATATACATCCAACAGACCTCTTTCAAAGCTTCTGTCCAGTAATGAATTTCCAGACCTTGGAAAGCTCCTTCTGATACACTTCAAACAGGTACTAACAAAAAAAGACAGACTACTCCTTCATCTTGCCCTACCTCCACCATCTGCGTCTCTATCGCGTCATGAAACCCAGACAAAGTGCATTTATGGATCAAGACCACCAAAACCAGCAGTGTGGGCCTAAATGTCTCCTTAATATCAATTTTAAGAGGATGAAAACCCGAATGTTCTTTTGTAGGACTACATCAACGTTTATAAATGAGCATCTGCATGTTCTACCTCTTTAGTGTGGCTCCCTGTCTTCTTGTCCCCAGCTTTAGGATGGATTTATTTTCACTTATTTGTTGTTTGACACAGGCTAGTTGTACAAAGGAGCAAGTTGCAGGAAGAACAGGATCCACATATGAAGACATGCCAATCACAGGCTTAGAGAAGGCAGAGAAGAGAGAAGACAGGAGAGGTGCTACGGCAGCCTCTCCAACCAGCGTTTGAAAAGAGAATACATTTCTGTCACACTCACTTCCCGGCTGCTGGATCAGCCTGTTTGAGTCTGGAAGAGGAGACACACACAGACACATACACGCGGACACACACCAGGCATCTCATGAAGGTGGTTGGCTTAAAACGAGCCTACTCTCATACTGTCAAATGACACAAAATAGACACTCTCATACTGTGAATATGCAGCCAAGTATGTTTTTACACTTAAGATAATCTAACTGGCGGCTTGCAGTATTTCATATATACTGTACAGACATGTCATGGTATCCATATTCTCCTCTAAGTTTCTGCGCAAATGCGAATAAATGCATTTCCCAAAATGTCAAACTATCCCTTTAACGATCCCATAGTTTCCTTGCGCAGATATTGTTGAAAGTGAGGATTTTAAAAACGCTGGCTTTGGACGTCAAAACATTGTCACTGAATGTAATTTGGGGTTTTGCAGACTCTGAAATATGTCACTGGCATTAGTAGGTTTTGTGTGATTTCTTCCTACACTCAGAGCGGACACTGTGCTGGGATGGAGAGTGGAATATTGGTAACAAGGGTGTGTGTGCCTGTTTCCGTGTATATGAGGGCAGGGTGATGTAGAGTAGTGTAAATATAAAACCCTGGCTTCCTGCTGTCTCCTCCATTATGGCAGCCGCGGAAACATAATCTGCCTGAGCACTACAGCTGCCTGCCAGCCTACCTCACTGCTGTCTCCCTTTGCTCCCCGTCACTTCTTTCCTGCCGTCCTCCAACTGCTTTCTCTCTCTCTCGGCATCTTCCTTCACTCCCTCATTTCTCTTCTCACCAGTTTTTTCGTCATATTATTAGGCTTGTTTGCACAAAATCTTCTCTCAGTGTAGAACTAACGTAACCTGCTTAGGTTTCCTGTTGGACTCTCTTACAGTCCCTGTTGGGAGAAAATGACAGGACAGCAGGAAATGGTGAGACAGACAGATTGAGGGAGAGAGGAGGAGACGGTGGACAGGAGCGAAGGACGGGACAGAGATAGTGAGACATTAGCTGTATGAGGTGCAGTGGGCGGCAGCCATATTTATCTTCTATTGTAGGTGTGGTGGCCCCTATGCGATTATCTAAGTTCCTCTTTTTTATTTTTACCTTGACCTTGCGTGTGGAGGGTATTTTCCAGTCAGCAGAACGCTTTATCTCTGAGAGCAACAATCAATAAGGATAATTAATGATGCCCGCCGCAATGATAGCCTCAGCAGTCATTACCAGGCATTAATCCATGCAGTCAGAGGAGGGTCAAGGCCGGCCGCATCGCTCACCTAGGGGCGGGGCGCAAATTAAAATAATCTACACACTGGCCGCTCTGTCAGGCCTTTTCTGATGCATTCACCTACGTCGGACCATAATTAAAGATGGCCCATTGCTAGGTGGTGGGGCGCCAGGGTGACAATCCACTGCGATGTCTCTTTAATATACAACACGTAGCCCGGAGGATGACACTAACAGCAATCTGCAGGAACTCATCTCACCTGCAAGCGTGGGAGGGTGGATGTTTTTTTTCTTCTAGATATGCTGGGACATAAATCAAACGCACAACATGCAATTTTCTAATAACGCGGCACCATCAGAAATGTGATTTAGCAGTAAATATAATTTGGTCTGGGTGTGAGACATATCAAGTGGATGTATTATCTTTTCAGTAATGCTGTGCTTAGAGAATGAAATATCACAAAGACATGTTTTAACAGGTGATCTTAGGATAACTGAACACTGGAGACTGGTATAATGTCTTAATATAAGATATAACATTAGACACTGTGATGGAGGATGTTGAACAGATGATGTCTTTGCAAGAGATTCAACAGCTTGCCCTGAAAATATACATTAAACCATAAGTTAAAGTACAAGATTGTCACCAATGCAAGAAAAATACAAATCAGATGAAATGATCTTTTTTCATTTTTCAAGAAGAGAAACACAGCCCAGCAAAATGGTTTTGTCCTCTCCTCTTCTTTATATGCTTTTGATTGGCTGTAGCACTACATCAGGGGGAGGGAGCGGCAGAGCCTCCAAGTGCCCACCTCGTTGTCAAGGACATTTACATTTACAGTTTAAAGTTTGGAGGATAAATTCAGCTTGATTCCATAATTCATGGGTGACATTTTCATTGTACTTAAACTTTAGGGTAAAAATTGGAAATGTGAGATTTAATTTCCTGTAATGTTTAAATTACTTTTTGCTTGGCCGGCGTCCAACCGCGAGGAAGCGCCGAGGGGCAGAGAAGAGATGTTTAAGCAGAGGTTGCTCTCACTGCCAGCGGAGAAGTGGAGAGAATCTATAATAATGAAAAATGCATTTGTCCTCAGCTGCCATTCCTCCTTTTCTCCCCTCTGAAAAACATTGCTGAGAAAATGCATGTGTGTTAGTGAGACAGAATAAGGTATGTGTCACATTCAACATGCACAAGCAAAGTGAAAAATAACTACATCAAATTTAAAAAAGCCTTGAGTGTGCCGAGTTGGAACTCATCCCGAACGATAAGGAAAGTCAAACTGCAAGCATCAAGAAGGGCACTTGATGATGATTGACAAGCATTGGTTATATCTCACTCCCACGCATGATTATGCCGTCTTCATCTATCCTCCAGTAGCTCTCTCACCTTCAGCTCTGTTTGGTTAAAGTGAAGAGGCGTGCAGGCACAGCACAAGACGCTCATGTGATTTCTATTGAGTCATTCTCACCAAGTTAACTTCTCTTTCCCCGCTTTAAATCTTCATCTTATTAAACTTATTACTGGTCAGGAAACAGAAAGGCCTAGGGTGTGAACTCCCATTGCAGCAAGTCAGAAGTACTCACACATGCAGGCTCTAGTAGTCGGAGAATGTCAAACATATATGTGCAAGAAAAATCTAGAAATATTCCCTTTCAGTAAATGATGTGCTTACAGTATACTGAGTCTCTTCTATTAGTATTTTTCCTGATTAATTTCAGCGAAACCAGCAGTGGAAATAAATGTTTTATATGCCTATGTGGAGTAAACACTGCTAGCAGACTTCGGGAATATGGCGGTCATGTTGAACATTTCCCAGAAGGCACTCTTGTCACTGACATTTATTTTTAAGCTTACTTTCACATCATTTCACTGGTGATTTAGACCAGCAAATTAAACACAAGAAGAGGCAGAAGTCTCTTCCTTGCTAGCCAATATACATCTTCTCCAACAGTTTTTATAGTCTCATTTTTTCCAGTATTGTAACTGTATACTCTGTAGTCACAAATCAATTGACCTGAGTGAGCTTAGATATTGCAGTAGCTCCCTTAAACACACTTCAGTTTTTATTTATAATTGATCAGCGAAATCTACACATTTTGAATTAGTTTTTTTCCTCAGATGATTGTTCTGCTAACAGTGTTTTCCCCCATTTTTTCCCCCTATTTCTGTCCAATAAGGTAATGGAGAATTCCAGAGATTAGTGAAATGTATATAAAAGACTGTCAATCATTTAAAATTAATTCTGTAAGACGTCTGATGATGTGATCGTTAGATTGCTGATCTTCAGACATGAGCCATCATTAGGCAACGAAGGCAATTGTTTATAGAAAATGGCTTCTTCTGCTGACTGCGTTTGAGAACAAAATGCTAAGTTTATGTTTTCTGCTCAGTTTCCCGTTCCTTTTCTGGTCCTATTTGGAAAGTAATTATGAGGAAGAATATAGCTGGAGCATTGTTCATTCGGTAAGAAAACATCTTAATGTGCTGAATGTGTTGGTCTTTACATACTGCTGATTAATTGGAGCACATTCTTGTTATTCTTTATCGCACAAACGATGCAAGGTCAAAGGTCTGAAATAAAGGTTTCAGTGGGTTTGATTTAAGTATATACTGAGAGCTAAGTTTGAGACAATCATTTCTGTAGACTTGTGTGTATGTCTGTGAGTATGTGTCTGTACTTGTGTGCATTATCCTGCATATTTCCGGACATGTGCCTGTTTGTACCCCTGTGCGCACCCTGGTCTTGTCATCAGGTTAGCCGGTAGCATTCCTGATATCGCTGAAACCTGCCAGCCGGTTAATTAGAGCAGGCATCCAGCTGCCCTGGCTTCATTTGACTATCAGCCACCAAGCCACTTACTCCATAATTTCCTGCCTGAATTGGAGGGCTTTACTATCGCTCACCCAGGCAGATCGGAAGTTTCCCTTTATCTCCTACATAAAGCCAGCAAGCTGCACCCAAACTGAACAGGCCCACCACCGGAATACATATACTTTATGATTACAAGCTGAGGGTGTGAAGTTGAGACACAGGCCAGCTTCAAACCCACAACAGATAGGATTGTTTTGCTTTGTGTGTGTGTCAAATGGTAAAAAAAAAAGCTCTGTGAGTCTCAAGTTTTTTTTTCAAACTCTGTGTCTGTGTGTGCATGTGTGTATATTTCATATTGGTGATTACAAATTTTTTTGTGTGTGTGTGCCCTTGCGTATGTGTGCCCTTGTGTGTACACGCTGTCGTCCACTGTGTCACACTGCCTTTTAACTTTTTATGGTTTTCTCTTCATTAATTGAAAACATGACGGGGTGCTCTCGGGGCCTGATGGATGGAGCAGGAGAATTGAGAAAGCCATTAGCTTTACTGGAATCACAGCCTGTCAAGCAGTCAATACACACTGCTTTATGTGTCTGCAAGCAAAGATGGAACAATTATCCCTTTTATTAGGCAGCCATGGCGCGCACAAACACATGCACTTGTGTGTGCGTGCGCGCACACACACACACACACACACACATCGCAGGCAAGAGGAGGGCAGCAATAACGATCAGCTAAAATCAGTCATTCATTACTGTCAAGTACACCTGACTCTCAGCTTATTAAAAAGGGGCATAATAGGAGGAAGGAGATCGAAAAACTTAATTAGTAAACAATTGTGATTAGTAACCTTTGGAATAAATAGACATTTTCTGGCTTTGACTTTTAGAACAGTGTTATCATATATCAAATTAAACTAGAAGCAACACACACTGTTTGCATTTAATTTGCATATGCTCCTGTTTCTACACAGACAAACTAACTGGTCAGAAGTCTTTATCTATACAAACCACTCCACATCTATTTCTCTTTGCTGCAAGCTTTGTTGTACCAATAAGAATGTAGCCTAATCTGGATCTCTATCACAAAGCTGTTCTCAGTTTTTATTGTGTTTTTAATGAGTGTTAATGCATGGTAAATACATGCAAAAACATGATGATCGGGGAGCTATGAATAACACGAATAACACACAGCTACCCAGAGTGTCCGCGGCCTCCCAGCCCCTTGTGGGGGTCATGCCCCATTGCTGAGCAGCACTAAGCAGCAGAAGGTCACAAGTTCATGACCCAGGGGCTGGTTTAGTAATAGCAGGACACTGCGGGCTGTCTGTGAGGGGATGGCTCGGACTGCGACCAATACAACAGGTACGGGAGCAGCAGAGAAAAGTTGTCTCTGAGGAGATCAGCATTATCAGAAACTACACACCATAGAAAACAAGTGCATTTATTGTATACAAAGAAACATACAATATCTTAAGTGAAATGTATCATACATGAACCTATATTGTAGTGTAACCACCAAGATCACTGACTAATATTGCAGATAACTCATTTTTTGGAAATACAAGGGGGACTTCCTGTTGTTCATGGGAGCAACTGAACTGAAAGACATAAGAAAATAAAAATGGAGGGAGAGTAAAAAAGGAGTGTGTCTTTTTTTCTACCACATCTCTGCCATTGCTATATGAGCGGTGGAGCACTTTACATAAGATTTATTACATCCAAGCAGAAATATTATCTTCTGCGGGTGCCATTCATCACCCAGGCCATGAGACGCTATGAATGATACCACCAAATTATGTAGATCAGCCATGTCTGAGGGGACGATTCAATTTGGTAACCTTGGTAACCCCAGGTACTCTGAACACCCCGGCTCCCCAACACATACCCGTTTTTGGCACGTCACTTAGCAACTTCAAATACTGAAACACACGTAATCACAAACTACAGTGCATCACACACTTTCAGCAGGTTGTGCAGACATTAACGCAGTCTGTGTGCACGCATGTAAACACACAAAGACAAAATAGAAAAACAAATTTAACACATGAGCAAACAGTAAGAAAGTAAAGAGATAGTCACTGAGAGTCGGAGAGGCCATTAAATGCATGAAGAGATGGAAGGATGTGGGGAGAATATGCAGGTGGGACAAATGTTATTGACCCCTTGGCCACAGATCAACTTCAGATGGTCATTTGGGGTTTCTGTGGCTTGGTCGAGGCCACGTCTATGAAAATTGTTGACCAATAAAAACACTTCCTGTTAATGGATCCTCTAGTGTAGTTTGACAATGCTAGCCCTTGAAATGTGATTTGTCAGCCTTAGTGCCGACGCAGATTTCTTTGTTTGTCATTGATTGTTTAACCCTAACCCTCACCCTGAAACCCTACTATTATCCGAAATGAAAGATTACGTTGTTTATTGATTTTTTTGTTTGTTTTGTTTTGTTTTTGTTTAGCTAAAGCCTGATATAGTTATTCCTTTGGGCCATAGTGTGGCTTCAATTGAGCCACACTGTTTCACAGGGTGACATGTTCCTTCATTACGATCAACATGGGCACTGTGGTTTATTTTGAGTGAGTCCCACAAACAGCATCCTGCAGCTGTAAATATTTACTAGTGCAACAAATGTGTATTAATCCGCGGGTGAAAATAGTCCCCAACAGATACCCTTTTTACTCCAGTTTGAGTAACTTTTGCCAAAAACTACAGTATCCAGCTGTTTAAGGAAATTACTTAGCTTTTCTTTTTTAATGAAACTATATTTGTGACTTGTTGTGAACAAATGGGCTTAGGGCTGAGTGCCTCACCGTCACAACCCCCTCTGGATTCAAAGCATTTGTATACAGTATTTATCATATATTTAATTGTTTTGACCCATATATTATAGGGCAGTTTCCTCTGCTGTTGTTCAAAGCACACACAAATGTTTTGTATAAAAATAATACATCTTGCTCTGAGGCCAAGTAGGTGTATCATAATTACCAATCATCTCTGAGTGTGTTCAGAAACAGGCATCTTTTCCCCCATTCTCTGCCGTTTACTCCGTCACTGAGCTGACTCAATTATGATGCAAAAGGGTGTTTTTGAAAAGCCTGGCTCATTTCTAATTAAGCCACACACGCATACCTATTTGTAGCTCATGTCCTGACATAATGCAAATGCTATGTAAATTAACTGCACTGATCTCCCGCTAGCTCCGCACTCAGAGCTCCTCGGAGACTAGCAGGGCGTTTAGTCATACTTTATACTAGTTTGGTTTCTCATTGGCTGAAACACAGGCAGAGACAGATATACTGATGGTTCAGCTAAGAGATAGACAGCACTGCAAATAATTATTTTAATTGTTTTCAAGCTCCCTCCTCCCTTTCTCTCTGCTTGTCAACATATCGATCAGTAATGATTATAGCTGCTTGAGTCATCCCTTCTGTCTCTTCTTCCTGTGGTCTCCAGATGCCTTTACATGCTACAGCCTGCCACACCTCCAGCCTCCAGAGCAAACAGAGGGCTGTCTATCCTCCCTCCCCCTTTACTGCAGCCCCCAGCTGAGGCTGTTTAGACAGGCCATTAACACACTCACTCTGCCGTCACTAAACCATACAACGGCTGGTTAGGCAGCTGACTGACCATATCTGAATGCCACGGAGGGGTTATGGCCCTAACCGTTCTCTGCTATTGGCAGTGATGTTAGGTGATAACACTTGATATGCTTCCCGGAAAGATTACAGACTCATTTCTCAGGCTTTGGTGATGCTCCCTACAAAATTGCATTTACTATTGTAGCTTGTACTGTGCAGAACGTTCAGGCAAAAAAACACGTTCTTTGATAAGAATAGATAAGTTAGTGGTGGTGTTAAGCAATAATTTCTTGTGTAATACATACTCCTTATTCAGGATAGACGGTGTTATATGTTGTACAGAACATATATAAATAAACTTGACTTGAATAAACAGTCAACCTCACTTTGAGGTCATGCTATTACTTTCTGTATGATAGCGGACATTTAAATGAAAGAAAGTCATGAAGTTCAAAGTTCTTGACCTTGGAAACAGAAACGTTTGAGAAAACGTCACCTAAGGTCCATTTACTAGCTGTTTGTCCACTTGAAATTGTAGATGTTCAAATTTTTGATTTTTTTTTCTGAACATTTCAAGTTTTAATTTGTTTAATTAATTGAGTTCACCTTATTATTAGTATGTGAAACATGAAAACAATTCCGCCACAAGGTCCATTTAGTCTCTTCAAAAGCTTTCAATCATATCACATCATATCCCACCTTTCCTCGGCAGCGGAGGGCATTTGCCCAGTTGTCATTGAATTTTAGGTGTTCAAATGAAATTAATTAAATTAGGAATTAATTAAGAATTAATCAAATTAAATGACTTAAACAAAGAATTAACTCTTAATTAATGTAATCAATGAATACTTTAATTGCTAAAAAAAATGATAGGATCAAAAGCTCCAGAACAACTACTAAATGGACCTTGAGGTGAGATTGTCATGTTTCACATACAAATAATAAAAATGTAAATTCTGCAGTAAATTCTGCAGTAATAATAACAATCATAATTATTATCATCATAATAATAATCATCATAATAATAATAACTTTATATATCTAACACCTTTAAAAAGAGTTTTCAAAGTGCTTTGACAGACAAAGCTAAAGCAGCATACTCAGAAGACAATATTACAGAAAGCCAAACAGTAAGGCCAAACAAAAGCAAGACAAACTTAAGATAAAGTTAAAACAAGAAAACAAAAGACACAAAAACACAGTAGACACGACATCCCATATGATAGTGTAATTACTTGGAAATGGATATTTGTCAAGAATAGAATGACCCAACCGTGTTCACCAGTAAATAGTAAGACGAAGTGTAATGTTACATAATAATTTTTCAGCCAAACATGATGAAATGAACATTTTCATAACAAGCTGATGCCGTTCCCTCTGCAAGCAAACCATTTCTTTTGTAATATGAATTAGTAGTTGTTCTGATGGCAAGCTGCACACAGTATTACTCTGTGCCAGACTTTAGACAAACATCTCCAGTATTTGAGATTATTTTAAATATTTGAATAGCTAGTGCCTGTTTCCTATTCAAACTTAGCAAAAAAGACATAGAAATACCATAATAGAAACCATAACAGTTAATCTGTCCAGGTCTAGGCTTTGCTCTCCCTTGACTCATCTGTGCCACCAGTCATTTCTTTGTATCTTTGTCTCTTTTTTGTTCTCTCTCTCCATATCTCTGTGTCTATGCTCAGCCCATTAATTGTGCCCGAACAGTGCCACATGCCTCAATGAAAATAAATTGCTTTTAATTTGGGCTTTCCTTTTTGCCACGGCCGGCATCACTTAATTTCATTAGCTCTGAACCTGTAGAGCGCTTTTTCAAAAGCGTCATCTCATGGACGCACTTGAAAATGAAAAGAAGGCCCGCTTTTTTTCCCTCCTCGCTCCCTCTCTCCTCTCTCTGCGCTCCTCAATTAACAGAATCGTTTCCTTTCAACTAAAATGAATGTTATTGAAACCAATTAGCATGGACTGGAAAATCTCTCGTTAATGAGGGGAGTGTGGGTGAGTAAACAGGAATGAAAAGATGAAATTAGAGAAGAGGCTCTTCTTGTTGGCCTGGAATAATGACATGCTTAGTCGCCTAATTGTCTGGTGAAAAGCCCCGCTGCGATAGTAACAGATTGCGGTGTTCATTAGGCAGCAATGGGCCACCTGCTGCTGGGGCGGCGAGCCCGCAGTCCCCGTACACGTGTTTATCCCAGGGGGCACTTTTTTTTGGACACACTGCTCACTATGAAAAGCAAATGAGCTTGCCAATATGCTGCAATGTTGTGTCCTTATTGCCAAGGCACAGAAGCATGATATGTCAAATGAAATTAAATGAATGAAACCCAATAGTGTGAAGATGGAGGGTTTCCTCTTTTTTTGATGATGTTTAGTGGGAAATGACCTATAAAAATACACGGGTTAGCAAAACTATGTAATTTCATTATAAATCCTAAAGATAAGTATTCTGTTCATCATTTCTGTGATCATATCTCATCACAGGGCTTTTTATTGCTGCTTTTGAGGCCCAGTTTGTACAAGAGTGAGGGTTGAGAGAGGGATAATGGGCCTCTAATTGCAGTGTGGATCAGGTTGGGAGGGGTTGGCATTCTCCCAGTATTTATCCCCCTCCATGAAATATTTAATGTGCTCGCCGGGAGAAACAAACTCTACACACATTCTCTAATTCATAACCTGGAGATAGCCTTAGACATAAGAACACAATGCATCCATATCTCGATCCCTCCTCTTTGTCTCTCTCTGGCGCCGGCTCCTATTATTCCTGACTACACAGAAAGAGAGAGAAAAAAAGACAGAGATTTAAAAGTAGCCGCTCCTAAGTGTAATGTTAATTAATTCATAATTAATTCTCGCATTAGGACTGAAATGGGGAGCACATATTCTTAAGCTCAGTGGGGTCCGCTGTTGCTTTGAGGCAGAGTGGAGAGTATGGATTTTGAAGAGCTGTGACCCCTCGATGTAAGAAAATAACAAAAGTCATCATCTGCAGCTTCTTTTCAACCATTTTCCCACTCGTTTCAAAGCAGCATGAGGCTTTTGTGTGTCAATACATGCTTGTGTGTATGTCTTTTGTGTATGAATATTTCCACTGTGTATAAATGTGTACATATTTGTGTGTGCATATATGGCATATCCCCATTGTTTAAGTGTCATTCATGTGGTCTGGTACTCCCCGACAGACCTCCACCAGAATGCAAATGAGTCCCATTGTTGCATGTTGCACCGTCTACAGCTGTTGGCCATAATTATCTTGCAGATAACTTAAAGGGTGTCAATTAAAATGCTGCTCTTTTTCACTCCCCTCATCTATCGCTTGTGCTCCCTTTCCTGCGCCCCCTCTGCCTCTCAGGGAGTTAAGGTGAAGGTTCAGGGTGAGAATGGAGGTGAGAGAGCAGGGGGTGAGGGGTGGACTGCTCCAGGATGTTTTAGTAAAGCTGAATTGTTATGGGTAATTTGTGTTAGATATAAAGATCCAATCAGAATATCTTGCTTTAAACAGTGCACCTACTGTATGTATTGCATTTTTATGTGTTTATTATGCTCACACAAGTAGAACACATGAGCTTGATTCATTCTATTTTATTTCTAATAAAGTGTGAGTGTGTCCCAGTGGACCTGCCTCTTAGGGGCAGGGTTTGGGTCCTTCTCTTGAAGAGGCTAAGCGTACCCTAGATGCTTGCCCCACCCCGTTCACATCACATGCACCCTCCCATCACCCGCCATAACCCCTCCCCGCTCCCCTCAGGGACAATTCAACCTTTGAGCGCTGGGGTTTGGCTTCCCAACCTCTGCACAACACTGCAGTGGTTTCATTGTAAATGATCTAAAATATTTGTCTTTGTTTACAATAATTGGTGTTGTACATAAATAACCTAGAATGCAACCTGGAATAGTGGTTTTCATGCCCTATATCTTCAGCATCATCGTATGAACACTCAGTAAGCCTAAGACTCAAATAAATGTTTGCTGTCTATCTGACTGAAACACCTGATGTACCAGGAGACTGGATTAGACCTAATGGTTCATCATAACCTAATTCGATTAAAGATGGAGTTGATTAAGCAGCATTGGTTTGATACTCAAGTATGAGATACAGCAAGGGGAAGTATAATCAGAGCTGATTTCTTGTTGTGGGATGTAGCATTATGGGGTCCAAAAGTGAAGACTAGACATGCATCTAAAGTGTTGTTATAGGCTTTGTAATGGAAACACAGATTACATTTTAAATTATGTGTGTATTTTAAGGGTCTTTGGGGAGTTGAGGACAGGAACCTCTATCTCCCTTGAGATTCCCTCTGCTTAATTGATTTACTTTGTGCACAATAACACGCCCATTCACACGTGCATGTGATTACCAAGTGTCAGTGTCACGCGCTGGGATCCCCTTCCTCTCTAACACACACACACACAGATGGGTCATCAGCTGTGGCATGACAGAATCTGCATTGTGATTCCAAAGCCATCACATTTTTTTATTACAAATGAAGAAAATATGAAAACAACAAAATATGAAAGCATGGCTCTGAACTGCAATTTTTTTTTAAACTTGTGGCTCTGTGAGGCTGTACTTAGGCACAGAGATGCTTTGAGCTAAATGCTATAATCAAAATGCTAACATGCTCACAATGACAATGCTAACATGCTGATCTTTAGTAGGTGTAATGTTTACCATGTTCACCATCTTTCAATAGTGTTAGCTTGCTAATATTAGCTAATTAGCACTAAACACAAAGTACATCTGAGGCCAATGGGAATGACGTTATTTTTGCAGATATTTGGTCATAAACCAAAATATTGGTCAAAGTATAATTTTGACCTGCTGGTGACGGTAGAGGAAAATGCCA
This sequence comes from Siniperca chuatsi, assembly GCF_020085105.1. Taxonomy (NCBI): domain Eukaryota; kingdom Metazoa; phylum Chordata; class Actinopteri; order Centrarchiformes; family Sinipercidae; genus Siniperca; species Siniperca chuatsi. The sequence continues at coordinate 17,845,195 of NC_058048.1, read as the reverse complement.
GGGGATCACCAAAGTCATTAGGATTCATCCTCTGAGAACAATGAATGTCTGCACAAAATCTCATGACAATCCATCCAATAGTTGTTGATATCTTTCAGTATGAGCCAAAGTGGTGGACCAGCCAACCGACCAATATTGCCAATATGGCTAAAAAAATGGAAACAAAGAGGTGGCACTTGGGGAGGAGGGACAAGCATGTGACAGGTGGGACACGTGGAGACCAGGAGTAGTCTTTAGGTGTTGATGAATGAATGAATAAGGAGTTATTGAGGAGCCCATTGATTGTAAGCCAATTCAGGATTAATGGATGCCGATAGGTTGTCTTGGTTCTTGAATAGTGGATTAGGGTTGGAGGAGATGGTTACACTGATGCAGTCCTGCACTTCTTTCACCACTTCCTGCTCCTCATTCATTCTCTTCCTCTTGCTATGCTTTTGTCTATTTATAGTCGCTGGTTGGCTAGAAACAATCCAAATGTTGACAAGATCTATTGTGCATCACCAAGTCCCTTTTTGTCCCCATCATTTGTTTTGGTATGTTGTTTGTTGGTTTGTTCTGTCTGCAGATGTCTGAGTTAAACTAAACAGTTAGACTGAGAGGAGCTCTTTCAAATGTCAGGTGACAGGGTGGTGAGACAGGAGTAAACATTAATGGATGGATGGCTAGGCTACATTGTTTTAAGAAAACTAGGATCCGAACCCAAACAGTAGGGTGTGCAGAACTAAAGTTTCAGAATATCTCATAGTTTTTAAACTTTCTCTTCCTCTGTGATTTGATAATCTAACTGTTACTTCCTGGTTTTATAATCTGACATTTCCTGTTTAACCATGCATTTCCTTCTTCTGGTGTATACAGAGTGGAGAGGAGGAAACTGGAGACTGTTGTACTGGATTTGATTAGAAGGAAGTATGTCTCTATACACTCTCTCTTTGACCTCAGGAAAACAATTATTGTCCCCCTCCAGCCCTCGTCCACATGTCACTTTCCTCAGCGCAGTCAATGTTGTAATTGTTGTTGCATAGTTATTATTACATTACATTATATTGCCTTTTCTAGCCAGCAGCATGGCTCTATGGATGGCAATGTTGGTCTAGCAGTCTGCCTGTCGGTTGGTCAGCCAGGCGGTCCACCAATTAGGTCCAGACTAAGATATCTATTAGATTGATTGCTGAGAAATTTTGTGCAGACATTTATTGTCCCCAGAGGACGAATCCAACTGATGCGCCACCAGCAGGTCAAAGTTTTCACTTGTCCTGTGAAATATCTCAACATCTACAATATGGATTGGCATGAATTACCATGAAATATAATTTTTTTTCCCCTGTTGTAATAACTTTGGTAATCCCTTAATTTTCCATCTAGCGCCATTATCAGGTCAACAGACCAAATACCTGCAAAACTATTTACATTCCCATCAGCAATAGCAAAAGTTAGGTTACAAACATGCTAAACAATGATAAACATTGTAAACATCATACCTGCTAGATATTGCACTACTTTATTCTGTCCCTGATTATAATGGACTTTGTCTTGTCTGGTTTTTGCTTTTATAATTCCATATTTAAATTGTAACAATATCAATCTAAATGCATATTATTGAGTTATGCTGCTCTAAGAATGTGTGCTTTTCTTATCTGGTAACATGCAGCTCTAATGTATCATGGTCCATTGCAATTTATCTGGGAACTTTACATCCAGTAGTTGAGCCATAATCCACTCCAAATACACTTTGACTCTGCTTTCCACAAATAGGATTTGGAAAAATAACATTGTGATTAATGCATGCTAACTACATAATAGAACTTAGAAATGTAATTAACATAACTTCCTGCACCTAATTTGTATAGCTCTGTTATTCATTAGATTCCACTGAGGACAAAATATGGGATATTAGATGCATATTAGAGGCATTACTTTTTGATGTTAGGAACACAGCTTAAAGAGCACCATTTATTATTTAATGTCTCTTTTGTTTTCACTCGGGATTGCAGCAGTGAATACAGCAGTTAGCGTTAGCTCTACCATGAGCCTTCAAAGCAGCTAAGCTCTGATTTGAGGATGTTTGAAGACTGATGCACAGACACAGTTTGTCAGTTGATACACAGAAAATGTCTCTTTCTTTCCCTTTCTCACATACGCAACACATACACAACAGAGGTAATGGCGTTGGGGAGAACTGGAGAAATAAGTTTGGTTGAAAATGAGTTTTTAGCAGGTGACTCAAAGCTACTAAGGTTTTTCTCCTCCCTCCCCTTCACCTCAAACAAAGCAGACATGCTGCACTCTCACCATTAACTTAAAGTACTTTTCGACCAAATAGTTCCAGGAACTACAGAACCACGCAACTAAACTCAGGAACTACAGTAAACTAAGAACTAAAAATATCTTTTGCGCATTCCTATTTGTGTTTCCACTGCATCTGAAGAACCCTGAAGATTAGGCAAATTAGACCAATAACATTAAAAATGACGGCAGTGGGGAATCAACACAGAGTCATCCTGTTCTGTATATTTACTGTTGTGTAACTCTTTGTTTGAGTTGGATGTAAAAGGCTGAAACAAAACAAATGCATGTCTACAAAGTTGACAACCTGCTGAATGTTTTGTTGTTCTTTATTTCTGCTTCAGTGGTGGTGAAACTATAAGTAAATACAGTTTTATTTTTTTCACTCACTTTGTTCTCTCATCACCATTCTCTCTTTCTGGTTCACTAGCTAGCTCTCTCTCTCTCTCTCTCTCTCTCTCTCTCTCTCTCTCTCTCTCTCTCTCTCTCTCTCTCAACAACTCTAAATAACTGTACAATACATTACAAGAAATGTCCAAGCCTCATCTTAATATTAATACTGCTGGCACACAATACTTCCTTATTTTTGAAAAAATCTGCACACAAGTTGTAGAAGTGGTGTGTTCTGTATTTGACTCTGCGCCAAAAATCCCTGGTTTCTCCAGATGAAATCCAGGTAAAGTTCTTGAGTTCCTCAAAAGGTTCTTGGTCCCCTGGAAAAGTTCCTGCGGTGGAAACGCACTAATGTTTCAGGATGGACAAGTACAAATCCCAGTGAACAAGTTGAGCTTAGAGTCACGGAACTGTGCATGGATTCTTTAGATATTTAAATCAACGATGAAGGCCAATTTTTTTCCTTGACTTTCATACATTTCCATTTTTCATTTACTGAATTATGAGCATTGGGGCTGCATTCAGTTAATTTAGTGCATTATTTTTTTTTTCTCTTAGAAGTTCTCATTTGTGTCCCATTAGTTTTGGATCATGGCTCTTTCTTTGTAAACTATCTGACATCTGATTGTCTCAGTAACTGCAGAGGCTTAAGAAGGTGGTAGGTCTTGCAATATTGTACAGCAAAGCGCGCACGTGTGTGTGTGTGTGTGTGTGTGTGTGTGTGTGTGTGTGTGTGTGTGTGTGTGTGTGTGTGTGTGTGTGTGTGTGTGTGTGTGTACGTGTCAGGGTCATAAAGACAGACTGACCACAGAGTCAGGAAAGAAACAAGAAAAACCCAAACACAGGTGACCGAAGGAACCCTGCTCTCAAAGCCCTTCTTCTAGTGTTTAATTCAGTCACCACATACTATTATTACAGTACAAATTCTTTATAAGGTCGCCCTATACTGTGAGGAAAATATCTGACCATCTGTTCCCTAGATTGTTGGAATTAAAAAGGTTAGCAGGATGTAATCAACAGGAGTGTATAATGTGCAAACTTTTCCCATGAGGAAATTTTCTTCTTGGGAAACGTGCATTGAATTACTGAGTTATACAACAAGTTGTCTTTAAAAACCTGCCTTGAACAGTTTGTTTGTTTTCTGTCTTCATTGTTGGACAAAAAATACAAATTAAAAAAACACAAGATTTAGAATTTTAGGTGGGCAACAAAATGCCAAATGGTGTTGCTAATCTACATTTTTTAAACAAGCAAGCTTCTCCCTGATGGCGCAAGTTCATAACACACATGGCACACACACGCTGTCTTACTTCCTACAATCTTTTGTCACCTGCTGCAACAAATGTCCCATGCAGGATGAGGTCAGGACAGTGGCCTGATGGGAAAATGGGAAATGGCCTATCATCAGGCTAACAGGGCACCATAGTCCACTAATCAGATCAGGAAGCTGGGTGTGTGTGTCTCAGAGAAAGAAAGTGTGTGTGTGTGTGTGTGTTTGTGTGTGAGAGAGAAAGAGAGGTAAACTCAGCAGAGCACTAATGGCAGTCATGTTTTAGGAGGTGGTGGACTGAGTTTTAGGCATCACTAGGACCTGGCGATGGGGGCCTTTCCGGGTCCGTGTGTGCTGTCGTCTGAGCGTGAGTCAGCTGGCCGTAGAAGAGGGTAAATATTTAGGTCCAGGAAAGGAAACATGTATTTCCCCTCCCTAGCTGCAGAACAATAATTCCCTCCTTCTCCTGCCTTTTGTGTCTGCTACTCAGAATAGCAGTAATTATCACACTTCCCTGCATTCATTTGAGGACCTCATTGTCCTGGGCAGCTAGCCGGCAGGCCCACCGCAAAAGAAAAAAAAAACATTCATGACGTATTCTTGTCATTTTAGTAATTTGATTGTGTATATTTTGCGCTTATATACATACTTTATACTATATCTATGTATTGTGAGTTTTCAGTATGCGTGTATAAATGAATTATTTTTGTACATACCATAATTCCTTGGTAAGATCACACTCTTTAGTTCTCAAATACTGTACACAACTGAAATGCCTTCTGATAGAGCTGAAAAAGTAATCACATTACTGTAATGCACCACTGAGTCAAGTCAAGTCAGTTTAATTTATATAGCCTAAAATCACAAATTTGCCTCAGAGGGCTTTGCAAACTGTACAACATACACTACCCTCTGCCCATAAACCCGTGATTCGGATAAGGAAGCTAAAAAAGCTTGGACAGACATGCAGTAGATGTCGTATCTACAGAATAGAGAGAAGAAAAGAGAAAAACAAAGAGTGAAAGAGGAAGAGAAACCCTTCAAGTAGTAATGTCCAACAGAATTCTCAAGCCCAAGGACCATGCAACCGTTTAAACAATAAGAAATTCCCAGTTTCGAGGTTTTCACGCAACAAAAACTCATTGTTGATTATTACATTAGTTTCGTCCTTCATGAAGAACGGCAGTTATGGTCAGCTTGAATTCATGCTGGTTACAATGGATTTCAGTGCTCTTATTCCACCCAAAATACATATTTTTACTATCAAATACTTGTTGATTTGAGAGATTAAATGTTGCTTTGTCTTTCATAGAAACAGCACCTGCCCTCGGCTAAAACGTATGCTGGTTACTAGGGATTCCATTTTTGACAAGTTGTAACAGGAAATTCAATTTCAAATTGTATTTCCTTACACTACTTATTCCTGGGAAAAAAATCACTTATCACATGACTGTAATGCATTTTCAGGAAATAAAAAGTCCGAAGGAGAAAGAGAAACGCTTCAATTTGCAAACTTTGACAAATTTTTCAAAACTTATAGGACCATTTAACCCTCTAGATAGTAAATTAGTAATCCATCACACTACTTACCACTAAAAACAGTTTAAAAAGTTATCTTAATGCATCATTTAGAAAGAGGAAAAAGAGCTACTCTGCAATACAAGGTTCAAGTCCACATACTCGCACAAACACCATATCTAACATCTCTGTACATCTTGCTTTCTCCATCTCTCTTCCAACAGTTGTGTCACATAATAATTTCCAAATTGTAGCTACAGAAAAGTACAAGGTAGCACACAAACCATTAGAGGTAATACAGTCATACAATGGAGGCCTCACTGCCGTTGATATTTTCATTTTTCCCTAAACAGCTCATTGTTTGTGAAAGAAGAAACTTAACAGTTGCTTGTGAGGATACAAATCAATGTCATGTGCCGTAAAAGGAGTTTGTAAAGACAGAAAAAGCATAACAATAACAATCAGCACATTGATTGGAAAGCCAATACCACTCAGCCAGCCGACTAACCTGAGTGAAGAGAGAACATCCAATAAATTATCAGAATTAAGGCTGGTTTAATGTGACTGAACCAACCATCAACACAAGCCGATGGGAAGGCAGGACAGATTGTGGGATTGTGATAGGATCAGAGCAAGTGCACAAGATGTGCGTATGAGGGGCTGTCACTCAAACACACACACGCACATGCACATACACATTAGTGTCTAAAAGATACTTGATTCTGACAAGCTGATAAATCAACATTATAAAGCTTTACTGTCACACACACACACACACACACACACTCCCCAGGAAAATATCATCTTATTTACTATAACCTGACACTCCACTGTGGTGAAAATGGTATTAGATTCTCGATGACAAATAATGAGAGTGAGGAAGAGAGGTAGAGAATGACGGGAATGTTGGGATGGGGGTTTTCATGGGAAGCTGCATTTTTTAGTATGCATGTTGATCCTGTTAGGCTGAAATGCAATAACAGATTCGTAGGTCCGCTCCACAGGAGGAAAGACCCTCGCAACTCTCTCTGACTACCTTCTATTTATCATCTGCACATAGACTGTCGCTGGAAAGAATATATTGCTTTAAAAAGTCGCTGCCGTAATAGCATTGATCTAATTTCCATAAATTTTCATCTGGAATTTGATATTTTCTTCATCGGTGAACAACTTAAACTGTTTAAAGAGGATGCTGGTGTGGCAAACTTTTCCTCCCATCCTTAAATTTGCTTTTGGATATTCCCTTGTGATGTATACCGCAGGAGTCAGCGTAGGAGGGATTCACATGTTGGGCAGCTAGAGTAGCATACACTGGGGCACGCATATACACACACACAAACACACACACACACACACCACAGGTGGAGTAAGCTTCAACACAACATCCACGACCCTGGATGTTCCATTCATAAATCCTTTGCTTTCACTGTCAGGTCTAACTCTTTTCAAAGACTAACCTGTTTATTTATTAAATGATACTGATAAATCCCCAGATAGTCTCTCATAGTGGCTGAAGTCATCTGTTTGACCTACTTAAACTGTTGTTTTGTCTAAATTTCATGTCCATAATATGAAACACATACAGGCAATTGACATTGCAGTAGATGGCCGAAACACAATGATCTAATTGACCAGATTGATGTTTACTGCATGTACTCATGCCTCTTAAACATACAGCTTGTCTCTTAAAAATCCTCCAACCCAAATGACAAAATAGGTCTTTTGTCATTGCCCTATATGAGTGTTATCTGATCTGACATCCCTATCAGCATAATGACAACAAAATAGGTTGTTTGTCTGTGCATTGATCTCATCTGCCACCTCTTTGCTTAAGGCTTGCTAAAGTTTAGGCAACTACAACTAAGTTAGGGAAAGATTGTGGTCATGGTTAAAGCTACACTAATCAATATTTTTAAATGAACAACAGGTGAATTGAATGTGTGTAATGTTAGAGGTGTCACTCGTTGTGACAAACCCACGGAGAATTATCCCCCGACTCTACATTTCCCCTCACCCTGTACCCATTAGTACTGTTTTTTAACTTCTTGGTTAACGTTGGAAAGATTGTGAAAAGAAGAAAAGGTTTTCTGGTGAGGGCAGACTCTTTTATATTGAATCTGTTTGCAGTGTCTGCATGTGGTGCACATAACTTCTCTATGTTGTGCCTGATGAATGATGATTGGGCATAACAAGCATACATGGTGTGATGAGAATTAGATCTATGTGGTAACATGTTAGATTAATGTTCTAAAACGATAGCCACATTAAGTGTGACTGGTTAGATGTTTATAGTAAAAAAAAAAGCAAACAAACAGTACAGCAGGACTGTATTATATCGCCATCAAAGACATCGCCATCAGTCCCAGAGAATGTTATTATCTCTCTACAAGCATCTATGTCCAGATGGCCCCCGACCTGCTGCTGTCACCACCAACACCAGGCTCTGTTTGTGTGTGGAGATGCTCACACTGTATGGTCTTGTGTATGCCTTACAGCTATTTACACAAATCCACCTAATCCCACTATAAAAATATTAAGTGAATTAGATTGTCTGTCAATGATACAGAGTAGCCAACAAGCCGTGGCAGGTTTTCAGACTGCGTGAGATGCTGCAGAAGACTTTGACCAGAACTAAGAGAAGGTGAGGGACCATGTTGCACCCAGTTTGGCATATTCACACTTGGTTGTCAGGTTTGGAATTGATTTTAGGATTAGGACAATGCAGACTTTCAATCAAGGCCCTGCTCCTGGCTACCAAGCTGACATTTTAACCCCTTATGAGCCAGAGCTCAGCTACAGATCTTCAGGCAGGGCTCTCTTGGCTGCTTCCAATTCTAGGCCAAAAGGACTAAAGGTGAGCAGGGTTTCACTGCCAGACCTTCTAAACTCTAAAAATCATTCAAAGTTTAGGCTGGTTAAATAAACATTAGGCACTACATAACTTCTAAAGTTAATTTTAAAAATAGGCATAATTTGTTCTGCATGTTTTATTTTTTATTCATTTTTCTTTTGTGTTAATGCAGCTTTTCTGTTTCTTTAAATTGCTTATTTGTTAAAAAATAATTTGGAAAAAACTGCTTTAGGAGGAGCGTCTGGCCACTTTTGAGCACAGATTATTTCTTTCCTGTCAATACAGATTTATATTTCATAATTTGTCTGACTTTCTCTCTTTTGTCCTTGATGGAGTTGGGCTATATATATAAGTTGATGAGTCATTTAGCAATGCAGGCCAAAATGTATAGTTGTAACAATGTGAGGAGAAATATGGGTGAGGCATGGGTGAGATAGTGGGTGAGAAAGGAGGAAATAAGCGTGCAGAAGCTTTAGAGGTGATGCTTGGACTTGAGTTGGACTTATGTCACAAAATGCAGAGTTAAGATTTGACTTGGACACTTGATTACATGATTGAGACTTGACTCCATATATACTTGACTTAATAAGTGAAAGCAAAAACAAGCGATGACCTGGTAAAGTCCCAAATCAATAAAAACAAATTGGACAGCAGCAGGCAGGTTTTGCATCACCACACACCTTGAATATTCAGTTATTAGGTGTATGCAGTGAAGAGCCTTAATCTCAGATATGTAAAAAAAAAAAAAAATAATTAAAACATTAACAGCTTTGAAAGTTTAATGTAAGTATTCATTGAGAAGCTTTGAACTTTAGATCTAGGGTAGGTGATGTATTTCAGAAGCATTTTTTGTCATATTTGTAGAAATGCTCTTTAAATATTGACAGCAATCAATAAATCAAATGCTCTGGGAAAAAAATGAGAAAAATCCAGTATCTGTGGCTGTCGCAGGAGGCTGGCCTACCTGCCTGTCTACCTGTCTACCTGTGCGCACTCAGCCCGTGCACTCATTGTGCATGAAAATGTGTTTTGGGGAATGGCTTTGGAGGGAGGCCTGAAGGGAGGGGGTGATTATTTTTTCAGATGGATACTTTCAAAATCTAGCTGTCCCCCAAAAGACTTAAAAACAGCTTTAATCTTTAATTGATAAGCATATGAGACAGTGCACAAGTTAAAGCAAAGGCAGGAGATGATGTACGAGACACTGTGTGACACAGTGCGTAACTTGGGTGGACATTTGTGGGTGAGGTGAAGGTGAGACATTGGGAAAAGTAAGGGCGAGGAAGCAGGCATACAGACGACTGAAGGGTCTGACTGAGACAGGGTGGGAGGGGGTGATTCAGGCAGCAGGTGAGCGTGTGCCACCAGGGGGATTCATCTGTCCTGGGTTCAGACAGGGCCTCATTAGTGAGCAGTGAATTACACTCCAGACACGTCTTTATGTAGACTAATCATATTACAGCTAGCGCGCTCGGCTTCACCCCAGAGGGAGACAGGGAGAGGAGGGGGGAGAGAGGCAGCGGCGGTGGAGGTTGGAGAACTTTACAATCTGATTTGTCCGGGAGAACTCAATGTAATCGAGCACCTCCGACTGACACTGTTTTATCTATCTGTCCATCTATCTGGCTGCGTGCGTCACATGACTCCACCCCTGCTCACCGGCTCACTCTGTCTCCCTCTCTACCTCTTCAGCGCACATCCACCCTGCAAACTCTTTCACATCCCTTCCTCTCGCTTTCTCTACTCTCCCCCCACCCTCCACCTCTATCTTTCTCCCATCTCTCTCTCTCTCACCCGCCCACACTCTCCCTCCAAGCCAGTGCATCCCTGCCCCCACGTTGTCAGTTCTGACAAGCTGCTTTAATGGGCGATGTGGCGCGTGCCTCTGACCACTGAGCACAGTCATTAACCTTCACTGGCATAATTGAATTCAAGGTTGATTGCTCGTGACCCTCCCCCCTGCCGAGGTCCCTCTCAATGTACATATTCATTACAGGGCCCCGGCTCTAAATGGATTGCACAGGGAAAGCTGTAGCAATCATCCAGGCCGCTCGGCAGGGGCAGCGGCACGCTGCTCAGGGGCCGCGAGGGGACCGAGGACGCAGCGATGGGAGGAGGGGGAAAAAGGGGAGGGGCACTAATTGCATGCTAGAGGAAGAGGATCAGATTATGAAAAGAGTGAGAGAATGAAGATGGATCCCCGTGACACTGTCAAATTAAGGGCAAGCCTTGTAACGCGGCGAGACACTGAAATGTACAGTGGCACACCCTCTATACCAGAGGAAGAGGGGAGATTGGGGGAGGAGATGGAGATGGAGGGAATAAAGAGAGAGAGAGCGAGAAATGGAGGGGGCAAAGAGATGAGAGTGAGGCCACTGAGGCTAAGAGAGAATTGAATGTAGAAGAATGAAGTAATATAGACACACACACACACACATATATACTGTGAGTGTGGACGCACACACACACACACACACACACACACATTCAGGCTGGTTTCTGTGTGAAGGGGAGCATATATCACATCACCCCAACACCACCATTACACACACACACAAACACCACCACCCCAAGCCAGCAGGTCTCTAACTCTCCCCTCTCTAATAGCTGTCAGATTACTATCAGCCAAACAAGACATCCACCCCATTCCCCCCCACCTCCGCTTCTGTCACCCCCACCCACTACGCTGCCATCTTCCACATTACCCTCCAGTCCTCCTCTTTCTCAGCTGTTGCCTTCCCTACACTCTTCCCTTCCACTAACACAACCTCCACCTCCCATGTTCCTCCACCTTGTGGTATGCATCTCCTCCTGCTTAGCTACACCTACACTAGCTTCCCCTGAGGATGAGCTACCTCAGCTGAGAGAGGGCAAAAGAGGCTTTAAACACCTAAAAAGGGAATAGAGGGAAAGAGAGGAGTAAGAGAGGTTGTTTGATCTTCTTATTTGTGCTGCACATGATTGCAAACAAATTTTTGGAGCTATTTGAAACACCAGTTTAGGATTTCTTGCAGTACCACTTTTTCTAATTAGGCACCCTTTATAAAGGCTTCATAAGTTGTTGCTAATGGCTTTTTACTGGTTCTTAAATAATTTTCTAATGCTTTAAAGATCAGTTATAAGCGATTGCAAACACTGATTTGACACTTGATTTATCTTTTTAGGTAGCTGTAGATCATTAGACCCTAATATTTGTAATTTGATGGCTTATTAGAAAGTATTGAGTGTATATACCATAAGTATTTTCTTACTTAGTAAGTCAATAATAAAGGGTCATGAGTTTTTAGCCACACTAGTGGCATGGCTCTCGTGGCTCTGTCAGTTGGTCTGTTGGTCGGTCCACCACTTTGGTCCAGACTAAAATCTCAATTATTGGATGGATTACCAATGAAGTTGTTACAGACATTCATGGTTCCCTGATGATGGATCCCAATGATTTTGGTGATCCCTTGACTTTTCCTCTAGCGCTACCAGCAGGTCAAAGTATTCACTTATTCAGTGAAATCTACTTGATGGTTTGGCACAAAATTTTGTACAGACATTCAGGGTTCCCAGATAATGCATCTTATTAACTTTGGTGATCCTCTAACTTTTTGTTGAGCACCACCATGTGTTTGTTTGGTTTCATATATTGACTACTATTGGTTGGATTCCTGTGAAATTTGCTACAGATATTCAAGGTACCTAGGGGAACGATTGTGATAACTGTGGTGATCCTTCAGCTTTTCATCTAGTGGTCAAATTTGTTAATTGTCCAATACTTCCATTTATGACTTAATACCTGCAAAACTAATGTCATTCCCATCATCCTCAGCTGCTACTAAGCAAATGTTAACATGCTTACATGATAAACTAAGATGGATAATTTTAGGCTCAGCGGTGCTTTGAGATAAATGCTAAGTACAGCCTCACAGAGCCGCTAGTGTGGCTGTCTTTGTTTTATCCCCCAGCCCTTTTCAACAAGGTAAGTGGTCAAACAGTCCATTGTCTTCCTGATGAACTAAAGAGCTCAAAAGACAAAGCAACTGTCATACTAGAGGAGAATAATCACCAGTCAAAGAGATTTTCCACAACCTGGCCAATCCCAAAGTTGGTCTTACTTGTTGGCTAATAAATGATCTAGAAAGCTTTAGTAAATGATTCATTAACCATTGATAAAGTGGTACTGTTTTTAATGTAAACAGTGAGTTCCGAGTTTGCCCTTTTGTTGGCCTTATGCACCGCTACTGTCGTCTGGCCGGAAACCTCTCCGCCCTTACAGACAGCCAGCGGTCCACAGAGAGTCATCCAACTGTCAGTGCTCTGTACTGTTCCAGACTCGCATATGTCGGCTGTGTGTGCGAGCTGTGTGTGTGTGTGTGTGTACTCATGCACTCGTGATCGTCTTTTATCCCACCTCATCATCACTAACAGGGTTTCCCAGGCTCTGGCCAGGAGAGTGTGGGTCACAGGGCAGGAATCAAACAGCAGAACAATGGAGAGCTTCCTCTACTTAACCTCCTAATGGGCTCTCAATGGCTCCCCTGGCTCCCTCAAAACTATCAGCCACTGGATTCACTTACCTCACTACACCAACCAGGGTGTGTGTGGGGGGTCTGAGTGGTGTGGACGTGGCATACTGCAAAGAAAGCATGCGTATGTGTGTGCGTGCGTGTGTGTGTGTGTGTGTGTGTGTGTGTGTGTGTGAATGAGTGTAGGTGTGAGACAGAAAGCCAGACCACAGACAGACAGACAGAAACACAGAGGAGGTCCAACTGTTTCTGATGAGCTATGTGTTTTCTGCGTAATGGCACGCAGGCGGTGGATGGGAGAGCTGGAAGTCTTACATTCTCACAGCCACCTACTCGTCAAGCTCACATGAAGCGGACGACCTGTGTTAGCCAGAAAAACACGTGTTTTCAGGTGTGTGCTTGTACTGACGTGTGCCTCTGCTGACCAATATAGATGTCAGCATATGTGAGTGCACGAGACTTTGCATCGAGGCACTCGGCTGTGCTAGTTACACTTCAATAATTACTCTGAGCGTGTGCTCCATCTCTGAGCACCTCACAGCCCCCAAATCTGCACAGACAAGTGGCCTCATTTATTTCCATGGAGGAAAATAATTTAGCAGTGTCGGACGCTAACGAGCTAGAGCGGAGGGATTCCTAATTAGATTCACTTTGTTTGTGTCATTTTAATTACGTTGTGGTCCCCAGCAGTGGAGCCACCAGTGATCCTTCAGTCTCTTAGCTCTGCTGACACGCATGCTACCGCACCAGGTCCCTGCAGAGCTTTACAAAAACCAACAAACTGAACTCTCCTTCCTGTCAACCAAAGCTATGACAGGCCGGTGTTTATGTTAATTTGTTGATTCTGAGCATGTTTGGCTGCTGTGCCACTTTAATCTCCGAAAAGCACCACAAAGGTCACTGTCTTCTGATGCAAACAAATACAACCTCTCTAAACTTTTTTGGTGATGAATCATTATTTATTGCTGTAAATGAAAGGCATGGGGGACAGCTTTTCCTGCCTGTGTAGTCTTAAGCGGTGTGTTTATGTTCTGCTTTTGAAGGGAAAGCTTCACTAAGCCGAACCACTTTGAGGTTCCTTTTGAAGTATTCCCCTAAGACACAGTTGCTAATTATTTGGTGTTTCATGATGAATTCAGCTCAGTTCATTAGACTGTTTTAACTGATGTTACTGTCTTAGATCCTGTCTGCCTCAACGCACACACTGAACCATTTAGATAATTGAGTGATTAATTGATACCTAATGATCAGCACAGACCTTATGTTCTACTTTCATTTCAAACTTGACAATTTATTATCAAGTTATTACCTGCAACTTGTGTGTGGGTTTGCAGCAGAAAGTGATGTGAAGTATTCAAGTGAGTTTTCTGCAGCCATTAGATGTGTAATGTGAGGTGTTTGCCTTATATCAGATGTATGATGGGGAAGAGGTGTTTTGCCTTTTATCAGTATGCAAAAGCCTGTGAAAATATGAACAAAAAGAGAAGAAACAAACTGAGGAAGATAAACAAAGTAAGAGTCACCTAGAAAGAGAGAATGTAAGAAAAACAAAGAGAAAGAAAAGCACAGAGAAGAGAGAAGGAAAGTAAAAGAGAGAGAAAAAGTAACCCTTGAGATGTTGCGGCGTCCCATCAGTGGTGTTGTTAGTGAGCGTTTCATCCCATCTGTCCCATGTTGTGTGATAGTGATCAGTCTTCAGGGACCCACCTCTACAGATGAGGTCAGCCTTACCTGTCAATCATGCTGCTCTGGGCCAAGACCTGGTCTGCTGGGGTCACCTCAAGCAGGGAATCCCAAACCCCCAGACCTACAAATTGGAAAGACTTTTGGATAAAGAGGACTCTAAATAAGAATTTGGCGGAGCACTGCGTTGTGTTAACCAACAAAGTTACAAATTATGAAATGAAACCACTAATTTATTCCCCAGAGCCCTGTGATGGAATGACACACTGGTTTGTTGGCAGACAATATCTGAAATCTGATCATCTAATCAAAACAATATTAACACATTGTAGTTTTGTATCTCTGAAATGGAAAACGTTATAATTTCAAAGTGTGTACTACTATTTTGTAAATTGCTTAATTGAAAGCACAGATGATTCTATCCTTAAATAATTAATTAATTATTAATTATGAATATGACTGTTTAGAAAGCAAAGGTCTGTTTTCATGTTATGGACATTTTTCAAATAGTAAATGTCTCATTATGGAATTTAGTCCTTCATAGTTGAAATAGCATGACAAATGATATGGTACTAGTACTGTGATACTGACTATGTAGTGGACTTTAAGAAATAGTTTGACATTTTGGGAAATATGCTTATTTTCTTGTGTTTGATGTGTAAAAATGACAATTCACATTTTCACAGGTGGTTATGTACATGACTATTTCTTGGCTGGTACCATTAACTTCCTGGAGTCTCCGCTGGTTGCCTGACAACTGCTCAGACCCATTAGATAGTCCAGCACATAAGATATTTTGTACAAAGCCAGGCTAGCGATTTTCCACTGTTTCCAGTCTTTGTGCTAAGCTAAGCTAACAAGCTGCTGGCTGTTGCCTTATATTTAACGGACAGATATGAGAGTGGTATCGACCCTCTGTCCGCCAGAAAGCAGATAAACATGTTTCCCCAAAAT
This sequence comes from Siniperca chuatsi, assembly GCF_020085105.1. Lineage (NCBI taxonomy): Eukaryota > Metazoa > Chordata > Actinopteri > Centrarchiformes > Sinipercidae > Siniperca > Siniperca chuatsi. The sequence goes on along the minus strand of NC_058048.1, from coordinate 17,829,732 downwards.
GTCAAACTATTCCTTTAAAACTTCAGTCATTTGGCTGACAGTCTTTTGGACGTGACCCACTACTGCATGTGCATGTGTGTGCCTGGATGTCTGTGTGTGTCTACTAAAACTAACACAGCTGATGAGCTGTATAAACATCTGAGCTGATCCCAGATATCTTTTTGTTCAGGAACAACATTTGAATCTGTAGGACAATGCCTGCACAGAGGCTACACAGCTGTGTGTACACACACACTGAGGTCCATCGCTACAGGGTCATCATACTCCAAACACAGCTTACAGTCACCAGAAACACTTTACAACAGGAAGACAGTAGCTCCACACCAGCGAAACGTTAATGTTTCTACTGTTTTTGGATTGACTTCTTTTCTCATTTTTTCCACTTTCTGTACAAGTTCAGCATGTTCTGTGAATGAGTGCAGTTGTCTTGTTCTTCTCTCGATGAGATACAAGCAGTATGTTGTAATGTGTGTATGTCAGCAGCTGATTGCCACGCTGGATAATGCAAAGTCGCGAATGTAAAGCAGCCCATCTGTGATTGTGAGTTCTGTGTCAAGAATAAAGATGCAAACTGTGGGTAAGATCTACAAAGGCTGTATGTTTCTAATATGCTTGTGTGCTGTGCAAAAAGGACACAACCAAACACACGTACACATACTGCTGTGATGGTCTGGCTGTTTTGCAATGTGGGCCATTTGGATTTACCAGAGGGAATTGTCTCTTCTCTCATTGAAAGCTCATGCTCTCTCTCCCTGAACAGATACTGATATCTATTAGAGCTAACCTAATGGAGATAACTGCAAGCACATCTTTGAACTCTATACCAGCGATACCTAACAGACACTGTCACTGTGAGGTGAAAATCTTGTAGAGTGTATCTCAAAAATGATACAAGAGGTGACTTTCTTTAGCTTAATTTTCATAGGTTTCATAAGGTCTGACAAACCCTAAAGGACCCTGTAACCCTTCAATTAGTAAGGTAACTATTTTAATCAAATTAGATGTGGTAAAATTTACAAGCATATCAAAGCTGTGCCATAAGTTTGAACCCTGAGATATACCGTCTTCCATACATCTCTCACCTCTGTCACAGATATCAGTCTCAAGACGAGCTGGTGTCACTACACATCTGCAGACTGACAACAGTGGCAGATTACTTGCAGGCCAGATTGTACAGCTCTATAAAGTTAATAATGGACATGCTACACTAAATCAATTGGTGGGTTACAGCTTCAAAATAGCTTCTCTGCCATTGTACACGACATTTTGTGTCTTACAGTACATATAACCTTTGTTTGCATACATTTTGTATTTTTTAGTGGGTACATACCACTTATACTTGAATCTTTAAAGATGTATGACTAATTCAGCAACATGTAGAGCACATCATGAGTAATTTCATTACCAGAACACAATAACTTTCAGTTAAATTAATGCAGGCTAGACTCATGTTTGAGGGCACTATTGATTATCTTATAAGAGCTGGTATAAGTGAGGGCTGGCTGAAGGCTTAATGTTTCTTGTGAAGAAATCACCCTGGAAAAGATGTGTTGGCTAAGATCTGATTAGGACAGTTTTCTATGTGAATAGCTGTTGGATATTTTGAATAAAATACACTGGCAAATACAACAAAAACAGCTCAAGAATGATTCTGTGAACAAACAACACTACTGTGTGAGAAATGGGGCTCTATTTTAATCAAAACTTCACTGAGGAGAATAGGCGTTGAAGAATCTAAATGTCTAAAAACCTGTCATTTTGACAACTGTGATATTTGTATAATTAAAAAGGAGAGGGGATTGTCTACCTCATATATGATATGTCTCCTGCATTGATGAAATTATCTATCTTGAAATAAATTAATATGTTTATCAGGTACAGAGGACAATTTAATAACTCACCTGTCAGTAGTACCCGATTATGTCTGGGGAAACTGGCAGCTGATAATTACCCACAATTCATGCCGAGGTTTGAATCTTTGCAAAAGAAAATTGCTGAAACACAATCTAAATTAGGTACAGTAATCCATTCCAAGTTGTGATGGGAAAAGGCCTATGTAAGGTGGATAAATGAAAAAGATTCTTGGGTTAGATTTACATAACCATAAGAGCTCTTACAAGCTCAGTTTCATTCATTTAGATGTCACTCTTAAGTTACACAGTTACTCTCTTTATGTGATCCATTAGGAACTGTTTGCTTCACAGAGTGACCTCACACACACACACACACTTGCATGCTTCAGTAGGACTGATAGTACTCATGTTCAAACCACCTGGATGGGGAAGTGCCGTCCGCTGTCCCCTCAGGCCGCATGCTACCTCAGGTCTGTATATCTTACTGTTGTCTCACTATCAGGTTAACACTGCCTCGTCCTAATAGATCTCACTTAATGCATCCTGTGGTCGTTTCTGCAGAAATAAATACCAGCCCAAACCCACTCCTACTGTCTCACATATTCAAACATGAGCATGCACACACCAGGCATGTGTTGACTCAATGTGATATCACTCTTCCTGTCACTGAATGCTGTTTCAGCTGCAAATATGAACTTGGCCACACAACCTAAAGTATGACTTTTGAAAGATGAAATAAGACAATCGTCTTCTTACAAGTGAAACATGTAATCCATTCAATTCAACACTGAAGAGTTTGGCCGCTACAGCCTTACTTGGTTTGGAATGACCAATAGTTTATAGTAGCTAATATTTAGCTAATGCTGCATTTATACATTCTTGACAGAATGAAAAGAATGAGAAAAAAACCTGTTATTTCAACTTGGGAGCTTTCACACATTATTCCAAGATGGTCACCCTCATTGCTAGTCTCATTGTCACACCAAATAAATGGTAAATTGCCCTAAATTACCCATTTATATAATGTTATATATTTGAAGCAGTTCTTCAAATAGTTCGACATTTTGGGAAATACACTTATTTGCTTTTTTGCAGAGAGTTTGATGAGAAGATCAATACCACTCTCATGTCTAAATGGTAAATATGTAGCAGGAGCCAGCAGCGACTTAGCTTAGTTTAGCATAAAGTCTGGAAACAGGGGGAAATTGCTAGCCAAAACAGCTAGCCTGGCTCTGTCCAAAGGTAACAAAAGTTGCCTACCAGCACCTCTAAAGCTTGCTAAAAACACGTTGTGTCTCGTTTGTTTAACCCATACAAAAACCACAGGGGAAAAAAACAGCTATTCGCTGTTTTACAGGGGGTCGTGTGCCGGACTATTTCTTGGCCGGGCGCAGTTGCCAGGCAACCAGCGGAGACTCCAGGAAGTTACTGTTCCAGATATAAACCAGGTATAAACAAACAGTGTATAACTCCTTTTGAATTAGCTAAACTGATTGTATTAGTGTTAATATTTATTTAGATTTTATTAAGATGAAACTGGTGGCTTTGCAGCAATTGTGTTGCCACCACCAGTTTGTTGCCAGGTCTGTAGTTTTTTTCAGCAAGTGTTTGATATTTGTTCCTCTCAGAAATCTTACCTCTCTGAATTACAACTAGGAGGACATGAAGTGTTTCTCCCATGCGGCCACATTAAAGTCTGTATGATATGACATGAATGTGGCATAAGTTTAGATAGGTATTGTTTTGTAACTGACATTACTGAGTAATTTTGCTGGCTTGACTCTTCTTTACTTGTGCTACTGTTATCTAATGTTTAGCATGTCACAGATAAGCATTTCAAAGGTTTTAACATAAGTGGGTACCTGACCAGGACACACATTTGTTGTTGTTTCATGTCGCCTAATGATGATGTGTTTAAAGCAACTGACTCAAACAGCCCTCTCATACAGTTGACTCATGTGTGACTCATGTGGCGCAGGTGTACTCAGCATCCGTCCGACCCACGTTGGAGCCATACATATGAAACACCTGTCACAGGTTAATCTCTGGTTGTCACTGTTAGCAAAGACTCCATTATGCAGTGTAGTTCAGTTCTGTCAACTCTTAAATCGTAGAATCATATATACATTAAATATTAACCAAATAAATGTTTCTGTTTCACCTCTCCTCGTGTTCATACACAAGCTCCATCTCTCTTGCTAGCCCACACGTGTACACTTTTAACCATGCACTTTTACTCTATTTCTCTCTCTCCCTTTATCTTTCTCATTCAGTATTTGTTTCTTCTTTCTCTCTTTTTGGGGAGTCGGTTAAATGACGTTTAAATGTTAGTATCGTCAAAATAATCTCCATCTGTGATACTGTAGAAACATTATTTCACTAAATCTGGGCAGCCTCCAACCTGCGTTCAGCACTGGTCCGGATGCAGGTTGTGGAGGAGGGTTGGCTGACGCGTGTTTACCCATTCAAATAGACAGCTGACGTGGGTTTCACCCATGTCACTGTGTCTGTCTAAATAGGATAGAGAAAAATTCTGGGAAATAAAGGGAAATTTAATGTGCAATTAACCTGTAATTGTCACCTGTGGCCACAGAAGTCACTGTTTACCAAAAGCTACATAGTCTATCTCTCAAACAATAATGTGAAAAGAGCATTACCATCATCTCATCATAAAGCAGCCACTTTGCAGTGAAGTTTTTCAATGAGTGCTGGGATAGATATGTTCAGAGCTCTGCGTATGGTGGACAGCTGGACCTTTGGCTAGAGACAAGCCAGCAGAGAAGAGGCATGGCAAGCAGCAGAGTTTTTAATCTGTCTGTCTGTATCTCCTCTCTGTTATTAACCTCACGCCCTGACAGCCTGCTCCCTGTGACACTGACCTGCTTCACCTAATGAGCTACCAATTACTACAAATTAGGCGAGAGAGAGGCCACTGCTATCATCCACTCCACACACTCTTCTCAACAGTTCTGTGGGACTTGGATGTAGCGGGATGCTCAGGTAGAATAAATAACGAGATACCATAAAAAAAAAATTTGCACTGGATTTCTGGAGGTGTGATGTTCAGAGAGGATGCTGTTAACATTGTGTATGTGTTGCTGTGCTGTGCACTTAGCGCTGTGCCTTGGTGCTTTAGCCTGGCACCTCTACTGAGTTTCAAAGTTCATTTGTATTTGCACCTGCTCCTGCTGTGCAGTGCTGTGTGTGTACATGTGTGTTTGTGAACGCCCACATAGTTGGTCTTTAACCTTGCACACCTGGCTACTCTGCAAGACCAGCTTCTCTCTGGCCCATCTCTATGTTTATTCATTTATTTATGGGAAGCCTGGAAATCATCGCCCTTGTGTTGGTCTCCTGTGGCAGCGAGGGAAGGCAGCCCAAATTTATGCATGGCAGCAGAAATTAATTAGGCATCAATTAACTCATGCTAATGTGTATGCATTGAATTTTTTTAAGAACCGCCTGTCAACTAATTTGTAAAAACTGTTTCACAGAAACGTCAACAGTCGGGAACAGACAGTGTCTTGTAGGCTATTTTCTCATACACAGAGAAAAATATGAAATCAGAGTGGAATAGAGAAAAGCCTTGAGATGTTAATAAACAAAGCTGGAGGAGGAGGAGAATGTGGCCTGCAGAGGTCACAGAGCTGGAGCCTGCTTCGCCTCTTCATTTAACTGTGTCCCTGGCCTGCAAGCTACACACACACACACACACACACATACATACACATTCATAGGAAGACGGGGAGAGCAAAAAAGTGAGATGGAGGGAGAGGAAAGGGAAGTGAGGCGTTTATTTGTTGCTTCGCTCTTAACAGGCTGCTGGTTTGGCAGGGAACCCCCAAAGGTAGAGTTCAGAGAAAGCATTTGAGTGTGTGTGTGTGTGTGTGTGTGTGTGTGTTTGTGTGTTTTGAGCCCACTGTCTTTTGCCAGGAGGTTTCCAACAGCTCTTGTGTTAATAGTGGGCTAGCTGCTTCAACAGCAAAGAACACTGGTTGTCTGGTTTATAGAGAAACGTCAAGGGATCATGCAATCTGCATATATGCATTCATATACAGCATATATACAGTATATACATATTATTATACTAACCACTTTATGCATTATTTTCACATACTTCTTATAAACATATATTTAAAACCTCTCCACTGGTTAGTGTCATCAAGCTAACACTAAAATACACAGTTATATCTCTCTTTTCACTCTTATCCCTCATTTCTTTGTAGATAATAGAAGTATCCAGGCCCCAACAGAATAGAACTGAAAAATAACGCACAGCTCAGGCCAGAGCAAAATGTTACATGAAATAAAATCCAACATCCAGCATCGAGTAACATGCCCTGTGTCATCTGACTGCTGATATGATGGTTATCTAGCTATCTTGCTGTGTTCTGTTAACCTTAGCCTGCTTACATTGAGGAGCAGCATACAGACAGCTTGATCAATAGGTCAGCATGCTGACAGCAGTCCTCAGGGTCCTGGTAGAGGGAGAGACTGGGTGGGTTGAGGAAGGGGGTAGTTAAGGGTGATCATGTATCCCACGGACACCAGAAGTACCTAAGCAGGATGAACAAAACCCACAAAACATTCACTTAACAGATGACCCCTACCCCAACCCCCTAAGTAATCTGGTTCTAACTCGCATTCACTGCTCTCATACCTTGATGCCAAAACCTGAACCAACAGGCTCACAAAAGGTCACGGGAAAACAATATGAGATTCTCTTTTTCTTCTTTTCTATTTTGTAATTTCATTCTCATCATCACCATGATATATATGGGCTTGTTATGTGTATGTTTTAAAGCAAGACAATATAACATAGACCTATATCGTTCATCCCTGGCCATCACCCTCAGTGATCCTTCTGTGTAATTACTAGACACATGACAGGCTACCTTGAATTATTCCTACTTGTGTGTTATTACATGGCCTGAGCATCCACCATGTCCTCGTGCCCGTCTGCATGACAGACAAATAAAGTCTGTGTTAGGCGCATGGGAGATGCCGGGACAGATAACCCCACATTTACATTCAGACGGAGCTTTTGACAAAGCCTTAGCAACAGGCTCCTTAATCAGCGGGCTGGCTACGCAGCCCCGGCCTGCCTTCTCCTCTCCTCTCCTTACAGCCATGATCTTGAGAAGGAGCTTTAAATTGGAAATTATTACACATTAAACCCTGTGCGCAGAGGCCAGGATCGAACTGGATCAATATCTTGCCCAGCACAATAAATCAGATGCTTTCTCTCCCCTTCTCTCTTTTCGCCTTTGCTTTTTCAAGTGGCTATAGGCCACTGCTCAACTGGAACATATTTAAATTTTCTTGTAACAAATTAATTCCAACATTTTCTCTTGATTGAATTAGGGCAAGTGCTGGTGCTGTCACAAGTGTTTGGGCTGCTCCTGGGGAGAGACAAATTGCCAGGCCTGGACACGGGTAACAAGCGGTGGTGTTGAGTCGCTGATAATCTCCCCACTAATTCTCCATTACAGCAAAATGAGGCCATAAATCTTCCTGACAGCTGATCGATGTAAACATTGTTTCCCCCATGATTGCCAGCTCTCCCAGCGGAGCTACTGTCCGCTCACAATCCGTTGAAATTACTCCCGCACCAGCCCTCCCTCCCTTCTTCTGTTCCCTGGAACTGGTGTATGTGCGTGTTGGACTGGCCTGGCAGGGAAACCAAAGTCCCTGCTGTCCTGTCAAGGTGGCCATCTAATTTTAGCTCAAAGCTTGCTAAACAAATGGAAAATATTAATCAAAATGTCTCCTCTTTAACCACTGGCACAAGCAATTCTTTATAGAAGAATGATTGTTCTACTAGCATGTGGTCACACGATGTTGCAGGTTGAATGAAATGAAAAAGACTATTGAAAAATGAAGGAAATAAGAAATAGAGGGAATAACATGTAGTCAAACAATGATTTCTTTTCTAAACGTAGCTATCACTCCTCCTTCTTCCCTGTGTGTAATGGCATTAGGCAGAGTAAATGGCAGTGAAAGATTGAGTTGTCAAACAGTCAAAGCACGAGGCTCGTTATCAGTGTGTTCACTGTCTGATAATATTCTACACCATTATTAAAATCCAATATGCATGCAATTACAGAGACAGGGATGCTGTTAAAACAGGATGTCTGGCTGTAATCACAGACAGAGAAGGCCATTTTAAGACATGCCACTTTAAGAAATCTGTTAAAATGGCATGAATAAAGCATTTTGGATACTTATTTTATTCGCCTATAGCAATAAACAATTTAGGACTATAAAACTAAAATTGGTTTCAAGTAAAAACCAGCGGGTATACTCTTGTGGGCAGATACTGACTGCTTCATTTTTTATTTTTCTTTATCTTATTATCCTCTTGATATTTGTCATTTCTCAAAGTTATTCCTGCACGTCGGTATCTCTGCTGCTCTCTGACATCTTGCTTCTGGCATGATTCTCTGTCTGTGTGTCTGCTCCTAATTGGCTGGTTATTTACCACAAGTGCTGATCATTTCCTTGAAAGGGTAAGGGATAGAGTCACTTCTACACTTTAAACTTAGTTGCCAGTTTATGAAGTACATCTAGGTTAAACTAATGCAGTCTAATAACAACAGCCTACCTTCATGAAGGTTATAATATTCAGTTTTTGTTGAAACTGTACAAAATAATGTGCATGCTATTCAAAACTGCAAAGGATACACATATTAATAATCAGCAACAAATATAGATATGTTTAAAAAGAACTAGAGTAGATTATAACAGTTTGCAACCATGCTATTTAGTTTGAGTAAATAACCTAACAGTAATATAAAAAACATCACTAACACTGGGTCAAAACAACCCATTGTCTTAGGGTTTGATTGATGATCCAATGGTTTTCTACCTATGGGTACTGGGTAAAGTTAACCCAATATTGTGTCAGGGCTATATTGACCCAAATTGGGTGTACCTAATAAACTGCCAACTGAGACTCTTCAGCGGGTGTTTGGGTCCAATCACTGAGTCTGCCTCAGCCCAGCAGCCTTCCGAATTGCGTCCATGTTGGGCAAATCCGCACCACCTGGTAAATGAGCATGAAGCGTATCAGATTTCCGTGCGGGAAACTGGAGTTAACGTCCTGTTACAAACTAGCAATTAACATCTGCTTTTTATTAACCACAATCTTTCCCTAACCTTAAACCTGCAGTAACTGATTTTTTGGGCCATTTTATTTCACTCTCTTTTAGCTCTGTTTTTGGTCTCTACCAATTCCAGAGGAAAATATCTGACTCTTTATAGCTGCTACATGCTCCACTATGTTCACCAGCTAGTCGCAGCTGGGTCTGTCTACTGAGCAGGTAGTAGCCAGTGGGTTTTTAGAGTGTTTTTCGCTGAAAACAGCAACCTGTTGAGGCTAAAAAAACCCCCACTAAACAATGAGCTGAAATACATTATAAAGTTCTGTAAAGCCAAGGGGAGCTACAGACAGCTAGATAGATGGATACAACAACAACATGACACAAATAAACATAAATACATTTGTACAGCAAAACATAGTGTGTTCTTGTGATTAGCGAGCTATGGAATTTAGCCCTGCTATGGCAGAGGGCACAAAACCAAAATATTTGGGGGATGATTCTCTGTAGGTTCATCACTCCGAGCAACTCCTTTGACATTGTCACATTGTTTTCACATTGTTATTTGATGCATTGTACTTTGCAGCTAATGTACATCATCTCTTCTCTCCATCCATTCAGTCCATTCTGGCTGCCTGTATGGAAGCATTATGAGTCCTGTGACCATGGAGCACCCAGGGGGCTTGTGCGACAGACCAGGAGACATCCAGTACATGGCTCTAAAGGTTACTCAGGCCAGCACAATTGGTCCCTGTCTGGCTCTGTCACTAGCATTATGACTTCATCACCCTCGAGAGGAGAGGAAGAGAGAGAAAGAAAAACAGTTTGCACTCATCCGTCAATGTCCATCTCAAATTACAGCTCAACCAATCACTGGCGAGGATCAATAGGGAGCGGCTGGGCAGGTTGGGGGGGCTGGTGGTGCGACAGAGGGATGAGGAGAGGAAGGGAGGGTCTGAAGATGCCCGCTGAAAAACAGAAGAATAACTGATCAATACAGAAGGATGGATTTTGTCATTTTGAAAAGGGCTGTCAGAGGGTCGTTCACTCCCACCTGCTCAGAGCTATATCCTCTTAGGCTGTGGATGACACATCAGTCCATCACGGCGCCCCAGCCCAATCCCTCTTCCCCTCTGCCTCGTTCTGATTCACTACTATCACACTGTTAGCAAAAATCATAACTTTAGAGATAATGACACTCACAATGAGCAGGTATTATTTTCATTGGCTATCAATTTGCAGAGATCAATGGTACACCTTCAAAGGGGCAATCTCAAAAACAATGATCTGTCTCCAGGTGGTTGTAATTGCGAAGCGATTTCATTATATCATTTCATCCTACGCCTCCTCCACATTCCAAGTCACAATGTGTGTTGAGCCTGACCCCTGCACTCCTCCACGCATGAGGAGAGGAATATACACTCTCAGTGCCAGGCTGATGAGAGCAGTGTGTGTACGCTGGGTGATTAACTCAATAAGAAACAAAGATCTCCTTTATTGGGATGCTCTCTGCTGTAATGGTTGTTTGATTGGAAGCCAGTGGCTGTATTGACAGGTGAAGTGGACTGATTAATGGGGGCTTAAGCCAGTAAGGATAACAGTCCTTCACATGGCTTATTTAACTCTAAAAGAGTGACTGATGGTCCACTGCAGGGGTGTCGTCTAAATCACTCCCCATTGAAGCCTCTAAGCACAGTAATGGAGCCATTTATGCACATCCCTTCAGGAAACATTGATTTGGAGGATTTTAATACCACCCTCTGCTTACTTTTGTTCTCGGCATGTGACTGCTACTACTCGCACTTGAAGCTAATTATAACTAGATAATGAGAACTGTGAAAATCTTCGATATTCAATCTTAAGGTCAGAACAGTTTTTTATTCTAATAGCTTACATAATAGGAGATACATGTTCCCAAAGGCACCAAGAAAGTCAATACTAAAAGAAATATGCTTTCAACAAGAAGTAATTACTTTCTGGGTGGTAATAACCTTAATGGTAACCCTGGGTCAAGAATGCATTTATACTTTTAATTTATAAGTTAAAAGTTATTTTAAGTGTTACAAAGTAGTACAAAGCCCTTCCACTATAGAACCACTGTACCTTATAGCCAGCAGTGGGCAAGCTGTCTATTACAGTCTACTGTATGCTGCCTTATGCTAATCATTTGACCTAAGGTGCAGAGTTTTAAAGTAAGGCCAGAGCAGTAAAAGGAAAAGTGGTTTTAGTCCAAACAAAGCATGCAGAGGAACTGAATGAATATAGAGTATCAGTATTATGTCTGTTGTGAGGGTCAAAGGTGACTTGTTTGGGGCTTGGTTGAGGCTCTGGTTTCAATTCAGTGGATCAGAATAGCTCAAATTGACACCAAGACCCATCGGCCCACTGAATTAATCCTCCACTCTCTTCCATTTGGCCATTTTTTGTTTTCTTTATCAGCTCCATCCATTTCTTTATTCATTCAGTTGACTTTTGTGAGGGGAGAGGTGACATGTCCCGGGGCATGTATATGGGCTTTTTTTTTTTTTTTTATCCAGCGATTTCAAGTGTAACATTTGCAGACTGCAGGGTCACTGGCAGTTGTATTTTCCTCTCCCTCCTCTCTCTCCCTGTGAAATCGATCGTTTGTTTGTAAGGAGCTCAAACAGAGCGGGAGAAGGATTTAGAGCTCTGCTGGCAACGCGAGCAGAGCAGAAATGCTGCTGGGGAAAGAGGTAGGCAAAAGTCAGAAAACCTCCCCACTCTCACTGTCAGTGCACATGACCTTGGGGCCAGAGTGAGCTAGCGAGCGAGCGGGCGGAGGAACTGCCCAGTATGCATACACAGAGGAATTTGGAAAGCAGAGTGGAGTGCGGGTCTGCGAGCCCTAGCCCTCTGCTTAAGTGAGTGCAAATTAACTGAAATAAAACTTTTAAAGGTCAATATAAATTTGATTTGTTGTCTGCATACTAAACCTTAATCACATTAGAACAAAGTTCCCTTGCTCTTTGAAAAGGCTGCCCTGTTATGTTAATCTATTTGGCTGTTAAACATGAAGGGCAGGCAACAGGTGAGGAGCCTTTATGTGTGTCTGTGGCCCTGCAAATAGAGAGAGACTGTAGCGAAACACAGACGGTAGTCGACAGTAGCTGACACTGGCTATCAAACAAACAGCACAGAGAAGATGTCTGCCAAGGAAACAGCCTCTGGTGAAAAACAGAATGAAGGAATAGGGGGAGAATAGAGCAATAGCGAGAGAAGATGACAGAATGACACACAGGGGACAGAAATGTTTGTTTTTGTGTGAGCCTGCCTGTGTGTGCAGCGTGCCCTACTCTGTGTGTACTCTCTGTCTCTTTCTCTTCCTCAGTGGCGACTGAGGCGGTGGAGCCCCACGGGGGTCAGCTATGTAAGGAACATAAAAGGCCAATTTAATTTAGCACGTCCGCGGCTACAAAGTATTTTAATTCCGACAGCTGTGACTGAGGAGTTAATATTTGACTTGTCAGAAGTGGGGCCGGGGCCAGTGAATCATTGTAATTCTCATTAAGAGGCTCTCCCCCAGCAGCACCCTAATGCAGAATAATGAAAGTCAAGACAGAGTGAGCTTCTAATGCCAGTTGAGGCCTATCTTTTAATATTCCCCTCTTGATGGATTAGGGAAGCGGGAAATTCATCTTGGATCATAGGGCCTAATTTAATAAAGGATCATTCCAGGAGTATTGCATTTTATAATAATGTCATTTAAAGTGTCGTCTTCCATTTTTACTGTCCCATATGTATGCTTATATAATGGTGCCGGAGGGATGTGTTTTTACAGTGCTCGGATCTCTTCTGTGTCCACACACCCCCTCCAGACCACACTACACTGTCTCTCTGTGGTCTGCAGGCTCTCAACTCAGGTTTTCATTTCATATTTTGGTCATAGAGCCAATTGAGTGAGCAGTTATGAGAAGTTCAGTTACTCCAGCATGTTGCTGTTTCCTCAAATTATTCCTAATAGTATTTAGGGAAAATCACTGTGATATGAGTGTTGGGATTGTAAATATCACCCAAAGGAAATATTATAAAGATATATTACATTTGCTCTGTCACACGTGTCTAAAACCTCTCTCAGAGAGGCAGTGCTATATTTATCCAACCCACTCGCAAAAGAAAAATGGCTTTTAGGGAATAAAGTAAACAAAAGTGACTAATATGAAGAAGTGTTGACATTAGCAGCAGCACAGAGCTCACAATTATACCTTGTAAAGGCTGGTATGAGTGAAAAATGCTGGATGTTACTGAAAAAGCTTCTGTGAGTTCACATTTTTTATGTACATGCAAGGCTCAATAGAAAAACAATCACAATGTAATCTTTGTCATTTAGAATTTTCAATTTTGCACTTATAGCATGTTAAACAAGTCTCCATTTATTAGCAGTTGTGCAGGTCTATATATATATTGCACTCTGTAGGCCCAGAATATCATATTGCTTCTGTTTGTCCATATAATCTACTACCATATATGGACCCAAGAACATGTAATATTGTTTATTAGTACAAGTATTAGTCTTCAAGCGCTAGGAGACAGCTGTGCATCCATCCAAGTCATAGACTACTAACCTAGTCCTGCAACACAATTTTAGGAAAGAAAACACGGCTGTGGACTTTTCGGAGTCATGTGTTATAGAAGTTGTTGCGCAAGATTTGCTGGCATAGATTTAACTTAAACCAGCTCCTGTCCCCAGCTTCTCTTTGGTGGTCCTACAAAAGCACTTCCAGCACACAGTGTGTTACATGTGACCCTTTTAAAAGGGTCCCTGTCATCATTAAGATAAGAGGCAGTCCCTCAAACATGCTTTAGCTCAACAAAGTGCTTCCTCTTTGGCACACTCATGTCTTTAGCACCTCCGTCTACCTTCTCCAACATACTCTTGTTTCTATCTATTCTGCTCATATCACTGCCCTTGTCCTCTTAACTCTGCCTTCTCTTTCTGTGGGACTTTCTTTCTGTGCCCCCCCCCCCACACACACACACACATTCCACGCTATTTAGTCCACTAAAGTCTAAATTCAATGTCAGTCAGTCAGTTGAGTGACTGGAACTTTCAAAAAGGATTCAGGTCACAATGTTAAATCTAGTTTATGAATATCACTACCGGTTGAGGGATAAAGTTGTTTTCAATCAGATTGCTTCCTTCCTCTCTATAGTGCAACCAGTTATCTACAGCAGCAAGTGTCAGCTATTTTAAGATACATGCAATATTCATTCTTCATACGTGTGTCACTTCCTTGAATTTTTTTCTGTTGCTAAACAAAAGGGGAGGAAAAGTTTTGTTTGCAGCACACACTGCAATCCAGTGTCTTTGGTGTTAAACTTTTAAAGATTCACTCTTGTGGAAGCAGAACAGTTTCCTAGTGTTCCCGCATCTGCTTTGCAAGTTCTAGTCATCAAGGAAACCACTGAATAAACACTATCTTGCATTAAATTGTCTGTAATACCAACAGCTACACTGACAAAATCTAACAGTCACTTTCTTTGTTTAGTTTATATCTAGAAGAATAATAGAAAGAGTGTGGAAAAACAAGAGTGTGGGAAACTCAAAGAGACAGAGAAGAGGCTGTCGCATACTGAGAAGTAGCGATATCACATGAGGGAGGGGAGCACGCGCGAGGGCCAAGTTGCGAGATCTATTTTTACATCCCATTTCAGAATGAGATAGTGTCCTTCTCTCACACCTCCCGCTGTGGAGGAAGCTAATGCAGGCCTATTTAATTAGACGTTAGCGGTTTGTTGAGCCAACACTGTAATCCAATAGAACGTCGCACCGTCCTGCCTCCTCCAATGCCTCCTTGGCCCCATAATGTAGCTCAGTCAGCTCTTCGCATTTTGTCTGCCCTTCTCTCAGCTTGTGACATCAATTTACATTAGCCTGCATTGAAACAAGATGCATTCTTCCCACCAGTGACTCACCCAAACACACACACACACAGCCCACTCAACTCTCTCCTCCCAGTTGAACTTGACATGGTCCCCCACCATTATACATTACCTTTCATGCTCATGTTATTAGCCTATAATAAGGCATGTGTACACGCGTGCGTGTGTTTGTGTGTGGTTCTCGTATGTATTTATCTGCCAGCCTGGGGACAGCGACTTACATGCAGTTGCCTAAGAAGTAAATTACCATAGCAATACAGCTGTCAATACTGCTGTATCAATGAGGGGACACAAGTGGCAGGATCAATGAAAACATCTGAATAAGATGCCCTGGCTGACAGACACTTTCCTGCTTTAAAATTCAATTACTTCGAAAGCACTTGACCTCTTGCTCCCATATTCTACTGCCCCAAAGACTTATTAACATACAGGAGGGTACTTAGGATAGGTAAACTTTAATTTTCATGGATAGTGCTTTAACAATGAATTAAATGGTACATACAGTAAGAGATTGCATAATGACACAGTCCAATGTAATATTGATTGCCACAATCTCACATGACACTGTAAAAAACAAAAACAAGAGTTGCTTACATGGAAATTAAATGATCTGTGTAAACTGGAATGAAGGCATGAATGCTGCTTTATACTACATGTGTTTGACAGCTTTGGTTACTTTACAAATTAGGATTTTACATAGGCTGCAAAAGATACAATGAATTTAGACTACAATGTAAAAAAAAATAGTTAAAATTTGCTCCACCTCGACCAACTACAACAACAGTAAAATGCTACTTACACATTAATGCATCAGTAATAATAATCCAATAATATAAATTATAATAGAATAACACTCTCAGGGGCTATTTTCATGCATTATGAGTACTTTTACTTTTAACACACTGCTAATAATACTTACATGTGACATTTTCAATGCACAACTTTTATGATGTGGTATTTTGAGATTGCAGTATTGCTACTTTTACTTAAGTATAGGATCTGAATATTTCTAAGCTAACAGGAAACAAGGGTCGAGAGATGGGGGATGATGTGCAACACTTTGCCAATCTTTTTTTTTTTTTCCTTTCCTTTGACAGTTTTTTCTGTTTACCTTACTCTCTTTCTTTATACAGCAATAACTGGTTTTGGACAGCATAAACAATTGTCAATAACAGATTTAAGTCTGATCATTAAGAAATAGTTTGCCTATATATTTCAAACTTGAACAGATGGGTACTACAGAATAGTTTGCATATTAAATAAGTCTTAAGAGTCCAAATGTTGAGGTTTTTTTTTTTTTTTTACAAAGCTAATGAACTTCACATCATCATGATAAATATGGCACGTTTTCAGTTTCTTTGGATGCTCCCCATAATAAACTCTGCCTGTTGACACATTTGCCAATAGTTCAGGGCAATTTCATGTAATAAATATATCATATTGTTAATGTTTACAGATTCCTTAGGTCATATTCTGACACGATCACAATGGATTTCTCATAAAGTTATGATGTGTTTGTATGCAACTGCTGAATGAAAAACTGTAAGTAAATTGCAACCAGCGTATCCATCATAGAGTTGTATGTTTTCTAACATCAGTAAGATGTATTGATTTTTGTACTGCACATACTTAGATTTATGGCTATGTGAAAACAACTAACAGCTTTTTGAGTATAACATTTACAGTATACAGGTGATTGATGCTTATACTGAAAACCAGGGGCTATTTTCCATCACATCTAAACTTTGCCTTGACCACACACGTCTGTCACCAGTTCAGAGAGCATTCGAATGCGGTTGACAGATATATAAATGGTCATAAATGGTTCCCTGGACGGAATGTTGAAAAAGCGTTTAACCCCAGAATGAATGAGCCTGGACCTCCCCGGATTTACCCACATTAAAAAGACACTTGAGCATCCTGATACAAATATTGGGTGATTTGTCGGCTTTTTTGTCATTTCATGACATTTTAAAATGGCATTTTGTAAACTTCAGACAGCGTGAATACAATCAATATGAGATGAGTTAGGCCTGTGTTTCCAAGACGCTTTTTGTAATTTAAGAGTCTGTGTACAAACATCTGATGATTGAAAAGCAAGTACTCGATTATACTCACACACAGATGATTGGATCTTACCAGCTTGTAAATACAGAGCGGCATGGGCCAAATGTTTAACATTTACTGTGTGCCCCTCATCACTCTCCCTGTCTTAGCATTTCATTTTGTTCTCTTTTTCTCTGAGACCACAATGCACACATAAACCCATACACACAAAAATGCATACAAACTCACCCCCCAGTGCATCCACAATACACCAAATGTCAATGGAAATTTTGATGGAAACAATAAAATCCCCTCAGAGCTACTAATGCCCACAGGTCTCAACACATACACCCTTGTTATGTCTTCTTCCCAGGGCAAGGAGCTATACATTATGCTATCTCCCTAATCTGCAAACCAGCTGCAACTGGAAATGAATTAATAACAAATAAAATGCACCCAGTACATAAAAATGTGTAGATTGCCCTGGGGCACCTAAACAGGAAACAGTGAAACAATTAGACTTCTTGTTTTGTTCTGACCCCTGTTTTGTTTTGTTCTACTTAGCTGCTGAATAGAAGGAGCTGGAGATGGAGACTGTTGTTTTTCTGTGTCTGTAATCACCACAGTTAAGCCTCCCTGGTCGTAGCAGGGGTCAAATCTGTGTGAACACCCACTTTTCATCCTACAGTGAAATTAAATACAGTGTTACAGTCAAGCTCTATGAATGCTGTAATTCTCCGCTGACTGCAACCCACACCAAGTGCTGTGGTTAGCCACCCAGGCCTATACGGTGCACGCATGTGATAACAGGCAGCGATATGGTGTCCTAATTGCTGGCCTGAGTGCTATTGGAGAGAGTTTTCAGCAGGTTTCTTTTTCACTTTCGCTCCATTTGATGTCTTTGAAGTTGAACTTTTATCTGCTGTTGCTCCTGATGGCTGTTGTCTTTGGTGCGGTGCTGTGTGCGCCCTGCTCTTTGAGCGCTCCTAACATGTAACAAAGGCGAGCCCTTAGAGAGAAAAGAAGAGAAAGGGAGCTCTCTCACATACTTTTTCACATAAATTCATACACACACACAAGATTGGATACAAACAGTATATACAGTCACATTTAGCCACAGCCATTCACATGCAAAAAAAGAAAAAAGCGTCCGCTGTCGGTAAAAGCTGCTCTGTGTGATTGTTTAACGTGCCCTAATTTGATAAACGGCCAAGTGCGGGAAATGAGAGAGTAGTGTATTTGTCTCAGGGGTTGTAGTGGGGTAAATATAGCAACAAGACAGCACCAGTTGATATGAAGGATTCCATGGTGTGGAGTGCTGTTGTGACTCACCAGGCTATGATGCTCTGTGTGTGTGTGTGCGTGTGTGTGTGTGTAGGTGTGTGTGTTTGCTTACATGAATTTGGATTTATACATGCCCAGTGTTGTATTCATTCATTTGATGAACTTGAATAAAATTGGCCCACTCTTGACTCCTCCAACATGGTGTACAGTAATGTATTACAATAGAGAGAGAGAGAGAGAGAGAGAGCGTGTGTGTGTGTGTGTGTGTGCGTGTGATTTGAGGAGGGAGGGAGAGAGACCAGGGGAAAGCATGGAGCGAGCGAGAGGGAAAGACGGTGAGAAGAAGCCAGAGTGAGCCTGCATGGCTGGCTCCCGGCTGGCTGCGTGGGGGTGTGTGTCTTAAGAGTGTGTTGAGAGGAGAGTGAGACCACTTGGTCGTCTCCATGTCTAATCAGGAGAACACTTGTGTGTCCCCGTCTCATTGTCTCCTGGGCCCCTCAGGACGGAGGCCCTCCACTCCACCACTACACCTCAGGACATGCCGATAGATGCTGGTCCAATCCACAATGGCAGCCTCACAGTTCACACAGGGATCGAGACTTTGGGCTGTAGTCATGAAGAAGTGTATAGGGTGGAAAATGTTTAAAAATCTGTTGTGGAAACTACAAAAATTGAGACAGTAGACTCCATTTGAGTCCTTCAGGTGATGCTAAATATTACTGGAAATGAATTATCCCTTCATCACAACATTGTTGTAGTTTAAACTATACAGGAATGTCCTTGTGGTGTACTCAATAAGCAGCAGTGACACTTTTAGTTTATGGCATTTTTTAATCTCATATTACTATAATATGTATTCCTTAACCTTTAAATCACCATGTTTTTAATCCAAAGGAGGATTTTTTTATGTCTTGAAACAAAATTAGTTGCCTTAGGCCCAACTTTTCTACATGAAATAGCTGAATGTGTAGTAAATAATGTATGAACAATGTAATAAATGTGACATAACCACTCTGATGAACGTGACCTCTCTCTGTGGTCAAGTAAAAACACAACCGGTCCCGCACTACTATACAGTCTTCCAGAGCGGGACAGGCGCGCCCCCGACCCCGCTGTTTCTGTTCCATCGCAGGGTAGCTGTGCACGCTCCCGGCTCAGCAGTTTCCCAGTTCCGTCTCCTCCATTACTGGCGAGGCTCAGAATCAATAATTCAATAGTTTTGGCGTCTAAATCCTGCCCCAAACGGCGAGATACACAAACACTCCAGACTCTAGTGCAGACTCTGTGAGATCAGTATTAATTAATAGCTATAGACATTGTGTTTTGTGTGGAAATATCGGAAGGGTAATGCGATCTGGATACCTATAATTATAGGCTCCCGTGTCAGGTGTTTATTAAATGTTCAATAAGAGGCGGTTAAGATGTCAGGAAATGAATCGGGCGAATTTGTAAGTCAAGTGAGGCAGGCGTTAATAAATGATTTTTACAAAGACATTGGCTTTGTTTTACTTTGTGAGCTGCCCGTATATTTTCATGCGTAATGCCAAACTTCAGGTCATGACACATAAACCGGCAACATTTTCGTTAAGTGGAGATGGGCAGGAGGCCAGATTCAAAACGGAACATGGGGATTTACAACTGGGATTACGTCGAGTAGCCTGCCATTAACCTGTATTACTTTATGAAAAATGTTTATTACTGACAATATCTTAAATGTTGCTGGTTAAAAAAACTAAACAAATTATCGATTTAGGCCAAATATAATCTAGGCATTTAGTCTGATATGTGCAAACTGATACCACAAACAAACTGTGGCTATAATTAAATACAAAATGCATCTTTGTTTTATATATATAGCCTAATTATTAGGCCGTTGGGATTAGCTCATTTAATTATGGCAAGAATAACACGGTGGTTTCAAATCTAAATGAGTAGCCGGTTAGGGGGGAGAAAAATAATATAATTGTGTGCATTTCAAGTGCTTCAGTGCTGCAAAACTTTATCTTTGAGCGCCACTGAACGGCCCCTGTCTCTTTATCCTCTATCTGCCAGTTTTTCTAGCTTGTACTGGAAATTACCAATCCTCCTCTCCAAACACTCCATAACCAAATTATGAATAATGCATCGGTTTGGCATGGGAGCAGCAACAGACACCCATGTTCCTCACTAAACGAGCCTGTCACAACTGTGACGTTATCAAAAGACTTATGGCTACAGGCATGAATTATTAAAAATCTTTAGCCCTCAAAGGTTTACCGGCAGCAATAATAATAATAATAATAATAACAATAATAATTTAGCTGATAAAGGCCAATTAAGAATGTAAAAATAATGTCAACTCATTAAAGAAACTTTAGTTAATTTATTGTAGGAACGAAAAACATTTTGTTTAGGTGGATTCACGTTTCACATGTGTTGGAAAAAGTAAAACACTTTCATGAATAATCTGCTTCTTTTTTTTTAGAAACCCGTGCCTCAGGTAAGTTCACTTTCACTGTTATAAAAACATCAAAATTACATACAGAAAGCACATGATTTTTTAATACACGGAAATAAAGTAAAATACAAAATGAACAAATTCCCCACAAGGCATTCATAAAGCCACTAAATAATAATAAAAAAAAGAATGCATGTTTCTTGTGTATAAACATATTTTACACGTGCCCGTACCGGTTCCTCGTGTCATTTGTTCGTTTGTTCACTGTGTTAAAGATGGCATTTATGACATAATGCTCTCCTTTTAAAAGGGGGACAAATCACCACCTTATATGGACACTAGATCGGGTTATCCTGACAAAAAGTTCAGCATAGCCTACACATATATTATAATCTCACATTTCTGGTGTGTCGCCTAGTTTCACCTTTACCAGAGGAGTTCCAAACAAGGTCAAACAGGCCAAATATTCAAGTGAGAGTTGCCCTTCCTCGGAGAGGGGAGGAAAGAGGAAGAGAGGGGAGAAGAGAGTGAGAAAGAGGGGGGAGAGATGGCTCACATCACGTCATCCGTGAAGACAAACTCATGCAAACACTGCTTGGGCATTTAGAGTTTTGGACAAGAAAACAGAAGAGGGAGAAACACTTCGAATATTGTCTCTGTTTTGTCAAAGAATTCCCGCTCTGTCCTTTTACAGAGAAAGTGTTTTGTAACGAGGCCAGCCTCTATATATGTTCAAAACGAAATTATAACAATAATAATATAATATTAAAACAGAACAAAACAACTGCAGAATGGTTCGCCTTGTTTGACAAAGTATCGACCGTCCCAGCTGCATCCTCCTCCTCCTCCTCCTCCTCAGCCATGTGGCTGCAGAGACCCCGCGTAGCCTTGCTGTCCGTCCCATCCGCCACTTTTTCTTTTTTTTTGGCGTCCAAACATCACGTCTGCGTAGGCTATCACGTCACAGTCTCTTTTTTTCATTGTCTTTTCTTTATCTCATAAATAGCCTATATTTTTATAGTTATACTCGTCGTCCTTCATTTAAAAAAAAGCATAAATATCGTCCTTGGATCATTTTTTCTCACTTTGTCCTTGGATTTTTTTCACTTTGTAAGCGTTTATGTTCAGTGTCTCTCAGTCGCGAGGACATGGCGGATAGTGCGCCTGGTCCAGTCTACCTGGCGTCACAGTCCCAGCGCGGCCGCGTGCTTTTTGGCCTTCAGTCTCAGGTCGGCGATGCTGGAGTTCTTGCTGGTGTTCTTGGCGGCGGCGGCGGCGGCCACAACGGAGGCGGCGGAGGCAGACTCGGCCGCGAGCGTCGCCAGCGGCAGCCCGAACGGCGGCGCGGGGAACATCATGTAGGGCGCGTGCGCTGCCAGGTGAGAGTGCAGGTGGTGCTGCGCGTGGGCCACGGCGCTGTCCAGCTGCAGTTGCGCCTGCACCTGAAAGGAGAAGGGCGGCACGTTGCAATGACTATCCTACGGGACGGGACGCACGGATGGGGAGAGAAGGGGGAGAACATGCGTTAACTTTGCAGTGGGTTGTGTGAAGGGTCATTTTCACCAGTGTGACTGCTGTAGATGTGGTTCAGCTATGAACTGTATACCCCTACAGGATGACCTGGTGCTGAAAGAGGCCATCATTCAGCTGGACTTAAGGGTTAAATCCACCAGCTTCTCTACTCAAGTGTCACTGAGAAATATCACTGGATACCATCTAGTTCTACGGGCATTGTTGGCTACTGAATCAAAGATCAGATTTTTATTTGGACATCAATAGCATGAAATCTAATCTCAATTCAACCTTTCATTGCCTTTGGGAATCTTGGCCTCTGCCTACAAGATAATAAACCCAGACCAGGCCAGTGCTGCTCGAAGTGAGCACTCGACTTCACTAAAAATTAAATGCAATATAAATTATGTATAAGAATAATAATAATAATAACTTTACTATTCTGTCCAGACCCTCACCACCATACTCCCCCCCAATACAGGTGCACAGTTCAAAACATCTAAAACAAATCAATCCTACCAAGGAAAATCTACTTTTGTGTGAGGTCTATCGCCTGAGTTGTGCTAAGGAAACATTAAGAAACTCCTTTTGTTGGCTATCTATCCTACACCCTGCAGTACTAGGGCTACTAACATTGTTTGCTTGCTCCAGTAAATAGGCATATAAACGATCCATAAAACAATAGAGGGATTTTTTTTTTCCAATTAGGTTGTACAGACTACGCTGTGTTGGCACAGTGTTTTTGTCAGTGTGGTAATAAGAGTTTAGTTACCCCCTACATTGGAACTGGAGTCTCTGCATAGCACTTGGGCAGAGCATGTGCCAAGACAGCAGTCCGGGGATTGGTCTGGTTTTAAGACTAGACGCTTCAAAGTAACTTGCCTGTTGGAATGGCATCCGTAAAGCCCCCACGTTGACATATGGCGCTACACGACAAGCTTCAAACTGATTCGCTGCTCCAATCAGGACTCCTGCAAAAGCACAGATGATAGCCTAATTGTGAGGAGCACATTCAAAACCACAAATGAGTAAACTGTACTGAATAACGAGCAGTAAGCTGATTGTCGGAGTAAACTTTAATAACGTCCAAGATAAACAGTCACTAAAGAAATCACAGTGCTTTTGATGGCTTAAGTGAAGATTAAACCACGACCCAAATAATAACAGTGCATAAAGATAAAGGACGTTGCATGCATTTTAGCGTTGCCTTGTAATAGAATAAAATAGAAATGAGCCTATAGTTTTGTGTTTGTGGGTGCATGCAGGATTAAAGCGTACCCTTATGTAACTGGTTCTCCTGCTTTCTGCATTTGGCTCTTCTATTCTGGAACCAAACCTGCAGGGACAGAAATTAATTAGAGACCTACTGATTGGCAGCTGCTTGTGTAATTCCTCTCAAAGTGACAACAACCGCAGAAAAACAATATCCCCGAGGAGCACTGAAATATTAATGACACTGCTTAACCCCAGATTTGAATTATTACATTTAGTCTACAACATGGGAGGGGGGGTGGGGGCAGAGAGAAGAGAAACAGTGGAGGAAAAATGGAAAGGCAGTAAATCTACAAAAAGGAGGACATTAAAACCTTATTAGGAGAATAGGAACACCTTTATTGGAAATTTGCAGGACTGTTGGACTATAATAAATAACCTTGTCAGCGTTAGTTTCATCTTTCTATAGATTAGTGTCCCCGAAGAGTTGAATGGGACTCTCAGATATCGAATGGCAGCAATGCTATTATGGTTTTGGACATCAGAGCAAGGCGATCTGAGAACATCTCCCTCTTTCTCTTTCCATCTCCCTCTCATTAAATGACCGCTGAAATTAATTATCCTTATCTGCAGAAAATCCATGTCAGAGAAACGCTTAAATGCCTCGTAGTTTTGTCTAATCACCGCCATAACACGCACTTGCACACACACAAAAAAACTGCTTCAAAGACAGCTCACTTGTCTTTTTCCTACTGTTGAAATCGACAAGCGTCAATTTCAGAGAAACGCCTTGAAACACAGATTAAACGATTAATCTGCTTTGAATCTCCCAGACAAAACTCGGGCTAAATTAGCCCACAATGCAACATGTCAATCTGCACTGTCCCTTACATTAGGTTCCATTCACACACAGTGAAACATGATTGAAATATCATATTGATTTGGCTGTCAGCTGGCTTCATTTATTGACCACAGTATATGTCAATCGGAAGTCCTTTTGTACACGCCCAGGTCTAATTTATAGCCATGATAAAAGCAAATGCTCTGCTGCTATCGATTGAGGCCGAATTAAAAACAAAACCAAATAAATGTGTGGTCTCTGCATGCAACTGGTAAAAAGATATAATAGTCTAACGGAGAGAAAGAGAGAGGGCTGCTCTTGATTTGGGTAGAAAATAATACATAATTTATGCAAATCCCCGAGCTGTGCTCCTTGTTCGGGACACAATACGCCTTACTGGTGAGATTCCAGTTCAGGCCGGGAGAGCCCTGCAAAAAGCTGGCTTTAACTTTTTTCGGAGGGGGTGGAGGGTGAGTTTGGGATGGGGATCTTTTGGGCCCGTTTTATGATTTCTTTTTTCCACAACGACCGCCATATTCAATATGAAGACAAATGCTCAGTCCTCCCCTGAGCCGGGGCATACGGGATAAAGGAGTCTGGAATAAGATATTATAGGGTTCTGATAAATCAGATGAGAGGAGTTGTCTATATGTTCATTGCCCCCCTGCTCCCGTTACACAAGACATGTCTGCCCCCCCCGGCTGAAGCCTTACTGGGTTTCTGCGCAGATGGTCTGCCCCCATGAAAAACGACAGCATCTCTGACAAGCAGGGCCTTGGTAACATACACCCAGAAACTGAGGGCAAATATTTGTAGGCTTGGTGGATTTAGACAATAACGATTAAAACGGCTCTCGTGATACAAACAGGGCCTAATTGAGATCATTAACACAAATTAAATAATCAAAACATGCTGAGAGAAAAATAATCTCATCAGAAAATGATGGGGATAACATTTTGGTAGTGAACTATGTTTCTTCCTTCTTTAAAAAATCTTGCTCAACTTATAAGAACTTGCCCATGGGGTACCTCTGAACCGTTTCCAAAAAAATTCAGGCCTGTACTGTAGTCGAGCAAGTGTATGTCTGTGCACATTTATCCTCAGCATGAAAAACCTCCACAACACAAAATGTTATCATCCTCAGACTGGATTTGTGCGTGATATCAAGCTTATCATAACAAAAATCTGTGAATATATTATTAAAATACCTCCAGGAAATATGGGAGAAAAACATGGGAGTCTGTGCATTTCTTATTATTTCTTCTTCTATAATAATAATAATAATATATTTAATAATAATAAAATATTATAATATATAATAATATTTTAATTTAAGCATGTGAGTCACTCTGTCATCTGTTGTTTTTGACACATATATACATACTGCCATGGTTATGATAATGTTAATGCTAGGCTAATGATAACAAAGATCATTTCATTTCTAAATATATTTCTTTTTTTTATAACAGATTTAAAAAGGACCCTCTACCTCAATATTCCTATGATTATCATTTATTATTTTATTATTTAAACGTCTCTTCCTACCTGCACGCGGGCCTCCGACAGTCCCAGTCGCTGGCTAAGCTCCTCCCGCATGAAGGCGTCCGGGTAGTGGGTCTCGTCGAAGAGCCGCTCCAACTCGTTGAGCTGCTCTAATGTGAAGTTAGTCCGACTTCTCCTCTGTTTGATTTTAGTCTGCGCCTCGTCCTCTATAGGCTTCGAGTCCTCTTTCCTTTCTTTCACGTCCGTGTTGCCTGTGTTGCAGACGAGAAGAGAGGGGGGGCATCAGCACCATGGAGCTGGACTGTGACCTCCAATCTGTGGTCATTATCGGCCTTCATCGCCACATTTTTATGCAATATTTGAATCTGTATTTACACTTAAAAATAGGCTTCATTCTCATAGAAATCACATAACTGGCATCGGTTTGATGCAGCTTAATAGGCTTATTCTGACATACAGTACAAATGAACCTAAGTGATGGGCGTGCAAACTCCAGATTAAAGGGTAGAAGAACTGAAATAAGGCGTACTACACGCGTGACTGTGGCCACTAAAAACTCGTGGTCTTCACAAAAGAGCGAGAAAGAGCTACAGCAAATTATAAATCTGATAAGAAAGAAAGAAAGACATGCCCTCCCAGCCCTCAAAGAGCTATCAGACCTCGGATGTTTTGTAGAGCTACATAAAGCTCTTTAATTATTAACTGCTTATAAATATGCAACGCTGTGCCCACTGTTGGATGTCTGATACATGCTTGTCGCAGTTCCGCTTTTAACCACGCTGCCCATGACGAACAGATGTCATTTTTACAAGCCAACCCAACTCTTAAGATATCTTGTCCGGTGTGTTGTCACAGCTGAGCAGCTGCTTCACTTCTCTTAAAATGCCAAAAACAATATATGAATTATTCTAACGCCACTGGAATTGGTCTGTTTGAAAGCATTAAAGCAATTCTTGTTATTTAATTAAACCTTTGCCCTTTAAAGTATGGGTTTTATGCTGTCTTGAATCCCTGATTTTTTTTATTTATTTATTTTTTGCTGTTATTTTCGTTGCTCAGTTATATAACAAATATTGAATTATTGAGAACAACCACGAAAAACAATTCTCCCACCTATTATCTATTTGATATTTGTAATATGAGCTCGTCAGATTTGTATTCAAGCCATCGACGGTTACACCTGATGTGCTTTCACACCTGAAAACAGACATCTATGTACACCGAGTGACTACAGAAATGAAAGGACTTGATTTCCCCCTTTCATGTGCAGTGTGTCAGGTGTTTGATACGCCCTTTTTTTGGTTGAAACATTGCCATTATATATATAAAAGAAAGATTCCTGAGATGACTGACAATCAGTGATGCTTATGTAGGCCTAATGAATAAAAATAAACTGTAGCTACAATGTTACAAGTCTTCTAATCAATCTGAAGGAGGCTAAACTGCAGCGTGTTTGAAAACTTAAGGCAAATCAAGCACCACAGTGCACCTATGTTACTTCAATAACTTTGTGATATAAAAAATGTAAGATCCTGGGTTTAAGTCCTATCATATTATGGAAGATTGGTTATTAATTTGCCACAGGAAGCCTTGCTGTTTATCATAGTTCGGGAGTAGGTCTTTTTTGATGCACTAAATCTACGAATTGAAACTTTTAAACTGTACCACAGCAAGACACTGCTAAGCTGCAAGCATCTTATTAAGATTGGAACATATTATGAGCTGTTTGGTGAAAAACCTATGAGGAGGGCGACTTTGACGGTGCATGAGGCCAACAGCTATGAACAAAAATAAATACTTTCCAGATTTCCTCTCTCACAGAGCTAGATCATCCTGTAACTTACATCGACTATGACTCTAGTGGGCTACTAAAATCTGCAGTAGCTACCCGTCTGGATCATAATCAGAAGCCGAAATGAAGCTGTTTTAACTCTATTTCGCAAATAAAAGCGTGGCTGTGATCAGTGTATGATGTTCGATCAGCCTCTCTAGACTTCATTACTCCGCTATAAGTCCTCTAGACATCCCTGATGATAAAGCCTGCACACCATGCTTTCCTACCGTCAATGAGTTTGGGGCTCCCGGCGTCCCTGATTCTTTCCGGGCCGAGCATGTCCGTTTCCCTGCCCGGCGAGAGCGCAACGTTCCGGGTGACGGCTGCCGCCTCCTCTCGGCTCCCCGGCTCCCCGGATAAAGACTCCCTGCTCCCTGCTCTCGTCGACCCGGTCTCCAACACCTCCCTGTAAGTTATCACTTCCTTCTTCTCCTTCACTTTCTGATCGAAAGACTTAGACACGAAAGCGGTGAGCTCTTCCATCCCTGCCTTCTCTCCTCTTTAAAAAAAAAAAAAAAAAAGCCAATCTCACACACACACTCACTCACGCACTCTCTCCCTTTGCGCCACAACAGCTTAAGACATCAATGGTGTGGCTCGTTTTAAAGTCGACCCCTTGAAAATGATACGAGATGATGCTGCCAACTCTGGAAGAAGGTAAAAAATATATAAAGAATATATCTTCTCAGCCAATTCCTCCTCCTTTGGTAGCGGAGTTGGGAACCTGCTGGTGATCCTCTATTGAAGTCACAGTATTTATACTTTGCGGCGCCTTGCCCCCTTGATCCGTGCAAATTACCTCCCCTCAGGATGCCGGGATGAGCCCCCCTTCCCCTTCACTGATATGGAGAGAGAGAGAGAGAGAGAGAGAGAGAGAGAGAGAAGAGGAGTAAAAAAAAACATTAAGCAGCACGGTCGCTATTGGCCATTAATCCGAGATTGACAAGAAGGACTAATTAATTTAATTAAGCGCTCATTCGCTGCTATTGTCCTGAGTTAGTTTTTTAAACACCGGGGAGATGGTCATGGATCTCTCTCTCTCTCTCTCTCTCTCTCTCTCGCTCTCTCTCTGCAGGGGTGTGGCTTAAAAAAAATCTGAAAATGACAAGAGAGAGGGAAGCACATGGATGAGGAGTCCTTCCTCAGTATATCTCTGTGATCTGGGGGAAAATAAGCTACGACGATGACACGGAGAGAAAAGGAAAAAAAAGAAGAAGAAGCGGAGCAGCTGGGGATGCCGAGAGGAGCAGCAACGACAAGGAGCTTTAGAGGAAGCTCAAGTGAGCTTGAACCCCAGTTGCACACAGTTGGCTTTAGGCCTGGTACATTTGTACAGAAGTTTCTGGCGTGTTTCTATACCATCCACGTTGTCGCTTTTAATTTGAAACGGAATTTCACCGCAAAAAAAACAAAAAAAACAAAACAAATAGAAATAACAAATAAAATAATAAAACGTAAAAAGTATAGGCTACATATGATAAAACAATTCCAGCGGTGCGAGGCCTAATCTGTTATTCTATCAATAATGATAAACGAAATTATTATTATTAGGCCCATTATTACGTTATTGCACATGCACGACAGTAGCCTGTTAAAATGTGTGAAATAAGCCTGACATGAAAGTTTGGGGACCATGTGAGACAAATTATTAAATGTTTCCACGCTGTTCAGTGTTGCTTTATGTTTCCAATCAGCAATTATGTATTTTAAATTGTCATCATTAGTGAGACTATATCGCTTAATATTAATTCTCAGTGGACTTTTTAAGCCATTAGGATGTTAAACAGCAGCTAAACGTTTAATTATAATGCCTCTTGCGATGCGTTGCCATTGGGCTCACTAATTAACGTTTTCAACTCGCTTGTGTTTTTTTTTTTTGCCGCTGAAATGATTGCCTATATTTGCAAAAATAAATAAACAATGGTTCACTTGCGGTGAAGGTAAGAGAACGCCGCGGAGAGAGAGCAATTAAGTGCGAAGAGGAGGCAACATATGGGCAGACAAGAAACAGGATACAGCGGAATTTTGAAAACGTTAAAAAAAAATTAAGCGTGTTTATTGATAATCTATATAAAGCCCTATTTCCACACAAGGGCTCTACCAATTCCCCTAATTAAATATTAACGATGTTTCAGCTTGAACCTTAGGCATTAATTACTATTATTTCTGCTGCATCTCAAAGCAGAATGAATTCCTAATCGCGGTAGACTTATGTATCTATTTGCAGTGAAAACCCCATTAACTTGTTTCTGTCAGCCATTCTTATGCACGTTATTGATTGTCAGTGAAACAGTGCCCGTTATGTGTTTTTGAATTTCATGAGGTAATTAATTATTCCACTTGGCTGAAATTTGTTTGGATGCTCTGTCTGCCCCTTGCAGCTCTCTCTGTGTATTATGTTGGTGTAAAACCTTTTTATCTGAGAAGATGACCTCATGCAAATTATCATTGACAGATCTAACTCACACATGCATTTGCTTCTGTTAAAATTTGAGGTGCACGTGGGTATTGCACGTGATCACAACGAAATATGAGTAACCCAGACTGTTAATATACATACATAAACGTTATAGCCCTATTAATTTAGAATATTTTCAGTTGACTGGAGACTGAAATTAAAAAATGTCAGATGTATACAATAACGATTAAAATAATAAGTGAAGGAGATGTGCCGCTCCATTAATTGACCTCATATTTATGGATTTATAAAAGAGTGTCAGTGCCATTGTCAAAAGTGGCCACACTGAAATAAAATCATCATCCAAAAATGCATTTTCTCCCCCTCAAATAGCCTACATCAGTCATGCAATAATGGAAATATAATTATTTACCCGTAGGCTCACTGGATCAAGATGCACCCTTAAACCTCTACATAAAATCAAGCTACTTTGGTAATTATATATATATATATATATATATATATATATATATATATATATATATATATATATATATATATTTGGTATATATCAATATTAATGTTTTAGACTACACTTAAAGTGGCAACAACAAAACAATGCTGCAGTATTTGAGACTGAAGATATCATTTAGGGTAAATCATGAAAAACTAGGCTAATTGATGATATCAGATGAGAATAAGTCCATCAATCGATTGCTCTGTGTTTGACTCTGCTGTCTGGAAGCGATCGATGCTTTCCGGTTTGACGAGTACAGTCTTCTGAGCGGTGCATGGCTGAGTTGTGGAGCTTCACAACGATTTAAAGGTGAGGAGCGGGATTTTCATTTCAAGGTAACTTCTTGTTTTGTTACACTTGTATCTTTCATGTAACGTTTAATGACTGCAATGTGAGACATGTTTACTGTTAAGCGGCTAGAAGGCTTCAGTCACAACAAGAACCACAGCCAAACGTTAGTGGAATTAGCACTGTTAGCCTGCAAGCTAGCCTCCACAGAAAACAGATTTTTTTTTAAATGTATCTCTTATATTTACGGCATTTGTGACAATAGTGTTGTTAGAGCTGTAACGGTGATTTAAATTACACAACTGTTCCCTCCATGTAGTTGATAAGCTAAGCTACAAGTTGTATTAGCTATCTATACAGCTAGCTTAGATCCCTTACCAGACCTCTGTGGTCACAGTAGCTATACTAATGAAACATTTTGTATATAAGATATAGAGACATGTACTGTTGGCTTTGTTAAATTGTGTAGTATGTTCACGTCGATACTCCAGGTTTAGTTTTGTATGAAATTGTTGCTGAACGTTGTCAGAGAGTTAGCTCATCAGTAACCCTACTCTTGTGTATGTTATGCCAGCTGACAGGCAGCCAGCATGGGTCGGCGCTCGTCTGATAGTGAGGATGACAGTCGGAGCAGGAGGAAGAGAAAACAGCGTCGCCGTTCATCCTCCTCTTCCTCGTCTTCGTCTTCATCCTCCGGAAGCAGGGTGACCAGCAGCCGGAGCCGGAGGTCCAGTCGCCGGAGCCGTTCTCGCTCCAGAGACAGGGACAAAGACAGGAGGTGGGAGTACATAACAAGCTTTTCTTTTCTAATTAGAGGTAGCAGAGATCAGTACTGAGTAACTTAGGTGACTGTCCTGCTGAAGTGTCCTTGGGCACGACACTGTTTCTACTCCAGGGGCACTGTTCTGGTGCTTATGTTGCATTTTAACCTCACTGTGAAGGAAAGAAAGTTAGAATTCACTTTTCCAGTAGCGTTTTATTGAGTACAACCAAAGCAGCAGCCAAATGGCTTATCTTCTCTGTGTTTGCAAAAGTGAATCAAAGGTTGAAAGTATTCTGTACTTCTTATGTTGGCTTGTTCTGTTACCTCTGGCTTGCTTTCTTTTTACAGCCCATTAGAGGATAAAATGTATGGTCCCTGTAAGAGGCTAAGTCTCTGACTTTGCAGCCACAGTGAGTTTAACATTTGTTAAACTTCAGGAGTCTGATGTAATTTTATTGAAGCGACAACCCAGCTATAGTTGAGTTCTCACAATTCTACTGGCTGATATACATACATAATACAATATCAGTAGGTCTATTAGAGTAAATCCATGTGGGTAAAGAGAGATATGCCATTACTGAGAAATAACCAAAATACTCAGTTTGGATTTTATATAATTACGTGTTTTCCTCAACATGCAGTAAATAAATTTAAAAGCCAGAGATCACAGAAAAAATGTAATTTAAACAAATGTTGCATTCTGATTTTACTTTATTTTAGTGTTTCAGTAAGAATGCTGTCTGCTATTGTTAGTTTTGGTCTTTGCTCAGGATAATTGAAGACACCTTCAGGATGGAATATTTAGTCTCAGTAATGATTCACATGAAACGGTAGACATCGAACGACCCCCATACTGTTTACAATGAATGCCACATTTTCATTGAGCCTACACTGTTTTTGGTTAGTCATATGATTTCCACAAAAATAATATGTAATAAAAGTGAAACTAGCACTTGTTTAGGCTAGAGGTCATTTTAGAGATGAAACATAGCTAGAAATTTAGGCTAGACATGGTTGTTTTAGACGAGTCATTTTGTGTCTAGTCTCTGAAGGTTTGTCTTAGCTGAGACAATTTCACAATTGAGAATGACTTCCGGATGGGAGCCGAAACGTCTTGATTCTGAAAACAGTGTCCAGATGACTACGACTGAAACCTTTTCTACGATAGAACACTCCTGGACGAATGAGGGACTACACCGTCTTAGCTGAGACATGAAAGGTTACAAGCTTATACCATTTTTATAAGCTTCTCCTTTTGTTTACAAAATACCACACTTTGTTATTTAGCAGTTTCAGAGGAACGGGGAGGTTCAGTAATAATCAGACATCTTTGCAAGTGGCCAGTGGCTGGACCTGGCCTCCTCCATCCATCCACAGCT
The DNA here is from genome assembly GCF_020085105.1 of Siniperca chuatsi. Taxonomy (NCBI): domain Eukaryota; kingdom Metazoa; phylum Chordata; class Actinopteri; order Centrarchiformes; family Sinipercidae; genus Siniperca; species Siniperca chuatsi. The sequence continues at coordinate 17,796,864 of NC_058048.1, read as the reverse complement.
ACCACTGGCTGTGTGTGGCTGTTCAGACAAGGCCAGTTGATAGTAATTATTTATGAGGCTTGGTCAAGGTCCATTACTGCTGATTGGAAGTCATTGCCTGTCTATAGAGGGTGGGGCTGGGTGGGCAGTGTAAACCCTGGGACCACAGTCCCTCATCTATTAGCCATACCTTTTGATCAATTAACTAAGACCTTGTGTGTGTGTGTGTGTGTGTGTGTGTGTGTGTGAAACTAGTTCCTTAAATAGGCACACATTCTGTGGCATTTTCAGCCTGCATACATACAAACATTGTAAAGAGACCTCACATGTGGCAAAACAGAAGAGTGCTTATGCTCTTGGCTGGTGACATCATGACTACATGGTTAACGTGTATGCATAAAGTGAGTAATTGTGTCTGTGACTGTGTGTATGAGATAAAAAAGAGGGAGCAGGACAGGTAAAAAGTGTGTGTGAGTGAACAAGAGACATGAAATCCATCTTGTTAGGTGTTGTATTTATGTGAAAGGCTTCTTTGTTAACCGGCACTTCCCAACCGCATGTGTTTGAGCCATTATGTTTTTATTACATTACGTTTGTGCAGGAGAAAATGTGTGCGCTAACGCCACCTTCCAAAAAACGGCAGCTCACTACTGTGTGTTTCTTCTGCATAATGTGTGAAGTGGTTAAACAAGGGCTGTGGAACTTATTTCATAAGGCCCCGCTCATGGGATCCAGCCTTTGGAATACTAATGGATCCTTTCTGCGCTACTGTAAGTGCTACAAATCTGGTTTGATAGTTCAGCCTCTGTGTTATTTGTATTGCTTTCCCTTTTCTTCTCTTCTCCTTCGTCTTGCAGCGCTCCCATAGGACAGTGTATGTGTTTTTCTTTTGTATGTGTGTGTGTGCTAAAAAGATTTCAGTATTTTTGGCTTTGGTGAAACAAAAGAAGAGATTTTAAATAATGAATATTGCTCAAACTGTTTGCGCAGTAGAAGAGAGGGGTTTCTGCATTTAGATTCACCCCCATAAATGCCTCCTGCTACATAATATCAATAGGAACGCGGTGTGAGTAGTGTTTGGAAAATAGACGCTACACACACTGCTGTAGCCACATTAAAGAGCAGCAGAGCACCAAAGGGCCCCTGTGGAGGAACTGTAGGGCAGCCTGCATGGCTCTGCTGCTCTTGGCTGTGGACGAGCGTGTTCACTAATGCAAAGTAGCAGTCAGCGCTGCTGATAATAGGTGAGGTTGTCTGGGATGTTAGGACATATTTGCTCTTGAAATGAACAGCAAAACAAATTAGGAATACAGCAGTCACTTATGACGGAGAGGGAAGAATTTCAGGTGATGGTGTCTGAGCTGCTGTGAACTGGTGAATGGACACAGAGAATAATAGCAAATGGTGCTTGTTATTGCAGGTTGAAGGGTGAAGTGAGGAGGAAGCTGATATGCAAAGTGTTTGATTTTGTTGGTTTGTTTTATGGATAGTAAACTAAGAGAAACTACAATGAAGCTGAATGGCCATGGTAAAATTATAATCACTAATAACAAATGTATATTCTCAGGGATTTTGGTAACCACATTTTTTTGTGGACCACACTGGGCATTCAGACCAAATTTACATGTTTGACTATTGCTGATTTGCCAAAATCACAAAATAATACATTGTATAAATAATAACCTTACTGTCTGATTTGATGTTTTGTTTGAAGGATCCTGCCAATAATAGAATTACATTTGTATGTTTTTCTTCCGTGTGCTCCAGGAGAAGAAGACGTTCCAGCAGCAGTTCGTCCCACAGTTCATCTCGCAGGAGGAGGAGTCGCAGTGCAGAGAGAGACAAAGGGAGGAGCCACCGCTCACACCGGTCACGCAGCCGAGACAGGAGGTAACATTATCTCACACAAACACACACACACATTCACAGCTCTGTTTATTCTGTACAGTTTAACTTTTTATTTAGTCTTGGATTGAGTAACCTCCAACACAGCTCATTTTTAAACAGTGAATATTCAAACAAAAAATACAAACTGGTAGTTTTGGTTGTGAATATTTCATGCTTCATATCATATAGTCTAACCATGGAACTCAAATTATTGTAACTTTACTGACACAATCTCGTTTAGATTAATCTTGAAAATGCGAAGTTTCTGAATGATTGCAACATAGTTTTTTTCTCAGAATTTTATTAGTAATAATGCATAATATTAATAATACATTTCTGATTAAATATGTATTGAACAATATTCTTAACAATATGTTTTACTTTTACTGAAGACAAAGTATATAATACATGAAAAGGAGTGATGAGCGATGGCTACATCATTTAGGAGTGACAACATTTTTTGACTTGAAACGCTTTTTGGGTGTTTGTATTACAAATCATTATGTGGAATGCCATTGCAGACTTTTCTTATTAAAAAAGCAATAAGACTTTTGGAAGTTTACTTCAGTGTAAACAAACACATCGTTTCGTATTTATGTCTCATGTCATCAGATGGAGACACATGGAAACTTGGATCTTAGGTCTGGATTAGTATGTTGCGTGTGCATGTACCCGTGTCTCAGTTTGCTCTGACTATCCGTCTTACTGTGTGAGTATTAATGAAACAGAGACCCGCAGAGACAGCAGGTCATAGCAGTCCAATCCTTCCCAAATCTCCTCTGGCAGCAGCTCTCCTTTCACTCATTAATAGAATTAAAACATCATTACCCATACATACTTTGTTGAATTATGATTATTATTGGTGTAGCTCGCTTTTTTTTTTTGCAAGGGACTAACTTATTCATGCAAGACTAATGTGTACACACCTGCACCACACTTCTCACACGCACACGCACACACACAGCCATATCCAGTCCTGTATCCCTTTCAGAAACATAAAGGCAAAGTCTCTGTGTGTGGTGGTCCATGTCATTAGCATAGCTAATCTGGTGCTAATGAACCAGTAAACTGTGCTGTTTTTAAATCCCTCTCACACTCACTCTCTCACACACACACACACACACACACACAAAAACATGGCCAGACGCACAATTGAAGACAAGGTTGTCATAATATATGCGCGAGCTAGGCCCTTTGTTTACTTGTGTATGGCTGCGGGGGAGAGCAGAGATCATTTTAATCACAAAGGAAGAAGTGTTTTAATATCTTCATTACAGAGGTGTCAGTATGAATGGATGATGCAACAGAGACAATTTGACATACACACACCACACTTCAACTCTCCAACCTAATGGTCACATAACATTTTGTGGCTTCAGAATAAGCAACAAATTTCCGTTTTGCACTGTGAACTGAAAGTATTTGTGGAGAGAATTTGGCCAAACAGCTTTCACACATTCTCTACCGACTCTCTGTGGTACAGTGGCAGTCACTCATAGCAGCTCTGGTGATTAAAACATCAGTCGAAAATGGCATTACTGGTGTGGTGTGAGATGAAGGGTGTAGGGGATTTGGGAGATTTAGAACTACAGTCGATGACATCGGTGTTTACAAATGCTGTACTGTGATTAGGCGGGTTGCGTTGTGTAATCGGCTTAGCGGTGAGCGAGGAGCAGGTGGGTTGGGCTGGTGTTGGTGGGAGTGCGTGGTGGGGTGTTACGAGGTGGAGGCGGTGTTGGAGGTGGGGATGTGCAAAATGATGGCACTGATGATAAATTTATGTAGTTATGTGATGGCAGCTGCAATTTGTGTCTGCAAAACTTTGTCGTTGACGGCCACATGTGTGCTCCTGCTTTAGCATTCGAACAATCCAGTTGAAATTTTGATGTCATCTAATAAATGGGGCTGGAGCTGAAATGATTAGTCGATTAATTGATTTGTCAATCGGCAGAAAAATAATCAGCAACAATTTTAATAATGGATTATTAGTGTCAGTCATTTTTCAAGCAAAAATGGAAATTCATTTTTGTAGTTCCAGCTTCTCAAATGGGAGAATTTGCTGCTTTTCTTTGTCGTGTTTGAGATTAAAATGAATCTGTTTGGGTTTTAGACTTAATTGGAACAATAAGCAATTTGAACTTTGGACTCTGGAAACTGGGATTTTCTGACATTTTATAGATCCATGATTTATATATTAATCAAGAAAATAATCGGGAGGTTAATTGATAATAAAGATAATTTATGGTTGACAGCCTAAATGGGACTAATTAAGACAAATCTTGTGAATATCCTGCATTCAGTGTTTTCTGCAGTACTAGGAGCGACTGTAGTATTATAGTCCAGTACTGTACAGCTCTGTTATGGGATACTGCACATTCTGCATCCACTGTGGTTGTGGAATGAAAGCAGGTTGGTGTGTACTGTGCACAGGTGCCCTGACTGCCATTAGTCAGTTGTGTGTGTGTGTGTGTCTGGATGAGGCTGCCTGAGCTGGCTGAGAGGCTGGCTGATGGATCAGAGGGGGATTGAGTGGACAGGACCTCATGATTGATACGCAGATGGGATATGAGGTGCTGCCCGCCACCCCCACCCAAGCCACAGCAACCCGGCACCACCTTCAGAATATGAAAGAGAGAAGCAAGAGGAGACCGAGTGCACCGACTGGAGAGAAGAAAGAGAGAGGGGACGAGAAGTTAGAAGAGAATGGAAAAGTATGGAGAGAATAGGTCGAGTTAGCAGAGGAGAGGGAGAGAGCAGAGAAGATCCTAAAGGAGGAAAATGAAGAGGAAAGACAAAAGCGAGCACTGGTAGAGAGAACAGATAGGCTTGAGAGAGCGATATTATTCAGAAGAAATGAGAATAATAACACCTGCATCAGAATATTGCAGGGGAGAAGATTAGGACCATAGTGGGGCCGTCGTGGGTTGAAGGGAGGGAATATTATTACCTTCTTTTCAATCTCTCATGTATAAATAAAAAATAAAGAGCTACATGAAATAAGAATAATGCTCTATCTTGTGTTTACCATCTATCGTTGCTTACTCCCTCTCTTGTCTCTTTCTCCTTTTTTTCCTGCCCTCAATCAGAGAAGGGCCAGGTTCCCCAGAGGCAGTCAATCTTGCCCTGAAATGTAAAACAGACAAGAGGAGCAGATTACCTATTTGCCATTAATGTTTATTCTCTTTGATGTGAGCAGGCATATCAGGCTGTGTGTGTGTGCGTGTGCGTGTGCGTGTCCCTGCCTGTGTGCGCACCAGCAAGCGAGCATGTGTGAGGTTGATCGAGCTTATGCATGTATGTGCAGATTTGCGTGACTGCATGTCCATTGGGGGGTGGGGGGTGTCACGTCTAGTCCACTGGGGGAGAGCAGAGTGGAGCATGGCAGCAGCAGCGTACAGTGATCTGATGTGTACCCAGCCCAACAAAGACGACACAGCCTCTCATCACAGTCGGATCACAGGCACGTCTTTAGGTGAGCTTGGCGGAGCGATGTAGTGCTGGGCTTTTATGGGCGGTCACAGCAGGGGTTAAATGTGTGTGGCTCAGTCAGTCATTCTGTCAGTCCTTCATTCACTTAACGGTTAGCTTTAGAGGCACTGTTAAAAGACATAGAGGAATGCCAGGTGCGGCAAATCCACCATTTGACCCATCAAAGAAAGCTGAACATTTCATTCATTGGTGGATATTCACACATGTATGCATGCGCTCACATAGGTGAGCATATACTGCAGGGCACACACACATGCTTACATTTTCCTCATTAATATTTCAGGGGTGTTTTGTGTTAGCAGGGCAGAGTGCTATCGTCAGGGTTTAGCCCGGCTAACACTGGAGCAGCTTCATCACTGGGCTGCTGTCATGAGTCTAAGGAGAGTGAGACCTCTAATTATCTGTCTTTTCCCTAGAGGAGGTAGATAGCAAGCTAGACACACCACCCACTGGGCTAGGATGGCCAACCAAAGTCAGGATTATCTCAGCCACCCTTGAGCCGCAGAGGCCGGGATGAGTTCAGAACTGATGCTTAGTTAGAGCTAGGGGAAAGGACTGTTGGTGGTACATGGGTTGGGCCAAGACAGACAATCAGGGACTCCCTTTTAAAAGTTTAAAAAAAAAATGTCGTCTTGTATTGCTACTCTAAGTCCAAGCTGAATTTGTGATATCTATTTAGGTTTTCATGGTGTAAAAATCTATAGTTATTATTCATTGTTGATGACTAATTTTTCTGAAAACATAACTTTTCTACATAAGTTCAAAGCTGTTATGTATAAGTCCCCAGGTTTACCTACAAGAGCTTTCGGAATAGGCCCCAGTTCTGGTCTCCTGCATTAAGACTGACATGAAAATAGGATATAATTATAATAATAATCCAACATTTGAGTGATCCCCTTAGGGACATTCTGCTGTCCTCCTTCAGAGAGGTCAGAGGTCAGGGTTGACTAAAGAGCAGTGCCCAGAGCTAGCTATGTAGTTTCATTGCCTTGGTCCTCTGGTTATGAGACAGTCAACCACTAAGACACCTTGTCATGTCTTGCTGCTGCTAGAACTACATAATCTAGATGTTTTAGCTCCATAACATGAGCTCTGCTTTCTGCACTGGAGATCACAGAAGGACTCCAGGCATGTGTGTGCATGCATGTGTGCGTGCAGGGATTGACCGATGGCCTAGTATTTATTTCGCGCAGCAATTTTCCCCTGTATGAGATGAGGTGTCATACATCTGCCAGATAGCTTTTCCTGCCTAGCACTGACATGGAGCGAGCGCAAGGTCATCTAGGCGGCTTGGGAACGGAGAGGGCTGAGGTGAGGAACTGAAGGGAGGAGTGGAAAGATCTTAGAGGGGGAGGAAAGGAAGGTAGGGCAGTTGAGTGCAAGAAGACAGAGGTGGGGTAAGGAAAATCAGCAACCTTATTGTGGGTGAGCAGTGTAGCCTCCCAGCTTTTCATTGCACCTGGATCAGCAATTCCCCTGTCAGGTGGCTGTATGGAAATTTTTCTGTGCATTTGTGTCCAACATATATTTATTCACACTCTTTGGAGTGTGTGTGATGTAGCAGGTGGTTTTGGGTGCCGCTTGCTTCAAAAGGGAAACAGCCCTGAGTGTGTGTGTGTGTTTTGAGGACATGACATGTGAAATCTGGTTTCCTCAACAAACCGCTGAGATCTCATTATGAGAGAACCATAAGGCATGAATGGTGGTTCTGATGGATAGGAAATAAGATGAAGAAGAATGCGAACAACCCCTAAATCCTTTTTCTTCTTTAAGTTGCAGTATCTCACTTAGTGTTCTCACAGTTTTATAGTGGTCTTAGGTTAGTCTAGAGTGTACTATACTGGAATTTAAGAGCAGGCTCCCGGTTGTTTTTCCTCCGTCTGTCTGTTATCCCATGGACTCTCAACGTCTTTTCTTCTCCCTCTTCCACAGGATGACATTTAGCCCTTTCTTCCTACCCGCCCTATTACCGGACTTGCAAAGTGTTGATTTAAACTGAAAGATGACCTGGTTTAGTTTGGCTGCGTCTTCTCTACTCCATAAAAATCAACATGCTTCCAGTAGTGAGATCTGAACGCGTTTGTTTTTGTGTTTCTCTCTTTTCCCCTCTCTCTCTCTCTCTCTCTCTCTCTCTCTCTCTCTCTCTCTCTCTCTCTCTCTCTCTCTGTCTTACTCTCTTTCTCTGTGTTGTCTTTTTTATTTATCTGCTGTAAAGGCCAGTCAAGCGCTTCTCGGCTTTGTTGTCAGAAACCTTTATTTACCAAAGGGAGGAATAAGTGACTGACACAGACAGCCTCTTTCATCCCCGCCTCGCCGCAAGCAGTGTTCCCCTCTACCGCCAGAGGTAACCCCCCCCTTCACCCCTCACTTCTGCCAAGCCGCCTACCCCCCTACCCTACTCCACCGCACCCCTCCATCCTGCAGGCTCACAACACACTAGTCCACTCCCCTGGGTAGCAACCTAGCTGTAGAGTCTGCACTGTGTAACACACACACAAAATTCACCTCACAAAAGACATCACACCAGTCCTCTCACATAGACGATCAAATGAGGGCGTTAGTCTGATGGTCCCAAACAAGCGTGTTGTGTTATAGCCTTGGCTGGAAGGGTAGTAGACATTGTGTGAAGGAGGGAAAAGGAGGAATCTCTCTGCATTAGTTGCCTAATCAGTGCGTCAGAAAGCACAGTGATTTTGTGTTTAAATCAGAAAGTGATTTCAAAAATAGGAAAGAACATTCACACCCAAGAGTTCAATTCTGTATTCCCCATATAACTAAATATTGTAATTTGGCCCAATTTGGTAATATAGGGAAAACATCATTACTATACTTGCATTTTGAATAATACACACAAAGACTTTTTTCTGCAGACATCAGAGGTGTGTGAAGTCAGTCACCTCTGCATATTTTCCCTAGTTAGCCTACCTGTTCATCTAAATGAAGTACGGGTTAAATAAGTGGGTTGTTAAAGGCACATACTGTTGCCCTTACTTACTATCAAGAATCTGAATAGTGGCTAATGATAGGTAACAGCTTTTCTTTCTAGTTATTTGTATCTTTATTTTCTCTTGTTTTTGAGTGTGGAGGTGTAAAGATAAAACCTGTGATTTATTTTTTTGTTCTTCATAACATGTTTTATCAGATGGCAACTCATAGTCATATACTGGTACACGAGAGATGGACACACTTGTTTATAAGTAGCATTTAATATACTGATCATCAAAAAGAGATACAGAACTAAAATCATAAATAAAAAATGTATCTAACAGATAATGAGATGTGTAGTAATAGTGAAATAATCACTATTTGCTCATTTAATTAAACTTTAATTTATTTTTTCCAAATATTGCAATGAACATAATTCTTATCCAGAGCTCAAACATATTTGAAGATGCATGATCCCCCCCCCATGTATAATAAATTCTTACTGCAGTATAATTCTGCAAGTTTATATAGATTTTGGAATTTAACAAAAGTTGACAAAAGCATAGTTTTGTTTAAAGTCTACTACTCTAATAATTAAGATTGCTGAGTAATTTTCCTTTTTGAAAGCTGTGTGAATGAACGTAAATCTAATTTAAATATCATAGAGACCAGACTAGTCACTTTATATCTGTATACCAAAGACAAAATTTGGCTGTTTGATGACTGAAACCCATTAAGTATGACACTCCTACTGTTATTTCTTTAGTAGAGACACACTTGCACTGTTTTGCAAATAAAAGCTCTATAATGCCAAAGACTAATACCATGCAATCAGCCCTCATTGTGTTCACTTTATGACAGTGAAAAGGCTCATCCGTCTGGCCAGACCAAGAGAAAGATGGAGACAGAAACGCTTTTAGCTCTGGCATAGGAAAATGAACACCAAATGTATCTCTCTCTTTCCTTCCTGCCTTCTCTGTGTCTCTCTCTCCTATCTAAGCGTCTTGAAGTTCTTCCAAATTGGGTTTTAAATGCCAATTAGGAGGTTGAATGTAGTAAAATAAAAGCAAATGCAGGCAGGATGGCCTCACCTTCTGGCTGGTTAGGCTTCAGAGAGAGCCGAGCCGGACCTTTGGCTCCCAGCGAGGCTTTGAGAGAAATATCCTGCCTAATGAACACATTAATTAGAACCATAACTATTTATAAGATGATAATTAGAAACGAAGGGAGGTAAACTGGGCTTTTCCTGCAATTAATGGAGGATTAATTACGGGCGCTAATGAAGTGGATTTTTGAAACGCGTGGAGGTGAAGTACAGAGATGTGCAGCTCGCTTTGTGATCACTGGCATAATTATTTTCTCCAGCGCCAAAGCGTTTGAGGCCCTGGTCCTCGCCGGCTCAGGCCGGCTAATAAGCATCATTGCATCGTTACATATGCACTTAAAAAGACTTGCCACTGAAATGACTGTCTAATTATTTCTAATTGGCAGGCCCTGTATGTTGTCATTGAGCTGTTTGGAGCCGCAGCGGAGCCCTGGGTCTAATAACGCTCTGGGTGGAGATACAGATAGAGACACAGAGAGAGAGAGAGAGAGAGAAGCCAAATGTACCATACAATGAAATAAGGAACGTTTACTTTAACAAGTTCAACTCTGTAATCTCAGATTCCAAAGAGATAAATGACCTCTCAAAATTAAAAATACTCTTAGGAGAAGGAGACAGGGCAGATTTTGCTGCCCAATATATATCAACATGCCACACCTGAGGGACAGTGAATGGGACAGTTGGATCAGTGTGCTGCTCCTGGCCTCTCCCTCCTAGATAGAGAGGTGAAGTCTCTGTTTTACGCTGATGACCTTGTTCTACTGTCTCCTACTGAACAAGGACTACAGCAACAGCTGGACATAGTAGAAAAGTACTGTCAGAACTGGGCCCTGGCAGTAAATATGAAGAAAACGAATGTCATCATTTTTCAAAAATGCCCCAGATGCCAGGAGAACAATTACCTGTTTACCATTAATAATCATATCATTGAACACGGTATGAGTTATACCTACCTTGGTATAACCGTAACAGCATCAGGGAGTTTCCACACGGCAGTGAATGCACTAAAAGAAAAAGCTCGAAGAGCTCTAGATGCGTTTTCAAATTCAAATTCAAATTTGCCTTAAAATATTTGATAGTGTCATCCAGCCCATTGTGCTGTATGGTAGTGAAGTACGGGGTCAACTCAGCCATCATAGCCATAGCCGTTGGGACAAACATCCAACAGAATCTTTACATGCAGAATTCTGCAGATACATTTTACACGTCCACAGAAAAACACAGACAAATGCATGTAGAGCAGAATTAGGCAGATACCCACTGATAATTTAACATTCAAAAGAGAGCACTCAAATGTTTTAATCACCTTAAATCCAGCCCTTTAGACACCATCTATTCCAAAGTCCTCCAAACCCAAGAGCTGAGCCCAGGAAAGAGTCCCCTATGTCAGTTGGTGCTGAGACTAACTGCCCACCTCAGACACACTCTGACCAGTCTCACAACAACACTGCTTTCCAAACACCAATCAGAGTAAACCAAATAATAAAGCAATGTAAAGAAACTTATTTGGAACATTGAAAATAAGAAACTAAAAGCCAAAGTAGACCAGAATGTTGTCTGGCCCTAAAAAGAGATTATGAATTGGCAGAATATCTCTCTACTGTCAGAGACAGAAAGCAGAGACAGATCCTAACCAAGTACAGGCTCAGTGACCACAAACTGGCAATCGAAAAAGGAAGACACAAAAAATCATGGCAACCAAAAGAAAACAGAATATGTGGTCACTGTTTGACAGGTAAGGTTGAGACAGAGATGCATTTCCTCCTGCAATGTACTAATCTCAGATTTCAAAGAGCTAAATACATTTTTCAAAATTGAAAATAGGAGAAGGAGACGGGGCATATCTTGCTGCCCAATATATATCAACATGCCACAACCTGAGGGACAGTGAGTGACCTACACACACGCATACACACACATACACAAATGTTGCAGCGTTTATATAGTTTACTTATTTTGTATTTGTATCTTTTAACTGCAAGGCTATATCATTATTATTATTATTATTTATTATTATTATTATTATTATTATTATTATCTTACTAATCTGTATATATTTTAATAGCACATTTCTTCTGTTTATGTATGTTTTTATTTCACACTCGCTTTAGCAATGTTAACATCTGTTTCCCATGCCAGTAAAGCCGGCTGAATTGCATTGAATAGAGAGAGAGAGACAGAGAGAGAGAGAGAGAGACAGAGAGAGACTACCGGTTGCTTGCTGCTCATAGCCGGACCTGCACATTGTCCCCTGTGCCAGCAGGACAGTGGGTCCTACAATGACGCCCGGTGCACTCAGAGGTCACATTGCCAAGTAGCCGATTAACAAAGTATCATTTTAGCAGTGCTTATTTTCCCCCCTTTTAATTAACAGCTTCTGCTCTTAATATATGCACAGATAAACGCCACCGTCTGTCCACAGTTCTTCTTTTCACTCACACTTCACACTTAAAAATGCTACACACACTCAAACACACACACAGAGGGAGGGGAGGTATGTTTATGTGCTGTGTGTGATTCAGTGGCCAGGTTTTGAGCCAGTCCATGGAGACCCATGCTAAGAGAGCATGCATGGACAAACCTCAGTCGGGCATGTTTACCTTGTACTCTAGTTATGCTCTGGCGCAATCCATATGGACACCATTATTCTCTGCAAATCAGAGGAAGTTTGTGTAGACTTATATAGTTTGTCTTTACAAAATGCTGGCACAGTCATATTCAGACTAATACTTAGTGTTGAATTTTTTTAGCATAAGTAAATATGTGCATGTTAACAATAGATTTACTTTTTCATCATTTGAGCCATTGATCTCCATTTAGGCTGTGTCATATTCACATGTAAGACCTTGCATGTTTGAGAGTGTATGTGTTACGAGAGTGTTTGAATGATGGCCTAGGATTATGTGTGTGAGCACCTCACTTAACTCGTCCTAAGCAGAGCCATGTGCGTAGTCCTGCCAAAAAACACCGTCATTCCTCCTCTCCCTCCCGGACAACTTGAGAGCAAATTGCCAGCTAATGGAACCACTGCCTGCACTTGTCAGTTCACTTTGGACAAGCAAAGGAATCACACAAACACTCACACACACACACACACACACACACACACACACACACACACACAAGCATGTGGTTTCACTCACACGTTTAGTAATTTATTTGTGGAAAAGAAAAGAAAAATGAGAACGAATAGCAGACAAATGAAACAAGGATCATGTGCGCCTTGACTGAAACCTTGACAATCTTTTTGAAAGTAATGAAACACTTTCTCAGCATGCGCATGAGTTTTTCTATTTGAAATTTGTCTTCCTTTTTTGTTCTGTCTATCCATTCGGGTTTTGGCAGAGTCGAGGACATAAGGAGGAAGTGGAGATAGATGGATCGCCCAAAGGATACGTGGCCAACTGTCGTATGATTGGCTGAACAAAGAGCATAACACTTCTGTGACTGGTTGAACAGGGAACTCGACGTTGTGATTTTGGCTTCAAATCAAAGCAGGAAAAATGTAATTATTTTAAATGCAGTCAACAATTTTGTTGGAGTGGACGTTTGCCAGATTTCTCTGTAAACTCTGTAGGATATTGACACTCAGACACTCACAGAAAAAGTGAGATAACAAAGTGTGCGCCCTGTATCTCATGTGCTACTGCAGATGTGTAATGAATGGCATTTACTGTCATCTCATCACATATAACTTATCTATGCAGAGTTCTTTCTGCCATTTCAGAGAATGGTGGCCAGAAAAGGTCGATATACTTAAGGGTCGGGTGTTGCAGTGCTGCTATGTTTCACAAAATCACCCTTTTACCAGCTGTGATGGGTAAAAGAAGGTGAAATCTGCCTTCTTTACGGGCTACTTCTTATTCTGTGCATGGGACATGTAGACTACAAGAAGCGACAGATGTTGTAGAGGGGAGAGCCTTTTTTTTTCCATCAGCGTGGAGTGTTTTCTCTTTCTATTAATTTCTTGATCTCTCTTTTTCTGTGTTCGTCTCTCTCTCTCCTTGTTCAATCTTGACAGCAGTTCATAAAAAATGATTTTTAGAAACTTCTTTATGAGACAAGCCTCTGTTCTGTCAGAAGACAACTTTATGTTATTCCACTGAAGAGGGGAAACTAATAGTGCTATGTTTTTACAGGGCACTATTCCAGTTGTGTCTTGGGTGTTTAATTAAGTGTAGTTTCCCTTTAGTAGTGGAATGTGTGTCTGCTTTTTGTCGGCCCGTTCCTTGGTGCCTTTTACAGTCCACCCACATGGTTTGTCTCAGCGTTTATGATTTTTCTTATACCAGAGTTGTGAGGTTTCTAAATCACTTAAGCACACAGGGCCGAGCAGTCCACATTTAAACAATAAAAGGCTGTTATGCTAAGGGCCCTCAGATCTCCTACCACTTCATAAATACATGCATATAAAAGGCAGAAAAATACATCTTCCCTGACCAGAGAGAGAAGGAGAGCGAGCGTCTGAGAGCACACCTGCTAATTGGAGCCAGCTTGATATGAAGCACGGCTGTCTGCTGTCTTCTCCATAAGTCCCAATCATTTTTTCTTTTCTTTTTCATTCTCCCTCTTTTTTGTTACCGTGGTTGTTCTTGACTCCCTAACTTTTAAAACCTTTTTTCTTTATCTTATCGCTACTTCTCCCTCAACAGTCTCCTGCTGTCCTTCACCTATGTCTCCCCTTGTCTAGTCTGCACTCCCTCTCCTCCTCCTCCTCCTCCTCCTCCTCCTTCTCTTCTGTCCTTCAACTTTTTTCTCCCTCCCTGCTTTCCACCCTCTTACAGATGGAGGCAATGACAACCAAAACAACTCTCTCCTAACTCGGCGTAACTAATTGTTCCGGACCGTGATGGATGGAAGGAGGGAAAAAGTGGGTTTCAATTGCGCGAGTGGCTGTGAGCGAGTTGGCAAGTTAGCACCTATTCTAAGTGTGACCCCCACTTGACCTTGTGTCTGGACTGAGTGGCTGAGCCAGGGCCCCCCTCCGCTCCAGCTGCTAATGGGTGTCATGTCGAGTTGCGGCTGCAGAGAGGTCAGAGGTCGCGGGGGCACACCAGACGGCCAAGTTTAGGATTGCGATGAGGAGGCTGAGTGACACTGGGCATATGCGCCAATGAAGACGCCGGGTAATCAACACATGTGCATGCGGCAACGCACACATATACACACATGCTTGCACGCACATGAAAACCACATCTTGCTGCAGAAAGTCATCTTTTCCCTCATCGTTGGCTGGCCGTTGTAGGTTCATATAGATCTGAGGGGTCTTTGAAGGCCTTTGAACTCTGCTAAATGACTTGACCTTGTGGCTTGTGGCTGTAACCGCGTGTGTGTGTTTGGGTGGGTATGGGAGGGTAGTGAGTGGGTGGCCTGCATGGGGTCTCATTTCTGTGTCGCAGCATAGCAGGGCATTGCAGACGTTTGTGTTGACGACTGCTAAATTAAAAGCAAACTGAAGATTATGACAAATCTAAACATTGCTTTTATGAAGCAGAGGGGGACGAAGAAAAAACATTTCTGTGAATCTTTCATGCTCTGTCTTTGCTGTGTTAATTGTGCTCACAATCAGCTACTTTGCAGTGATTCCTTGTGTGTTATTTAGTGTGTGTGTGTATATTTATGTTTCTCTGTGGCTGTGTGTGGTGGATGACTGAGTCTGTCTGTGTGTGTGTGTGTGTGTCTGTGCGTGCATGTACTGCGAACCGAGGGAACAGATAATGTGGCTGCTTGGAAGGAGGAAGCAGCTTGGGAAATGATTTCAACAGCTCTCATAATTAGAGGAATATCATAAATTAAACTTGTGTCTGCCGTTGCGTTTGAAGAGCACTCAAAAGTAATAAATTCTGGATGGTTAACATATTTGCATTCCATTCAGCAGGCAGCGTCAGGCAGGAACAGCTGTTTTCCACGTCTTTTGGCAGCAGGAAATGCACATTGCTCACTCAAGGTGCTTTTAGACACATTGAAATGGCAGAAAAAAGAAAAGTGACTTTTAACTTGAACATGAAGCTGCTGCTGTGTGCTCTGTCACTGGAAATAACTCGGTGGGGGAACAGCGCATTAATGAAGTTCTTCAAATATAGATCTTCTCACTTTCAATAGGCCTATTTCTTTTTCAGTCTGTCTATTGCTTGGAAAACACGACTGGCAAGCGTGTGCGTGTGTGTGTGACTGGAGGGTACACTAAGGTTCTACTTGATTGGTCTGTACCACCAGCGGCGTCGGTTGGTTAAGGCGTCTAGTAAAATACATTGTAGATACAAAGAATAAATACCAAAGATGTGAAACAAAAGTTACGGTTTCAAAATGCCACCTTGGTAGTTACAAAAACATTTCATCTAGAAGAAGTTGATCACCAAACTGCTATGGGCTTGCATTGTATTTTTCTAGGCCAGTTTAGGCCAGGTCACACCATCTCTGTCTTGTTTATCCAACATTACACAATTAATATTGTTTAAAGGCATGTCGTGATTTTAATGATTATGATTCAGTTAGTAGTTGTTGGATCAGTCTTGCACCACCAACTCAGATTTTACTAGTTAGTACAGTGGTAGATTAAGTTTACAGGTACATGTAGCCATTTAGCTTAAAATAGAATATTCACGGATAACTTCAGATTCACATTTCACATTTTCAGAAAGATAAATGAAAAAAGACAGAGGGTAGTGGCACAGAGGCTGGCCTGGAGGCTAGCTCGGAAGTGGGGCTCTCTATATTGACACTTTTACATTAGCTTATGTAGATGAACATAGTCAAAATTATGGTAAGATGCAAAGCTTTCAGTTAAACAATTCCAATTTAAAATCCCACTTGCATTATTAATATTAATCATTTTTATTCTTTAGTATATAATATCTAACCAGGAAACATTTTTAAACATAATACAACTGTATGTCTAGGTCCCATGATAACTCTTCTCTTGCTTTTAGTGTATTGTTGGTAAGAAAGACTCAGGTCAGACAGGGGTCACTGTCGCCAGTGTCCATTGAAATGCGATAGGGTTTAAGTTACATAGCCATTAATCACTGCTGCGCCACATTGGCCTAATGGACGGGGACGCTGCTCAGGGCATCACTGAAAACATCACATGCGGTGTTCTCAGCAGTTATGTTGGTGTTTTCTGCCATGGGACAAATACAGTATGGACTTTGTTTTTTCCTCCCAATAGAGGGTGGTGGTTGTGGAAATGAAGAAACAATATGAATGTCCGTCACTGCTGCTCGAATAGGGGGAAGATAAGGTTAAGGGAACAGTGAGGTTGATTTGTCTTTTTTGTTTGTGTGTTCATGTGTTCCCCATCTCTATACTGCGTAGTATGAATAATGATTTAACCGGGGTCAGATTCCATTGGAGACGTTCACCTGTATCTGACACTAGTGGTATCGCGTAGCTGCCATTAATGTCCAATTTTGAATGAAAACAGAAATAGAATACAGACTGATAAGGGTAACACACCATCCAGCTTCACACCCAACCACATAATTACCCCAATGGGCTGTGGTGAGGGATCATATCCTGGCGCGCACCGGGGGGTCAGCGGCGATAAGCTTCAGCCGAGCTCCCAACATGCAGCATAATTACTCTATTGATAATTCACCAGGAAAATGGTCCCAGCCAATTGCAGACCTCCGATTTAATGGATTGGACGGCGAAACGAGGGAGGAATGGAGGAAGGAGGCTGTGAGGGGGCAGCGCATGTGTGTGGGGGGGTTTGTATGTGGGGGCAACCAGCAAGGGCCTTTTATTAGAAATGAAAATATGTTTAGGCCATAGGGGGACCCATTTTCCCTGGAGATAATAAGGCCAATAAAATGTAAAGCAGGGGAAGGGCTTGGCATGGGGTCCAACTGTGACTGTTTATCTGTGTGTGTCCTGCATTAGCCCATTTATCCCCAGCCTCAAATTAGCTAATCATTCTCCAAGGGGAAGGACTTGGTCAGGAAATTGACATTTAGCAGCATAGGCTCACTCTATTAACTACAGTAAATTTAATTTGCTGCACACCCCAGAAGTGGGCTATTTTCTTTGCTATCAGAAGGGAAAAGGGAGAGAGGGAGACAGAGACAGAGAAACAGAAAGAGAGAGAGAGACTGTGTTTATTGCATCTGCTGCTTCTGGCCACAATTTGCTTGGCTGTAAATATAAGACTTAGGCTTGGAACACTGCAACTCTGTTGTATTCCCTCTCATGTACTGTTGATTACAAACATACACAGGCATTGTCAACACATAGATTCACTCATTCCAAGGTCTGTTTGGGCCATTGATGTATTATCTGGAGACTCCAAACTCCCAAAATGCCAGTGTTTTTCTTTTCCTTTTTTCCATTAGCTGTGATTCTCTGACTAGCCTAATCGTAACTCCAGTAAACATTGTATCAAACATGCTGAATCAAATGTCCTGTGACTTATGACTGCTTTCACCTCTGCCTCTGAATCAGATGTTTCATAATAATAATTATTGCTGATAATCACTCCAGGGTATCTGCTTTAGTATCTGTTCTGCAGACTGCAATGAGACTGGCTTTACTGTGGGAAAAGTTATTAATGCAGAAAAAAGAGAACTGCTGCTCAAATAACTGTAGAATTATTGTAACTGCAACAATTAGTTAATCTATTAGTCAATAGACGGAAAATTAATCAACAAATATTTTGATAATCGACTAATCGTTTTAGTCAATTTCCAAACATTTGCTGGTTAAAGCTTCTCAAATGCGATGACTTGCTGTTTTTCTTTGTCGTATCTGATTTATAAACGGAATATATTTGGATTTTGGACTGTTGATCGAACAAAACAAGCAATTTGAATACATAATCTTGGGCTTTTTTGGGAATTATAACAGGCACGTTTCACTATTTTCTGAAATTTTATAGATAACCCAATTGATCGATTTAAGAACAAAAATTATTATTAGTTGAAGCCCTTGTTTTGACTTTCTTAAATGTAAAAAAATGCTGTTTTTTTTTTGTCCTCTGTGAGAGTTAGTTGAACATCTTTGCGGTTTGGACTGTTGTTTAGCATCAATAATGAAAATAATCGTAAGTTGCAGCCCTGATAGTAACACCTGACTGGAAAAAATATGTTAAATGAACATGAAACTAAACTTTCTGAGTTGAAACTGAGTCATGTATTGTATACATTATGTGCTAAATTAATGGTGATGTTTTAATGATATTGGTCATTGTCTGACCTTTGCTCATGAAATAGATGTATTCACTCCAGATTCACTTCTGTGGAACTTCAAATTGTTTTTTTTTGTTTGTTTGTTTTTTTTCTTTTCAAGACCTTGAACCAATGCAGCTACTCTCCAGTGATCGGGATCGCCCCAGCCTAATTAATTGCAACAGTTGTCAGAGTGTTGTCTGTTAGGATGGTGACAGGTGTCTGAAGAAAATGATTAGTTTTCTGTCGGGAGAGAGACAGCTCTGGATGTCCCAAACTGCAAACTAATAAAGGGGGGAAAGCAATAAAGCTCGTGGACAGCAGGTTTGACTGTTTTTATAGACAAATCAATAAAATGATAGATGACGGAAAATAACGGCATCTCAGCTGCCGATTTCTACTGGGGTTTCAAATCACGGTCCTTCCCACACATACGTGCATGTACACTGACACAGGATGCAGGCTCATATGCGCATGCACGCACACACACACACACACACACACACACACACACACACACACACTTGAGCAGAATATGTTGAAGGGTTTTGTCTGCATTACTAGAGGCATGTGCAGTGACACATAAATAAGTGGTTATGTTTTGGTAATTTGTGTCTCTGTGCGTATGGCACCATATTGAGGTATAACTTACACTTTCAATTCTCTTTTTGCTAGTGTTAAAATGATGTGTGTGTAACTGTGTATTTATGTTTTTGTGTGTCATAACTAACAGAGTAAATCTGTAAATCTTTTTGAGACCAGAGGGGCAGTGTCAGGATCAATACTGAGGACAGGCCTTCCTCTGAGCATGCCTCTAATTGGCTCCATTTCTACAGTGTCGTGTTGGTGTGTGTGTCACGGTGTATGTGATTGTATATAACTGTATTATTAGGTCCATCCAATGAAGGATGAATTTGTCCACTCCAGGAAAATTACATCCTAGTGAGTTTTATTTTAAGTTTTGTTAACAGATGCAATCATAACATTATTTCCATGTAGTGATGTAAAGTGATCTCCACAAAGCTGGTCTGGCCTCGGGCTGGGTGTCATTTATTGTATTTATCAATTCCAGTTTCAATTCCAGTTCTGCCCATTGATTTTTGTTTTGAAACCTGTTTGCAAGTCTTTATTACATGCAACATTATGTCATTTGCGTATGAACAAAAATCAAAATATGTTGAAAGCAGTAAAGACTTTTATTTTCAACAGA
Organism: Siniperca chuatsi; assembly: GCF_020085105.1. NCBI lineage: Eukaryota > Metazoa > Chordata > Actinopteri > Centrarchiformes > Sinipercidae > Siniperca > Siniperca chuatsi. Next base: position 17,777,108 of record NC_058048.1, on the reverse strand, counting down.
TTTAGGCAGCAATAAAAAGGTATATGGTACAATAAGGAAAGGAATATATGTTTGTTGTTTTACTGAACACTTGCATTAGCTGATTCTTGTGTATTGTGACTATTTTACAATACAGTCTAAATCTTACAAGGAGACATCCTTTGTAGAAGAGCCATAGATTTTCTCAACAAGCAATGAACTGAATCAGCTGTCCTGCAATGCATCAAGATGTGTTTTGTCTCAGTGGGAACACACTCCATTACTCTTACTATTGCTATTTCTGTTTTCTATCACTGTTGCCACACACATGCATAATTGACAGCTAAGTGAAACATTCTCAGCCACATTGGCTTTCTGGCAAATATAGGCAATAATTAACTGAAGTAGAAACTGTTTATAACTTAATCATAAGACTGCAATATTATTTGAAGACTCATTTGTGGAAAAATTACCAGTATCTCACTTCTTATTCATTGAGGAAAAAAGAGAAACAAAAAACATTAGTTTGTTGTATTATCAGTGCTTTATCAGCTGCAAACTATGTCTTGTCACCTCTTCTCTTCCAGGTCTCATTCTCGCCACCGGCGGTCTCGCAGTAGGAACGGCAGCCGTAGCCGGCGAGGTACCCACAGCCGCAAAAAGAGCCGCAGCCACAGCAGAGAGCGGGACCGGAGCCGGCGCAAGGGCCGCGACCGGGAGAGGGAGAAAGACAAGGAGAGGGACAGAGGAAGAGACAGAGAGAAGGACAAGAGTAGAGACAAGGCAGACAAAAAGGGGTAAGTGATGAATGACTTTGTACATTCAAGCATACATGCACAGGTAGACACAAACACACCCAACAGCCCAGCTCAATCTGAACAGTAGGCTCCACAAGAGTACCGAATATTTTGGTCAGTATATTACAGACTTAGCTCAGTCTCAGCTCCTCCATCTGTCCATCCATCACTTGATCCTTCCATCCATCAATCCATCGTTCCTTTTCTTCATCTTTTTCCCCTTGCAATCAAGCACTTGGCTACACTGGCCTTGTAATGTGATATAATTCCCTCTTGTAACAGAAGATGTCATGGAAATATAAGAATAGATGGTACGTAGGAGTGCTGCACAGGTTCAGTTTTTAGAGAATGTTTTGGTCACCAGATGATGTCTGATATCTTTAACTCCACTTTTCACCCTCTGGGCCCAGCTGCAATAAGTCTAGAAACATAACAAGATCATATGCATCCCCGATGTCTTTGGTGCTTATGCCAAAAAAAAACCAAAACAATAAATGAGGACTCCTTATTAAGGTGAGAATTGTTTGCAAACGACATCTTCACTTGCAAGCTTATGTCTTCCAAAGGCTGTAATACACAGTAGAAACAAGTTTAGAGTAGTGGATCTTTAAACAGTGGTACACTCCACTTCAGGTCTAACTACCTTAGAGGCCTCTACCAGAATAGCACCCTCAATCCCTCCCCAGCGCGGTGTGCTCTAATGTGATTTGAGGCCACTGTAATATGACTGGTACCCAGTTGTTGTCTGTCATATTGAATGGCACAGATGTGTGTATCAGACTATGGATCCCACGAGTGATGCAGACCAGCTGCTGTGCTACAATGCTGCTGTCAATTTAATAGACTTCAGCTCCCCAGGTAAACTGAATCAAAACTCATGGTATAGTCTATGTTTTGCCCTTGTGAGCTAACAAATAACTTTACAATTAATTCCATAGATTGAAAAGTGTATATTTATAGTGATCAACTTGTGATTTTTATGATATACACTTCCAAATGTTAATCCAGGTATTAATTAAGCTGCAATTTGGTTTTTCAAACTTTGAATACTTAAACTTGTCAGAGAGAAAACATTCTCAGGCGGTATTTTCTCAGCTTTTCATTGGATTTATGAATAGAAATATGCAGTAATAGCCAAATGGCAATTAATGATCGGACGACTATTTGATCTGACTGAAATGATTAATCCATTCCTCAGATGTATTCTTGATACAATAGTGCAATCAGATGATGAAACTTATCTCTGTAGCAATGGCCATAAGACAAAAATGCAGTATATCTAAGAACATTTTTTAAACTTTCCATGTGCACGACTGTCAAACTGTCACAACTTTTTCTGGAAATTGTGTGTGCACTGTATCTCATTAAGTGAAGTAAATGCTAATTATTAAGAAAATGTATCTTTGACAGTGAATCTTAACCGAGATTTGTTAAGCACAACTCATTTTGTGTATTTAGCAAGTACCATACATAGATTTAAATGAGGAAAACATGCGAATCATTAGAAATAAGGGTTATGCATTTACATATTATTCAAGCTATGGTTTCTTGTTTATTTAGAATTACACAATTTGTAAATGGTCTTTCAGATAATGATTCATAAGTTTAGTATACTTGTTAGTAGAAATTATAGAACAGATGTGTTAAAAATAATAAAAAGCCTTATCCTTTAATGCAGTCTCCATATGTTTAGCACTAGTTTGTTCATCCTTATGTAGGCTTTATGGATCATCAGTGAAGACCTTGGGGCTCAAGATTTCTCTGTGTGAACAGAACATGGAGACTTGCTTTTAAAGGAAAAGTGCTCCATTTATTTGAAGCTATTACATATTGCCTTTCTTAGATCAGTATCAGGAAAACAAATAAAGCTAACAGTGAAATGTAAGGCCAGCAGACTATATCTATTTTCTTATTAAGGCTTCAATATCCTTCAGGATTGATAGGAATCTCCTCCTTTATCTCTGACCTCACTTTAGCTTGTCTGTGTGCACGTGTGTGTGCTCATATACGTAGTAAGTTTGTTGGTTTGTGTGTGTGCGTGAAAGCATTTCCACCTGTGGCAGCATTAATATATTTCAAACTGCCTGTCCTCCTCTCTGCCTTCCAATTTACTTAAACCTGTGGAGCCATGATGCTGGAATAATTTTGACTAAACCATGTGGACCTGCCATCATACCAGGTGACATACACACATATAAAAAAACTTTGTCCTTCACCCTCCGCGGGTGGTCTCGTCCTTCGAGCTTGGGTCCTCTACCAGAGGCCTGGGATGGTCCTGTATATCCTATGGTCCTATATATATATATATAAATATATATAAATATATATATATAAATATATATAAATATATATATATATATTTATATATATATATATATATATATTTATATATATATATTTATATATATATTTATATATATATATTTATATATATATTTATATATATTATATATATATATATTATATTATATATATATATATATATATATATATATTATATAAATATATTATATATATATATATATATATATATATATATATATATATATATATAAATATATATATATATATATATATTATATATATATATATATATATATATTATATATATATATATATATATATATATATTATATATATATATATATATATATATGTATATATATGTATATATGTATATATATGTATGTATATATATATATGTATATATATGTATATATGTATATATATGTATGTATATATATATATATATATATATGTATGTATATATATATATATATATGTATGTATATATATATATATATATGTATATATGTATATATATTATATATATGTATATATATTATATATATATATGTATATATATATTATATATATGTATATATATATATGTATATATGTATATATATATGTATATATGTATATATATGTATATATATTATTTATATATATATGTATATATATGTATATATGTATATATATTATATGTATATATATGTATATATATTATATGTATATGTATATATGTATGTATATATATATATATATATATAAAATCTACTACAACTACTACAACAAATCTGGGTATTAAAGATGGTTACTTGACTGTTTGCTACATGTACCTTGCTCTTTTTGATTAGAAAAACAAATAATAATCTTGCATAAAAGATTATAGCATGCAGGTTTTTTGTCAGATCAAGTCACAATTAAATGATATTTTAAAGGTTCTTGCTTCTTTAATTCACAATTTATCAGTTAGAAAAAGAAACACTGTGGGTGGATTGTTCAAAAATGTATAATTGTTTAGGTTGTTGTAATTTTTAACATGAATTTTACATTCACTGGAACAGTATTAGGTAATCACAAAAGACACACTCTGCTCCAGGAAGTCAAAGTAATGTGATTATTACATAAAAATACACTATATTGCACTTTGTGGCATTTCATTTTAAATGGATGCATATTTTGTGACATGATGAAATTAGCTAACAAGATAATTTTTCTCCTTTTCTATTTTTTGACTTTAGGTGTCTCTATCACCATACTTACAGTGAAATTAAATGAGTAAAATTCACATTAAGTTGGTCTACCTGTGGACCTTGATAATATGTTATCACCGTCCAAAAGCTACCTGACATGGATGTTCCTGTTATTCCCCAGATGCTCCCACAGGAGTTTAGATGCCTAACAAGTCCTCCTTTAGCAGAAGAAAGGCAAAAGCAGTGAGATGTTTCAGGAAAATGTAAAACAAGGCTTTCTGCAGTATATCCTGTCTATGACAAGCCACTTCTTTTCCCTCTGTCTCTTCCATTCTTCTTCATCTGCTCTCAATGGTGATGGGGGTAGGGTCTTTATGTAAGCCCTTGATCCTCACAACTTACACACAAACACACGCACATGCACACACACACTGTAACACTCCAACCTCATTTACATCCAGGTTTCCTTGCTGGGTGGTGCGAGAGGAGTGAAGCAGTGTGATGTTGATGGCGGAGCGGGGTGGAGAAGAGGCTCCGGAGCTTTAGTGGCTGTCAGGATGAAAGAGGGGCCC